>NC_061509.1:226539805-226796926 GCF_022539505.1 Lolium rigidum
GAAGATTCATATCTAAATTCGGTCCTTTTTCAGATTTTTTTTTACTAATATTGTCTACCATACCAGAGAGTATCTGATGTCGAAGGGAGGAAAACAAGAGATTTTCCCACGGCTACCATGTAAATCTGGCAGTGCAAGCGTTGGCATGCTGAACCTGTGTTGTGTATGCCAATATGGACTCCTCATGTATTAACTAATTTTGTACTGATTGCACTCCTATTTCTTAATTGTGGTAAATTGTGAGTTATTAGGAACTAATAAGCTTATTTATATATTCCGCGACTATATATAGTTTAAAATAGCCGGCTATAGCCGGGTTATAGCCCGCTATAGCCTTTCGCGCAGGGTGCGGCTAACTGCATTAGCCCGCTAAAAGGTGTCAAAATCCTTAAATAGCCGGCTATAGCCAGGCTATAGCCGGGCTATAGCTGTTTTGGGAGGCCGCGGCTATATTCTGTAGCCGGCTATTTTAAACATTATGCGTTGTAGCTCCCAGGTGAAGCTGATTGTGTGGGGTTCTTGAATCTCCTGGTTACAAGATTCTTGAAATAACTAAAGTTCAAAGGGGGGTATTTGGGAATTTACTGCCATATCCTTTCAGTTTTTATAAAAAACTGACATATCCATTCATTCTTAGCACTGTTTTATTTCACGGAAGAAGGTATTCTAACATACTTTGATTAGTTTTTTTGTAACTCTATTCAGGAATTTTGTTTTGCCTTCCATCTAATCAGAACCTATGGCACCTACCTACATGCATGCTTGCATGCAAAGACACGGAGTTTAATTTCTGTTTTGAGATATATATTTTTCTCCGTGTTTGCATTTTCTCAAACTTAGTGGTTGTCGTTTCTTTCATGACTTGAAGATTGTTTTCACACACATGGAAATGCTTATGTTATATACCTGTAGGAGTACAACTCCGATCTTATTATACAGATTGAGGACAACATACATATGAACCATCTTATTTCGTGCATCTCATTGACCCATAAATCCACGAGAAATGTTTCTTACCAGTCAAGTTTGGTTGTAGATTTCGAAATGCAGATGGCCAAGTTGCTTATATATAGATCATATATTTAGTTCCTTTTATTTTACTCATTTTAGCATTTTTTCTTAATCATTTTTGTCAGTTTATCTATTCTAGCTAGACTTTGATGAGACTTAGACTACAAAGACAAGTGTGAAAACAACCTTTGGTTAATCTTTAGTTGTATGCTTCTTCTCTTCCTTTGGATCTTATATGTTGGATCTGGTTGGTGATTTACGCTTCCGTGGATGAACCCACAGCTGAGAACTACATGACAGATATTAAAATCTGGCATGTTGATCATAATGTCATGCCTTTTCCTATCCACAAAAAACCTGCAATCTGGATACCTCAAATGAGTTGCTGCCATTTTAGGCTGATAAGATCAATTGCACTTGTTGTTTTTGGTTTCTACAATCTACAGGCTCAAAATCACAACAATGAAATATGTTTTATGATCCAGGGTAATAGGAGTTACAAACAGACAACTCTTGTGGCTGTAATAAAGACTCTTGTGTTGGTGCTCTCAATAACTTCACTTGACTCTTGGTTTATGTTTCAGGGCTACCATTTTTTATTTCATTGAAAATATGTGCTTCGCCCTCATAATTGGTGTATTTGTTTCCTTGACTAAAAACAACCAAGATGTTACTATTAGTGTTCATCGCATCAAGGAAATCATCGATGTGGCTATAATGAAAAATTAAGCATATCACCTCATTGCCATATTTTTAAATTTCATGATGAAGGAGTTTCTATGGTGCATTTGGCTTTGCTATAAATGCTAAACCTTTTATTTCTTGTTTGTTTGTCTTTATGCTATTAAAGTAGTAGAAATAATAGTTTTGTTTTTACCAGTAGGATTTCTATGATATAAATAGGATAGTGTTGATGTCTTTTAAAAAAATAATCCTACGTTCTTATGTTTTGAAATATATTTTATTAACATATTCATTTTTTAGAGTTAGTATGAAATATATTTTAAATTGTTATGTCCATCCGACTTCAAGGATAATTTTGCAAGCCATTGTTAAATGATGCAGTCGTTTTCTCTCAAACGGATCGACCTTGTCCCAGTCAAGTAGTCTCATGATATTCCTATACACATTAAAGTTCAGCATGAAAGCCATCAGGTTATTATTCCAACCGAGGAGGGTGGCCAAGGCTGGCTTGAAAAAGGGAAACCTCCAGAATAGGTTAGTATTCAATTTGGTTTGCCTTACATCATACTAGATGACAATGCAACCTTATGCTCTCCCATCGTTTGTGCTATTTCCCACAGCATGTTACATAAGTTTCTAAACTGCAGGCAACTCTTTATGGGGAGGCATTCTAATGGGTCTCACTTGTGAACATTTTTCTCATGCGACATTGTGCTTCGTGTTCAGTGTAACTGTCTTGTTGAGGTGAACTAAACACATGCTGACATGGTAAGTTTATCAATGGCATTTGCTAGTGATGTAAGAGTGAACAGAGTATCAGTATCGAATGACTAGCTTGAGTTGTGAATAATGCATAATTTCTCTCAAAAAGATAAAAAAAACTGCAATGTCTAGCTTCTTAGCTCACATGATGATGATTGCTTATTCCATCCAGCATGGTCAAGAATTCATTTGTTTGTGGTTTCTTAGGGATGTTCATATTTGGTTTATTTTAATGCACGCATGCTATAGAAAACTCTTTATGTATTTTCAAATTTCTATATTCTCTCTCTCATTATGATGGGCGCGGCAACCCACGCTTTCATGTTCTAACAACAAGATTTGGGGCCCCGGTCAACTCATTTTCAACCCTTAAAAAGTATTTTGACTTCCTTGTTGGGACCTCTTCTTTATTCATGACTGCATTGTCTCAAGAGTTTCTTGTAGTTTATCACACGCAGATTCTTTTCACGTAGACATAAAGCAAAATTAATAACACAGCCATAGTTATTATCTTTGATTGTCCCGAGAAGACATAAAAAAAACGTTCCTAGGATGCAATCAGGTTCTCTTCTTCTCATGTATGTGCAATTTCTATAGCATATTAAGTATATAAGAATATTTTTTCCTTGTTTCTATATTATTCTTTGGTAGCAGGTTTCAGAGTTTTGCCAAATTCAATTTTCCACATAACAACATAAACTTGGGAATAGTAATGTTGTATTACGTGCTAGAACTCCAATATGAATAGGAGAAGATAATGCTTTTTATCAACACCATTCCGCTACCTTATTTTCGAGTTGAGGAGCTCATCACCTCTGATTTTATTGAAATTTATAAAACACAAACATGTCTGCCAAAGTCGGTTCAGGAAAAACAGTCTGCGAGAAAATTTTTTTTTTTGAGATAATTAGCACTTGACCACAAAACCAAGAGCTAGCACTACCTGTTCTGGTAAAAAAAAAAAAAAAACTTCAAGACATTACACCAGCCATCTTCCAGTTGAATTGGAGTGTCATCACAGCTGTGGCCACAGGTGGAAGGGCATTGGTTGATGGTAGTCTATGGAAAAGAAGAGTACTGGTACATGGTGCCAACCATGGTTCCCAACAAAGCATGGCTTTGGTGGCGGACAGCTAGACACTTGCTAGATGTAGGTATGATTTGCCTCTCCCTCTCTCTGGGTGATCAATCATAACGCTATATTTCAACATTTTACTGCATATATGCTAATTTAAGTGCATATGTTCGACAAACATTAATTTAGATATCACATGCAGATCTGTCTTAACACTTCCATATTTACTTTAGACCGGTCCAATGATATACATTTGATATGTGACTAGATTATTTTTTTGAGGGAATGACTACATATATGTTAATGTAAGTGAATCTGTTGGACAAACATTAATTTACATCTCACATGCAGATGCAGGAGCTTAGCAATTCCCCTTAATTTATATCTGTTCCAAATGCACATGATGGCAGGCTGACAGCAATGAGGTGGCGATAATGTTGAGTATTGGCATGTGATCTGGGTGTTAGACTAAATCTTGAGGATATAAATACAAACTCAAAAACCATATATCAGTTTGTTTTCAACCTCGCATATATCTTTGCCCTACTCAAGTTATTAGTATATGTTTAATCGTGCTCTTGAGATAGATCGGGACAAGCTGGTGTCATTACATACATATGAAGGGTGTGCAACAGACAAGTCAATCAAAAGATGAATTATTCCATGCAGTGGCACTTGGGTTCTCAATTGCATATCAACTGCAAGTCTGCAACCAAGTCAATATTAAGACAGTTGTTAAAAAAAATATGAAGATGAATTCTATATGCCCCCTTATTTCCAGCTTCTCTCGGTTTCCTTATTTCCAAAGGTACCTCACAGTAATTCTTTGTGTTATTTAACTATATTGAGAAGTAAATTTTGTCTTACATGCTTTGTGTATATCCTGTACACTCTCAAATTTGCGCCATATATACATGATACAATTCACTACTTATTTCTTGACTGTACATATACATGTTACAGTTCAGTACTAATCTCGTGACTGTACATATAGATGCTACAATTCATTACTTGACTATACAAAACATCAAACAGATTGTAGCCCCTTATTATTCTATCAAAAAACTACTTTTGTAGTCCATGAAGTTTCTTTTATTAGATGATGACATGAATTGGACACTTTATGATCAAGTTGTTTCCTTCTCCTGTCTTCACATATAGTTTTTATTTTGTAGTAGCCAAAAATACTTACTAGATTTTCCTCTCTACTGAACCTCCGTGTGACTAAAGATTCAATAATATTAAAGAACTTTAAGATGCATCACTTGAGATTTGACACATTCTTGTACATGAGAGGTACTACTCAGTTCAAGGATGGAGAGACAAAATAACTAATCGTAGTATAATTTTTCTACGGTGAGACGTATATCATACTTGTTGGAGAGCAACCCGCTAATCAAGACTTTTTTATTGATGACATTTACACTCGAGTTGAATGTATGATCTGTAAGTTCTGTTGCTGATGTACGATATTTACATTGCTATAGATAAAACTCCAACAAAAATATATGTGGTGTGTATTCTATTTATTCCATTTTGCTTTTATAGAGAAAAACTAACTGAAGTTGTAAGATATGCATAAGCTCATAATTAGAATGCTTATTTTGACATTCTACCATCCATAAGTCCCTATATATGTAAGGTACATATTGAACAAGAAGCACAAGTTGATAAAGTGAATATATTCTTCCATTTTCACACACAAGTTGATAAAAGGCCATTTTCACACACAAGTTAATAAAAGGGAAGGTTTTTTTCCAGTTTCACAATGTTTATCTATATAAGATAGATTGTGATCACAAGATAAGTCTTCATATGTGCAGATAGTAATAAGATGCTAATAAGAACATGTCCCGAAGGCTCGGATTTTATGATGTGTTTGTACTGGTCTAATTTTCTCAAGTATTGTTTTTACATTTTTTTCCTCATAATGGACGAGCGCGGCAAAGCGCTTTCATGATCTAGTATTTATTATGAAGCAACTCCTGCCATACCCCTTCTTCATTAAGAAGTTTGAAAAGTCATTTGCTCAGTAGGCATTTGTTTTTAATCTGAAGAACCTCAATACCTAGCCCCCCTTGATCCTTTGGGCGACATACAATATTCCATTTAGTAAGACGATATTTTCTTTTATTATCATCAGATTGCCAAAAGAACCTAGATCTATAGAAGTCCAGACGTTTCCTTACCCCAACGGGTATTTGTAGGAAGGACAACATGAACATAGGTAAACTTGATAACACTAAATTGATAAGGACTAACCTATCACCATAGGATAGTAATTTCCCTTTCGAGCATCCCAATTTGCTTTCAAATCGAGTCTCTACCAGATACCAATCAGAATTTTTAAGTTGTCTATAGTGAATAGGAATGCCCAAGTATCTAAAGGGGAGTGATCCAGCATCACATCCAAAGATCTGTTTGTACTGATCCTCCTCCTCCTTGGCCTTTCCAAAACAGAAAATCTCACTCTTATGAAAATTAATCTTTAATCCTGATAATTCCTCAAACAAACATAATATTAATTTCATATTCACCGCCTTGTGCAGATCATGCTCCAAAAAAAGAATGGTATCATCGGCGTATTGTAATATGGAGAGGCCACCCTCAACAAGATGAGGAATCAGCCCACCTACTTGCTTATCCTCTTTAGCTCCCTCAATAAGGATAGACAGCATATCTACTACAATATTAAAAAGCAATGGGAACAAAGGATCCCCCTGCCGCAAACCTTTCTTTGTCTGGAAATAATGACCAATGTCATCATTAACATTAACACCTACACTTCCTCCTTGAACAAACTGTTGAACTAATTGACCCCATTCAGGAGCAAAACTCTTCATCCTCAAGGTTTGTTGTAGAAAAGGCCATTTGACTTTATCATAAGCCTTTTCAAAATCAATTTTAAACAATACCCCATCAAGTTTTTTTGTATGTAACTGATACGTCTCCAACGTATCTATAATTTCTTATGTTCCATGCTAGTTTTATGATAATACTCACATGTTTTATATACACTTTATATCATTTTTATGCATTTTCCGGTACTAACCTATTAACAAGATGCCGAAGCGCCAGTTCCTGTTTTCTGTTGTTTTTGGTTTCAGAAATCCTACACATGAAATATTCTCGGAATTGGACGAAACAAAAGCCCACGGCCCTATTTTCCATGGAGGATTCCAGAACATCGAAGAAGAGTCGGAGGCGGCCAGCAGGGGGGCCACCCCATAGGGTGGCGCGGCCCCACCCCTGGCGCGCCCAGGTGTGGGGAGGCCACCCCCTGGCTTCCCCGACGCTGCCTCTTCGCCTATATATTCCTTCGTATCGGAAAACCCTAGTACCGAGAGCCACGATACGAGAAAAGTTACTGAGACGCCGCCGCCGTCAACCCCATCTTGGGGGTTCTAAAGATCACCTCCGGCACCCTGCCGGAGAGGGGAATCATCACCGGAGGGCTCTATGTCACCATGCCCGCCTCCGGACTGATGCGTGAGTAGTTCATCCTTGGACTATGGGTCCATAGCAGTAGCTAGATGGTTGTCTTCTCCTATTATGCCATCATGTTTAGATCTTGTGAGCTGCATATCATAATCAAGATCATCTTATTGTAATGCTACATGTTGTGTTTGTTGGGATCCGATGAATATGGAATACTATGTCAAGTTGATTATCGATCTATCATATATGTGTTGTTTATGATCTTGCATGCTCTCCGTTGCTACTAGAGCTCTGGCCAAGTTGATACTTGTAACTCCAAGAGGGGGTATTTATGCTAGATAGTGGGTTCATGCCTCCACCTGTTTCTACAGCAGAATTTTATGAAATTAAACCTGCTTTACTAAATCTTGTTATGAGAGAGCAATTTTCTTGTGTTAGTACTGATGATGTGATGTCTACGCACGCTTCTATTCCTGTAGACAGTGTTGGGCCTCCAAGAGCAGAGGTTTGTAGAACAGCAGCAAGTTTCCCTTAAGTGAATCACCCAAGGTTTATCGAACTCAGGGAGGTAGAGGTCAAAGATATCCCTCTCAAGCAACCCTGCAATTAAGATACAAGAAGTCTATTGTGTCCCCAACACACCTAATACACCCGTGCGAAGGAAGAGGAGTGAACGACCGAGGAAGACCGTATCCTGGTGCAGCGGAGACCGGTCTTGCTGATCAAACATTGTACTTACTGTATTAGTATTTAAGCAGCCCCTGTCCATCTGGTCATAGATTGGAGCAAAAAAAACAGATGTATAGGTGCACTAGTTCGGCGAAGAGATAGTGAAATACAAGTAATATGGATGATTGTAATTAGTAATTGCAATCTGAAATAAAAATGGCAGCAAGCGAACATGTAGCAGAACTTGTTGGAAACGGTGTTTCAATGCTTAGAAACAAGGCCTAGGGATCATACTTTCACTAGTGAACACTCTCAACAATGATCACATAATTGGGCAATTAGATAACTTCTCTTCACTTGTGCTACTATGAATTACTCTCCTATTGGAATCACTAATCATCACGTAGTGGCTACAAAAGCTCCACTCAAAGTTCATCAAGTACTTGACAAACACCACTCATAGGGATATCCTCATCAAATCATAATCCAAGATAATACCATTGCAATTTAGACCGAGTACTAACATAGCATACACACTGTCAACAATAGCTATGAAAGGGGGAATAGATCACATCAATACTATCATAGTAATAGTTAACTTCATAATCCACAAGAGATTACAATCATAGCCTACGCCAGGTACTACATGATGCACACGCTGTCCACTTTACATCATGGAGGAGGAATAGACTACTTTAATAACATCACTAGAGTAGCACATAGATTAATAGTAATACAAAGCTCATGATCACATAAAGATCACACCATGGGAGAGAGAGATGAACCACATAGCTACCAGTAGAGCCCTCAGCCTCGGGGGAGAACTACTCCCTCCTCATCATGGGAGACAGCAACGGCGATGAAGATGGTGATGGTGTCGATGGAGATGACTCCGGGGGCAATTCCCCGTCCCGGCGGCGTGCCGGAACTGAGATTTTGTCTCCCGAAACTTGTCTTCGCGATGGCGGCGGCTACGGAACTCTTCGTGGAATATGACTGATTGTTTTAGGGTTTTCGCGACGGAAGGAATATATAGGCGAAAGGGCGGCGCGAGGGGGTGCCCGAGGGGCCCACCCCATAAGGCGGCGCGCCCCCCTCTTGGCCGCGCCAGCCTATGGTGTGGAGGCCCTGGGCCTCCCCCTGGCTTGCCCTTCCGGCTCCGTGTGTCCCTCGTAAAAATATGAGGTTTGGCTTTTGTTTCGTCCAATTCCGAGAATATTTCCTGTGTAGAATTTCTGAGACCAAAAACAGCAGAAAACAGGAACTGACGCTTCGGCATCTTGTTAATAGGTTAGTACCGGAAACTGCATCAAAATGATATAAAGTATGGATAAAACATGTAGATATTTTCATAAAACTAGCATGGAACATAAAAAATTATAGATACGTTTGAGACGTATCAAGCATCCCCAAGCTTAGTTCCTACTCGCCCTCGAGTAGGTAAACGATAACAAGGATAATTTCTGAAGTGACATGCTACTATCATAATCTTGACCAATACTATTGTAAAGCATATGAGATGAATGAAGTGATTCAAAGCAATGGTAAAGATAATGACTAAACAACTGAATCATATAGCAAAGACTTTTCATGAATAGTACTTTCAAGACAAGCATGCTTGAGTCTTCTTGAAATATGCAGGGATGAACCACGGGGGCATCCCCAAGCTTAGACTTTTCACTCTTCTTGATCAAGTTATATCATCCTCCTCTCTTGATCCTTGAAAACTTCCTTCACACCAAACTCAAAATAATCTCATTAGAGGGTTAGTGCATAATCAAAAATTCACATGTTCAGCAAGGACACAATCATTCCCAACACTTCTGGACATTACCCAAGGCTACTGAAATTTAATGGAGCAAAGAAATCCACTCAAACACAGTATAAGAGGCAATGCGAAATAAAAGGCAGAATCTGTCAAAACAGAACAGTCCGTAAAGACGAATTTTTTCGGGGCACTTAATAGGCTCAGTTGAAAAATCTCAAATTGAATGAAAGTTGCGTACATATCTGAGGGTTACTCATGAATTCTTTCAAGATTTTACGCATTTCCTACAGAGAGAACAACTCAAATTCGTGACAGCTAAAAATCTGTTTCTGCGCAGAAATCCAAATCTAGACATATCGTGACCACCCTATAAAATACAGCCGCGTCATATTGAAAATAAATAGCAATATTTTGTAGAAAGATCTCATAAGTGAAAGTTTACAATATATGTAGAATTAATCATTGGTAGCCATACATATGCTAAGAGTTTGCAAGCTAACTACTAATGTACATGCTAATACGCCATACATTATCAAAAATAATTACACGTACTATATATCTACGGATGCGCATGCATGGATTAGCCGGCACTGTGCCATTATTAAATGAACGCTCCTAGCTTGCTTGCTTTTACGTACATGCTCATAATGGGGTCCAACAACTAGATTTTGGAGACTCCAACAGGCCCTAGCCACAAATGTTCGAAAAAAAAAACAACGACCAGCACGGGCCAAGTGGACCCCAACACACACAAAAAACGATTTTAATGCCACAAATGATCAAACGGACTAGGATTTAACTAAGAACTAGCAAACTAAAAAAAAATAGGACACGGCTAAGCGGCATCCGGTGCTGGTTAGTCCATTCCAGCATCCGGATGCTGGTTTGCCGAACTAGCATCTGGGTGCTAGTTAGGTCGATTAAGCACTCGACTAGGAAAAACGGATATCTGTACAGGTATGACTAGACTCGCGGAGGGCTTCCCATCATCTGGTCCACATACTGCCGTGCCCGTCTAGTTTGGTGGGATTTGTTCTAGCAATATAGCAGCAAAAACATGAATGTTGAGATGTTGTGTGTTCTTTACCACCTTTTAGGGTTATCAAGGTCTCAATCTTTCAGTCTCAGTATATATAGAGAACTGAAGTGTCAACATGAAGATGCAATCCCAAGGAAATAAATTTGCTGTTTGTGTGTCAATATGCTCATAACAAAGATGGAAAGTACAAAGAGTACTCACGAAAACATTATCTCCTTTTATCACTTGGCATATAAATTCACCTAAACAATTTTACAATTTTAGTATTGTTAACTTATCGCTTTAAATGGATCTTGATTATGTCAAACACATAGTTTGGGGGCTGGAGCATTGAAATACAAGTTGGAACTCTTCACTTGAACAAATTATGGTTTTTTAGATAGGAAATACAAGATGTATTTAACCCTTCTTGCATGCTAGTGGTAAATTCATAAAAACATGGTCCATTTGTATTACTGAAGCAAATAATTGAACTCCTAAAAAATCCATGTTAGCATGCACAATTTTTAAGTCTGGTCACAATAATTGGTATAAGTAAAGTTAAGGGGTATGTGACTTGGGAAGAAGGGTAGGGATGCTAACAATTGACACTCACGACCTCACATCCACTTACAGTATGTTTCTGGGTCATTTTCACAACATGAGCTCATAGACATTTGGTTTTGCATGTGTCCTGACTCTTTGTGTGATGGCACCAATGTGCTCCACTTCAAAAGCTACCCCTGCTTTGTTTGCCCTGGTGGCTAGTCCATTTTGTCAATATCACAGCAAAGAAATGTCCATTCAATAGCTCAAGATACAACCTGATCAAGCCCACAATTGAGATTTCTACTGTTATCACAACAAGTCAACAATCATCTCAATACGACACTCTAGTGCTCTCTGTTGCATTGACAATGACAAACTGGATTATTTTGTCACCAACAAAACAATAACAGTAAAAAATATGCACACCTGATAAAAGCCATTGCTGTACCATAACTGAGAAGAGCAGAAATGTAGAAATATCTTGTCGCTAACAAAGGATTTGAAAGATACATGTATCTACGGAACTGTCCACCAAGCATTGTTAATATAGCAGGAAGACAATTCAACTAAAATAACTAATTATGCAGGTATAGATGAATTCTTAGACCCGAGATCCATCATTTCTTCTGTTAATACACCTAAAAACTATGAGCGTACTAAAGTATCATGTGCAACCTACATGATGTATTATAATGTCCCTACAAATACTTGCATGGAAGTGCGTCGTGTTCTTGTACGTTACACAATTATCAGGTTCATCGAATAATTGTAGAATCACCATCCATAACACTTAACATATCAAAGTAAGTTCCAAATATCTCTATTTTCATTGGCATGACATCTTATCAAACATTCTTATATTTCTAATCACTTCATCACGCCTTGCAAACAAATTCCAGTTTTTTCTGCAACAAAAGGCTGTCTCATGGTGTAATGGTGAAGATAACTTATTTTATTCCTGAAGATAGAGATATTTTTCCTTAAATGCAAACTTGTTATTACATTCAACAATAGTACCGAAGACATATGGAACATATATGCGCGTTCTTTGTTTATAAAAGGATTATGTGATGCATAGGCTTCTCTCCTGGTCAGTAGCTTCCTGTCTTTGTCTCGGACTCTCTTTGTCACCTTGTAAGGCAAGAATACTTATAAGATCCAGGTTGATTAAGATTATTTATCACTATGCAAGGCACAAATACTTATAAGGAGATGCAGTTCATAGATCGTATCTAATTAAAAAAAGAAGATAAATAAGACTGAAATTTAAGAAGGTCTACCTTTAAATTTGAGGCCAAGTGATCATTCCGTTCAAGATTTTTCCAACATACATTCGGCACAAACTTGGTAAGCCAAATTACTGCATCAAGATTTATTTCAGAATCAAAGCAAAACTTACTAACCAGTTTTCAGATACCATTTAACTATAAAAATTAATAACCAAAGCATGATGTTGTCTGCACAATATGCATAGTGTAGTGACTTGCATTTCCTAGTTCGTAGGAAAATTAGCCACAAAATCTGGTTTCATTACACGGTAAGTGCTAAATATTCGGGGGTGCAAGTGGAGGTGATGGGGGCGACCGCCAGATCGTAGGTGGATGCCTTAGATCAAACAGAGTTGTGCTTCTCCCTGTCCGCACCATACTTCATCTCAGGTTGGTAACATAAATAGGTTAGTTGATACTGATATACAAGTGAATTTTATTTAGTTTAATTATTACCAATTCTATTTTTTGATCCAAAATTTCATCTTCTAGATCGAACTTGGACAGCCAGATTTGAGGTTGGAAGAGCTGGCGGAACCTGAGGCTAAGATTTTTTTCGGTTCTAGAGTTGATTATGTTCATTTATATCAAATGGTCAAGCAAAATAGCCCATCTGCTGACAGAAATTGTATGCTGCCTGCTCACTTTACTGAATCCTGCTGCCAAAACTTTTGGAATCATAATTTGAAATTTCTCACAACTATCTATTTCCCTTGTCCTATTGTCTGTAGGTATTTGGTCGAAATCATCACAATACTTTGAAGCAGATACGGCAAGCTCAAAGCCACCCATTGTAAGGGTAAGTCCATTTATCGCTCCATAACACCCAAGTGTACATTATTATATTCAGAATATAAACATTTGCTCAAGGTTGCTATGGGAATTGTTCATAATCTGAATTCGTGCAGTAGATCTTATGAGAACATGTGTCTCCCAAGGCTCCATCTTTCTTCCGCAAGAGTTATAATGTTTTCTAATGCTTGCAGCCTGATATTATGAGCATGAGTTTAAATTTGGCATCTACTCAAACACTATGTTGATTATTGATTGTTATATGACTGAGAATGTTGAGGAAATCGCTTATCGGGGTTAACTCGGTCGGCTGACGATTAGCGATTTATAGGCAAATCGGCCGATTAATCGGGCGATAAATGAGTTAATCGGGCGATAAATGAGTTTATCGGCTAATCGGTGACCACTAAATAGGGATTAATCGGGCGATTAATCGTTGAATCGGACGATTTTTTGAACAGTATGACTAACCTTCTGTTACTCTTTTTACTACATCAAATTTCTCTAAAAAAAAATTGCTTCCCTCCATATCAGGTACTGTAGAGAAGCTATCAAGGCATGATCTAGGGCAAGCGAAACTTCATTTCCGACCCATTGCATATTGTCTCACTAGCAAACAATCCATGTGCGTTAAAAGAGTAAATAATCATATTGATAAGTGATTTTTCTTTTTTTGGTAGTTTATTATGACTTTTGTCCAATTCAAGGAGATACTAAAAGTGGGTGTTATCAAGGCTGAAGGGTTGCATCAATTGAGGCATAACCTTTGTCAGCGGGATTATCCAAGCCAGTATTCTTCCACTCTCATTTTCTGTAGCCTTGTATAGCTTTATGTATTCTTAAATAAAAGCTTATTTTCGTGTTGGCGGACTCATGTTTTTATTTAATAACCATGGAAGGAATGACGCAAGAGGATTCCCAATTTGATGTTAAGCATTGTGAGTTCATGACAACAAGATGACTGGGCTGCTGTAAGTCATCTCTCTACGAATTATTTTATCTCAGCCTTTGGAGGCAATCTGAAGCTCTCTGTCTTGCTCTATATACTCCATACCATGTATCGTATCATAATTTTAGTATGGGGAAACATTGTGATACAGGGGTGCTTTTAATTTCATCCGATGAAACTGTATGAGAGTTCTGATGACACGAGCCTCCAAGAGAGCCTTCTAGATGCATCACCTATGACATGAGCCTTATATGCATCAGCTGATTCCTTTCAACTATTTATATCTTGAGCATCTTAGAAACAAAAATACTTCTGTTAAACCAACTGTTTGTAGGAGGAGAATTTACTACGATGGAGTTGGCAAAGAAGATCTAATCTACGGTTAAGAGTGATGGAGAAATTGCTGAAGTTGTGGAAGCGAAGTATCCTTCCATAGTGTTATATGGTAGCACACTGATACTACAGGCAAGCCAATATCTCCCATGATCCCAATTTTAATATTGTTTATATCTATTTACTGAGCTGTGTATGAAGTTGTTCGTTTATCATTAGCTCTTCTTCTTGCGAGATAATTATTTTCAGCACCCCATAAATTACCAATTTTCCTTTTGTCAGTTAACCATAAACATTAGAATCTCTATCAAAATCTAAAATACATTACTTTCATGGATTCCAACAATCATTGCAGTATAGCAGTTTGAGGAGCTGCAAATCGATCGTCGCAGTCTCTCTATCCCCAACTCCTTTCTCTCAGTGTGCGTCTCACACTCTCTCCCCTCTATATGTATAAATCTGTTCTCTTCCATTGGAAAATGATCTGAGCCATTAACTAAGAAAAAAACGTTTCGACCTTTCACATGAGGAAAATCCTTTCATTCAAGTGGGAATACGATTTGTGTCCTGACAAATGTTTAAAAATTAGTTTTGTATGCATAAGGATACCTGGCTTGTTTTCCTGGAAACTTCTACTGTGGCGCGAGAGAAAATACAAGATGTCAAGGAATCAACAAAGAGTTGTCTGTTAAAGCATATCCAATTATGAATGTTACTTTTCAATTGTCTTTATTTGTTCTGAAACCTAGCCTGCATAAAAAACTCATATTTTACCTATGCAATAATATACAGTATGGATACTATTGCTACTAGACTGTGTGTGTGTGTATGTGTGTGCTGTTTTGTAAACCGTGGTTGGAAATTTGGTATCATGGTCATGTACTCTTTCTTTGACCAAAGTGGTGGCTTGCCGGTAGAGAAATATAATAGATACTTCCACGTGTATTTATACTGTTGCTAGAGTTGATACTTTCTTGTGAAAACATCTGCTATTTATCATTTATATATCTCTTCAAACTATCTATTTATTTAGTTGTGGTTACGCCATTGGAAGTAAATACTGCCATGTTCTGGGAACTACTCTCCTTTTCCACATCAAAATTATTGTGTAGGTCAGCTGAGCGGTGTAAGCAACTGACTCAATCAAAAAATTGAGAAGGCTATGGAGCTCCTGTCAGGTCAAGGGATAGAGTGTACATATGAGCAGTGGAAGGATCTCAAATCTGCGTGTAGAGCATTCCAGGCGTGCTGCTCTTTCATCGAACAAGAAAAACCTTCCGAGACGAGCTGAAGTTCCAGTTGGACATGTACAAGGTCGATGTAGCAGTAGTGTCGTCCGTTTGAACTGGTGGTTGTAATACTATATATAAAAGCTGACCCTATTTGCTGGCCTGTGAGCCCTCCAATTCACTGTTCATTGGTGCGTATGAACAATAACCGCGGTAAACAGTAGCAGCGCGCTACAGTACGCATGATGAACAGTATCGCGATGAACAGTCAACATGGTACTACAGTTCATATCAATATACAATACAACTACATTATTTTGGGTGGCACTTGCCTGATATTTCTTTTGATGTTAAATCTTTAACATAATTCTTCGTTTTATCATAATTATATTTTCCCAATCGGTGACATAATTATTTTCTTCCAATCAGTGACCGCGCTAACTTTTTGACATAACATATCGGCCCGGCGGTATTACCCTCGAGCCTCCGACTTTTTTCGACGTTGCTTTTTTTCCCAATATTCGACGGCGGTTTTCCACACACTTTTCTGACCAATCGGTGACATAATTATTTTCTTCCAATCAGTGACCGCACTATGTTTTTGACATAACATATCGGCCCGGTGGTACTTACCCTCCAGCCCCGACTTTTTTTGACGTTGTTTTTTTTTTCAATTATTCGACGGTGGTTTTTCCACACACTTTTCTGACCGTAATTTTTTCCACGGTAGTTACCCTACAGTAGTTCATCTTCGCTAACAGTATTCTCCCTATTTTTTGGCCATAAGTTTTCGAGATAACTTCCATGCGTAATTTCCTACCATTAGTTACCCCACATGTTATTTTTCTTCTCTTTGATAGTAGTTCTTCGAAATATTTTCCCGACATAATTTTACTGAGGTAACCTTGATAGTGATTTGTCAACTTCTTCGACGGTAATTTTTTGACATAGATCTACCACCTCGACAGTGATATTCGACATTAATCCTTCATCACCGCACCGGTAATTATTTGACACACATCTTTAGCCTCAATAGTAATTTCTCTATGGTAATTATTTGATAGTAATTTTTCAACGATGACTAATCCTTCGACGGTAACTATTAGACAACAACAAATGCGAAAAAGAAATCAGCCACACAAGTTGATTTTGCAAAATTAATCACATTAACGTCCCTACACACAAACGGCCACCATAAGCTACAAAAAGATTGCTCCTAAGAAATAAATGTTAACTACGCATTCTACATGATCGACACCACGGGTGCGGCGTGCGCCGTGCTACACTTCCTAGTAAAATATCAAAGTAGTAATTGTTTGCTGGATCAGTATCACCCATCTAGGCAGTGTCAGAAATTTCCTTATGTTGCTATCCTTTTTTTGTGAACTTTGTTGGAATCTAAGCAGCGTTGGTATTCTTACATATTTTCATCATTATTTATTAAAAAAATGGAGGGCGTGGCAACGCGCGCTTTATGGTCATATTGAAAAAATAAATAGCAATATTTTGTAGAAAGATCTCATAAGTGAAAGTTTACAATATATGTAGAAGATGAGGCGAGAAGAGATTCTTCGCTAGACATGTGGATCTGGAGGACGCCGGTATCTACCCGCAAAACAGTTTTCCCAAAAACTACCCTCGCGCGAAGATCTACGAGTAAGAGGAAAAGCAAAATAAAAAGGAAGTAAATACTCTACCGGCCCAAGATCTGGAAAGCAAAGAGAAAAGAGGTAAATGCGTATTGAGCCTAACCTGAGGCGGCGGAGGCGCTTAGGAAGAAGTTCACCGGAGAAATGGCGAGCCCCTGGCCGTCGACGAAGGCCGGCGACGGAGAAGGGCGAAGTCCGCCGGAGGAAGCTCGAATCAGCAGCGAGGAGGGAACGCAGCAGGAACTCCGCGCGGTGAAGAGCTTCGGCGCAGCGAGAGCTGCGTCGCAACGTCGACAGGAGCAGCGCTCTGGCGGCGACCGGCGGCGACGAGGAAGCAAGGGGCGAAGGGCTCGAAGTGCTCTGGAAATGGGGGCAAATGCGAAGAAGAAGATGAAGTGGAACCGCTCCGCCCTTATATAGAGAGGAAAGGAAGTGGGCCGAAAACCGTCGGGCCGCGGCGGTTCGCCTCGTTGGCCGCCACGTGGCACGCAGATACACGTGCGGAAAATAACATGCCACAGGGAGGCCACACGGATCCGAAACGGCCGCGAGGATCCGGTGTGGCGCCATAAATGCTGGCGCAGAAGCCGAAGGGAAGTGACCTCTGACACTGGCGCGTCAGACACAATGCGCATGTCACTGACACGCACTGTACCCGAGAAATTCTCGACTTCGCCGAGGAGAGAGTTAATGTCTAAGATGCCGAGGAATAAGATACCGGAGGCACCTTGAAAAGAGGGAAAGAAGTAAGTCCGGCAAAGATGCCGGAGATCTAAGTTCATCGCCGGAAAGATTAAACCGGTACCTTAAGGTATGAGAACCTGGCATGGTCCGTCGGATAGGATCCACCGGACTATACCAGCTTCGGGGACTAATGTTAGGGGGATGACCCCCGGTATGCCAAAGGCATGCCAAAACCGGATGGTTTTGGCCATCAAGATACCGGTTTAATGTTTATACCGGAGCACGAAGTTAAGGATTTGGCTAAGTGAAGCTAAGCCGGTATCCCCAGAAGGGATATACCGGAACCGGATAGAGAAGACACCGGGCTACCGGTAAGAAGTGCACTGTAGCACGTCGGCAGGACTGGTCAAAGATTCTCTCCAGAGCTAGAGGACAAAGATGAGTTAAGCAAAGTAGCTTTAAACGAAGGCCTGACAATAAAGAAGAGGATGACGCTGAAAGAAGCCGGAGGACGTCAGCCTCCCTGATTAAAGAAGACCCCGGTGTCATCTATGATTAAAGTAACTTTGTAAAGTAGTTTGTCTAGTCAAAGATGCCATTAGGGTTTCTAGGGTTTCTTCCCCTGTAAGCCACCCTCTCCCCTATATAAGGAGAGGGGGCACACCCCGTACGCGGGTATGTGACTCCTTGTATTGAGAGACCTGTAACTTGTTGAGATCAATGAAGAGAAAAATCTAGAGCGAGTTCTTCCTTGTGTCTTTCTTCTTCTACCTCTAGCCTTGGCTAAGTTCTTGAGGAAAGCATCCGGAGGTTCATCCCATCTAATCGCAAACCCTCCCCCGAATCCTCTAGCGTCCATTCGGCCCCAACTTAAGCCATCCTATGGCATCTGTCTGTTCACCACGACGACACTACTCCTACATTTAACAGAATCGGCAGCTCTTGGGTATAAACAAGCATCACACGAAATTTAGTACGAAAATCCTGTTCTTACTCATCTTTAAAATATTATCAAGTGGTTGCTTGATATGATAAAGAAAAAAAGGTATTGACCAAGTTCACAACATCTGTTTATGCAAGTAGATAAGTACTTGGAAGATTTAAACTGAGGAGTCGCTTGAAATTTCAGAGAATGTGAGCGTTGTTGTCTTGCATGTGCCATCCAACTCCTTAATTGATGGAATATATTAATTAATCGATGGATGAATGATGTAAAACACTGCATTTACACTACTAGGGAAAAGCCTATAGGTGGAGGCAAGTGGTGCCGGCGCACCACCATAGGCATGCGCCGGTGGAACTTGTTGCCGGCGCACCAGGAAACCGCCGCGCCGGCGATGCCTTCCCACTGCCGGCGCACCAGCTGACACGACGCGCCGGCGCTATTTCCTGGCAACACATCCCCCCCAACTCGGCCAGGCCCACGAAGCATTGCCGGCGCACCAGCCCAGGAGCGCGCCGGCGGTAATTTTTCTATTACCGGCGCGCTCTTGGTCTGGTGCGCCGGCAATGCTTCATGGGCCTGGTCTGGAGCAGATATAGCCGGATGGGCTATACACTGCCGGCGCACCCAGGCCCTGGTGCGCCGGCAGTAACTCGGGACTTATTACAGCCACCAACCAGCACTCACAAGCCACTACACACTCACTCCTCATCCACACAACCCGACCCTTCTCCCAACCCAAGCACATTTTTGTCCATTTCTATCCCCAATTTCACCAATTTGACCAAACAAAATCATATTTTTTGAGCAAATCTTCCCTTCCTACATGCATCTCCCACATCCCCCTATGTAGATCTAGATCTACTATCCCGCATTGACCGCTCAATCTAGATCTAGATCTAGAAAGTCGGCTTCCATACGCCATTGTCGCGGCGCGTCGTCTCGATCTTATCGACGAATATATCAAACAAATAGGTGATTAATGAACAAATTAAGGAATGTAATCAATGTATGTTGGACATTTGAAGAAAAGCTCTCGTGTGTGGCATATATATATGTTGTGCTTGTGCTTGTGTGTGTGTTGGCGTTGAAAATGAGTTGCCAACGTTGCGCCGAAATGTTGATTCTTCAAGTTTCCGTTTCGGCACATTTCTGGCGCTCCTATGTCCTACCGTGTAGGAAGGTCATGCCGAAATTTTCCGTGAAAACTACCGACGGATGCATGGTTCTAATGAATTATGTAATCTTACCATGCAGGCGATAATGGTTATCGAGATGAGTGAAAGCATCGTGATGAGATATCGGAAACACGCGATCATCGACATGTATGAAAATAACCGCACGGAGGTATTGTGTCCGTGCCGGAGATGCAAACGAGGGAAATGGTTTGACCCGTATTCAGGCAAATTGCAGGGGCACCTGCTCACTAATGGTTTCATGCATGGACACACTCAATGGATGAGTGATGATGGCGCGGAGGTCAATGGGGCGACGGCGGCAGCTGGTAAAAATGGCCGGCAAGAAGGAGGGCATCATGATACCGATGACGATGAAGAGTTTGTCGCACATGACGATAACCTTGACGACGACAATAACCTTGACGACGACAATAACCTTGACGACGACGAAGAGGTGCCGCTAGCTTCGGTCGTGCGGGACCCTCATCTTCAAGATCTGCTTCTCGAAAAGACGAAAGGCGCCAAGCGGAAATCAAAGCTTGAGCAACTCGAGATAGACTCGAATACTCCGTTGTACGACTCGGGTCGCGGGTTGGGGGAGTCTCGCTTGAGAGTAGCTCTCGATGTGCCGCAGATGAAGGTGAAACACGGATGGACGGACACAAGCGTCGACGACATCCCGGAATACGTGAAAGATCTCCTTCCCGCCGGGAACACGTGTCCCGGTAGTCTAGCCGAGGCCAAGAGAATCACGTGCCCTCTCGACTTACCCCACGAAAAGTATCACGCCCGCATCAACGATCGTATCATGTATCGCAAGGAGCACATGGACAAGACCAAATGTCCCGTGTGTGAAGCTGAACGGTACAAGAAAGGGAAGAAGAAAGCTCCTCGGAAAGTTGTGTGGTACTTCCCGCTCGCCCCCGGCTTCAACGGTTCTACGCGGACCGCAAGGAAGCAAAGCTCATGCGCTGGCACGCAGAAAGAAAGGAGGCAGTGTTGAATGATAAAGAGCGGATTGAGCACCCAGTGCTGACGCACCCTTCGGATGCAAGCCAGTGGAAAGCACTAGACAATGAATTCGGAAGTTTTGGGGCAGATCCCGAAACATCAGGTTGGGTGCGAGCACGGACGGATTCAATCCGTTCGGAAACCGGAGCAGCACACATAGCACATGGCCCGTGTTTGTATGGATCTACAACCTCCCGCCCTGGCTGTGCATGAAGAGGAAGTACATACAGATGAGTATGCTAATTCAAGGGCCGACACAGCCAGGAAACGATATCAACATGTATCTCGAACTATTAAAGGAGGAGCTTGAAACGTTGTGGGCGGAGGAAGGGGTAGATACATGGGACGCCGTCGCGGAAGAATATTTCCCTTTGAGAGCCGCGTTGATCACGACGGTGCAGGACTACCTCGGATACGGTTACATTTCGTGCCGGGTGTGCCATGGACACAAGGCATGTGTCGTGTGCATGGAAGAGACGATGTTTTTGCAGCTTGGTAAGGATGGCTCTTCGAAAACAGTTTACATGGGGCATCGAAGGTGGCTACGTAAAACCGACCCGTGGAGAAAGCGTGGAGATCCGTTCGATGGTACAAATGAACCCCGAGGACCTCCACGTAAGAAGAGCGGCGAAGAGATCGATACATTACCGAAAGGTTGGAAGGAGTGCCCTGCGCCGGGAAAGATTCGTCAAAAGCCCGGAGAGAAGAAGAAGAAAAAGGAAACGACGCCGCTCATTGGTGTATGGAAAAGGAGGTCCGTGTTTTGGGACTTGCCGTATCGGAAAATTCTCGATACACCTCACCGCCTTGATGTCATGCATATTACAAAGAACGTGTGCGAGAGCTTGCTTGGCACTCTTCTCAACATGCCGGACCGGACCAAAGATGGGCCGAAAGCAAGACAGGACCTGAAAGTTTTGGGCATCGGGGAAGAGCTTCGGATCCCGCCGGCCCAAGAGGGACAATCGGAGGAGGAGGCGGACGGCGGTCGAAGCGCAAAAGGATTAAGCAGCCGGACTATTACCGTCCCCCCTCCTCGCTTCACTTTTAGTCCGGCCGAGGTCGATCAATTTTTCAATTGCCTTGTAGGAGTCGAGTGCCCTTCGGTTACTCCGGGGTAATAAGCAGATACATGGACCCCAAGAAACGAAACTTCAGCGGCATGAAGTCTCATGACTGTCACGTGATGATGACGCAGATTCTTCCGGTTGCAATCCGAGGTATAATGGATGACCATGTCCGTGCAACGCTGATCGGGCTCCGTAACTTCTTCGACGTCATAACTCGGAAGTCGATAAGCGTGAAGAAACTCGCAAGGCTCCAGGAAGAGATCGTGGTGATCCTATGTGAGATGGAGATGTACTTCCCGCCCGCATTCTTTGACGTGATGGTCCATCCGTTGGTCCATATAATGGATGATATCGTCGGTCTAGGGCCGGCATTCTTACACAACATGATGCCGTTTGAAAGAATGAATGGGGTCATTAAAGGATACGTTCGTAACAGGTCACATCCGAGATGGAAGCATCGTACGTGGCTGGCTCACCGAAGAGTGCATCTCTTTCCGCACGAATTATCTAGACATCGAGGACCCCGTTGGTTTGCCTCAAAACAAGTACCTCCGTAGGTTCGAGGGAGTAGGCCACAAAAATGGAAGGAAGGAACCGCACGTGCACATGTCCGGTCGGAGTTCCGACTTTGACAGGGCCAACTTAGTAGCGCTACAACACATTGACTTGATCGATCCTTGGTTGAAAGAGCACAAAACCATGATAGAGAACAAGTGGCAAGCCGATGATGACGGAAGCGTAAATATACGGAGAGCACAACTCCTCTTTCGCGCGCTGGTTCAAAGACCACATTGTTGCTAATCCCCCACCAATGGATTCTCGACAAGGATAAACTAGTATTGGCCTTGTCACATGGCCCCGCGCCCAACATCATGACTTACCAAGCGTACGATATCAACGGGTACACATTCTACACGGAAGAAAAAGACAAGAACAAGTGTTTACCGTAACTCGTGGGTAACGATGGATTCCTGGACGGGTGACGTAAAGACTAGATACTACGGAAGAATCGAGGAAATCTGGGAGCTTAGCTACGCCGGGGAGAAAGTGCCGATGTTCCGTATCGATGGGCTAAGAGCGTCGAAAAGAAGACCGGTATTTCACCACCATGTTTCTACCCGAAGCCAACAAATCCAAATCCACGAACGCCACCGCGCAGAATGAGCCATGGGTACCGGCGAACACGTGCACCAATGCTTCTTCATAACCGACCCATCCAGGCCTAGCCGTGTTATCGTGAGGAGAGGCAAGAGGACCATCGTCGGAATGGATGGAGTCGCCAACGAGGAAGACTTCGAAGGACAAGTCGGAGACCCAATGATGGAAGAATCCGAGGATGAAGACACAACATACACCACAAGAAGAAGCAGGACCACGCTACCGAGGTCGGTCGACCCTTCAAAAGAAGAAGTCACGACACGGGGCTAAATTATTCAACGACGAGCAAGAAAAGCAAGAAGAAAGCGAAACACTCTTCTCAATCGATGATGTAAAACTTTATTTGCAAACTATAACTCATATTTTGTGTAATTCATAACTAAAATTTTATGCATGCATGTATATAACTCATATTTTTTGTAATGCATAAACTCATATTGCTTGGTTATTATCTTGAAAAGAGAAGGAAGTAAAATAGTATAGGATTTGTGGGAAAAGAAAAGAAACATAAAAGAAAGTAAAAAGAAATAAAGAAAAGAATAAAAATAAAAGAATAAAAAGAAAGTGAAAAGAAATAAAGAAAAGAATAAAAAGAAATGGCCATCCAGGTTGGGGGACAAGTCCCGTGTATAGCTGGGCTCACCTTATTGCCGGCGCACCACATGTTTGGTTCGCCGGGGGTATAGTTGTCCCCGGCGAACCAAACATGTGGTGCGCCGGCAATAAGGTGAGCCCAGCTATACCTGGGACTTAACCGCTGCGCGATCCTCTCTTCTCCCTCCCCATTCCCAGTCGATCGAGACGAACCGCGCCGCCACCGTCGATCTCGAGCGTCGCCGCCACCATCGATCTCGAGCGCCACCACGCGGAAGCCCCGGACCAAGATTCCTCGCCGCACGCCGGAGCCTCCGTGCAAGTAGGAGCAGGGCGTGGCCGCGGAGAGGAGGGGGATCTAGGGCGTCACGCGCCGGCCGCCGTCGCCACCGTCGCCGAGAGGAGGAGGAGGGCCTTGCGCGCCGGCCACCATCACGGAGAGGAGCAAGCACGCCACCATCACCGTTGGTAAGAACCCCCTTCCCCTCTCCATCCCCCTCTTCCTTCCCTCTCTCGCCTCCGAATTCTTGCAGTAGTTCTTGATGTGCATTCGAATCCTTAGTGCTTGCGTAGTTCATGCAAGAATGCTTGATGTGCTCGGTGGCAGTAAGAAAAAATTGAAGTTCTTGCCTCCAAAAATCCTTAGTTCTTGTAGTAGTTTATAGTTCTTGATGTGCTCTGGTCGATTTAGGGTCATTTAGGTTTATGCTCTCTGGTTGCAGTAAGAAAAAATTGAGATGTAGGATGCTACTGAAAATGCCTAATGCAAATGCTACCGAAATGCTACCGAAAATAAAAACTAGACACTAGACAAGTATGTTAGTTCTTCATTAAATGAAAATGAAAATGGTTTTGCTAGCTAAATTGGTTTAGTTCATTTAGGTTTTGCTCTCTGGTTTGCTAAAATGGTTTGCTAAAATGGTTCATTTAGCTGGAGAATTGGAATGTTATGTGTTGGAGGGTGATGGTTATGGTGAAATGCTACTGTGAAAAAACCTCATGCTCATGCTCATGCTGCTGTCAAATTATGTTAGCAATAAAAATAAAATGCTTTAATAAAATGCTTTATATACTAAGTGCTGTTGAAAAAAGAAATTGAGTTGGGGTTTTTTATTATAGTGTAAATGAAATGGAAATGCTACTGGTTCATTTAAAATAGTCCACAGGGGCAACAACAACATATTATCATTTCTTGCAAAAAAAAATGAAAATAAAAATGCTTGCAGTACCTAGGTAGCTAGGCAGTAGGGTTTTTTATGCTTGCAGTACCTAGAGAATTTGATATATAAAATTCATTGGTTTGCTTCATGCTAAAGATGGGTTCATTCTTAATACAGAGAACATAGTCAGTATTTCTAATACACCTAGTTACTGTTATGTATTACCTAAACACTAGTTGGCAGTAGCAAATGCTTTCTGATAATCCACAAATGAGAATACATGGTGAAAAAAGAAAATGAAATGTTTGTTGGAGAAGAACTAGGCACTAGGCAGTATGTTAGTTTTTCATTTCATTAAATGAAAATGAAATGCCTAATGAAAATGAATTAGCAGTTGACAGTAAGGGAATGCCTAATCATTATGTTTAATTTTCTAAACTCTGCAGTATTTAGATGTTTGGTATGATAGTAGCAACTACAGAAATAAATAAAGAAAAAGGCAGTAGTCTCTGGTTCTGGTTTAGCAGTTTTGTATTTGTTAATGAAATTAGCAGTTTTGTATTTGTTAAAGAAAAAGGCAGTAGTCTCCGGTTCTGGTTCTGGTTTAGCGTGAAATGCCTAATGAAAATGAATTAGCAGTTTTGTATTTGTTAATTATACTAAATGCTTCTGGTTTGTTTCTGGTTGAGATGGAAATGTTGTCTCTCGGTTGCAAATGTTGCTAGCACCGGTGTGCTACATATTCCCATGTAACAAGAATTTCCAACTGCTTATTAGTATTTGTTCAGTAGATGCCGTCAAGTGTTCACAAATGAGAAATGACACATGTTGTTGCTATGTTCACTCTCCGATGCTGGTTGGAAAAGAAATGAAAATGAAAAATGTATCATATATGTGAATTGCATTTCGTTACAGGGATTGAGTTGCTATTGAGTGCCGGAATGTCGATTCATTTCCGTTCCGGCAATTCTAGCACTCGGCATGACCAATTTTTAGCAAAGGTCATGCCGAATTTTTCCGTGAATTCTAACTCTTTTTCGTCTTCTATTAGTGCAAGCCACCATGTCGTCTCAAGAAGAGTTAGAGGAGCACTACAATAGGCACTTCTTTAGGACGGAGGAGGATGCCGAGGCCGCCGGTGTTGGCGGCGACGAGGACCATGAGATGGAGGATGCCGCCGGGGGTAGTGCCGACGAGCCGAGCGGCAACGAGGCAAGCGCCGCCGCCGGGGTAGTACCTACGAGCCTAGCGGCGATGAGGCAACCGGCGCCGCCGGGGGTGGCGGCGAGACAAGCGGCGACGATCCTAGCGCCGCCGCCGGGAGTAGTGGCACCGGGACAAGTGGAGCCAAGAGGCCGCGGAAGGCAAGGCGCCAAAACACGGTCGGCACCGGCAGAGACACAGTCACAGAGGTGGACCCCGCCGGTGGTTTGCCGGTGTTGCCTAAGGATGTTGCCAAGGGGTACGGCAACCAACCGGCATGTATCCTCCGAGAGGTCGTCAATCTCAACGAGACGGACCTCCGAGCTGAGAGCAAAGCGCCTTTGCGAGCCCAGCTCATTGCGAGGTTGCACGCACGATACAAGTTCCTAGGCAACTACGCCTCCAGTCATCAAACCAACAACATTGTGAACTCACAAGCCCTCCCGAAGTTCACCAAACACCTCAGCAGCTATAAGTACATGGTGCGGAGGCTGATTGCCGAGGGCAAAGGTTTCGAAGAGGTCCACTCCGCCTTTCCGCATGTCACCCAGGCGGACTTTGATGCTTTTGTGGCCAATGAAGAGCTACAAGCAACCAAGAATCGCAAGTTGTGGGGGAAGGAAATGCGGGAGCTTAACATCGGCAACCACAACCTTGGGAGCCGTGGGTACGAGGGAAAGGAGCCCTATTGGGCGAAGGAGGACGAGGCGTATGTAAATGCCGGCATTGAGAACCCCTGGCTCAAGTACAAGGACCCGCTTGAAAGAAGATTCATCAGGTCCCGGTACCATAAGAAGAAACTAACCGGGGAACTTGTCACGGACCCGAAGGTCGTAACCGACATAATTTGGTTCACGAACGACCGGAAGGTCCTGGCGTTGGAGAAAAACTGGTAAGCAATTTACCGGTTTTATTAGATCAAGTATCGTTCATATAATAGTAGCAACATTTCTAAATGGTTCGCGTTTCTTCCGCAGGAAGAAGAAAGACAAAGACTTTCTCAAGCCTCCCAAGGTGACGAAGGCTCCTCGTCCCAGGCGTCGACGGGCAGGGTAGCCTGGGACAAGCCTCTCGTACGGGCGCTAAACATCGTTAATGAGCATTCACCGACGAGAAGGCCGCATAGAGGCCGTGTGGCTGGCGCCGGTACAGTGCTACAAGCATGGTCCCTATGGCTTGTCGTCTCGCGGCCGATAAAAATGCGCGTAATGAGAGGAAGCAGCGGGAGGTGGAGGAAATGACGGAGTCAATCCTAGCCCAAGTCCAAGCTGGTTTGGTACCGCAACCGGTACCGCAACTCAAAGCTACACTCGTACTCGAAGTCAAAGCTGAAGTCGCCGCTGGAGTCCAAGCAGATTTCAATGCTATGCAAGCGTGGTATGAGGGTGGCAAACAAGGCCCCCCCGAAAATGCAAGTGGTTAGCTTCAACGGCAGCAACTCGATGGTGCCGCCGTCCGCCGGCAATGACAATGTTATAATGGAGACTCCTCCGGCCGCCGGCAATGTCGCCGGTGCTAGGGATTCACCATCCATGCCGGGTAGCAGCCCCTCCGTCACTTGCACGCCCGCCGCCGCATGTGCTGGCCCGTCGACATTAGCCGAGCTCAACGCCCTCACGGTAATTAACTAATGTGTACATCAAGTTAATATATTAGTTTCGTCATCCTTGCCCTCTCTCTAACGCCATACACATGTTCTCGCAGGCGCTCTCGACGCCATGCACCTTTTTGATGAGAGTAAACGACGAACTCAAAGACGTCGCGAGGGGGTCCATCATTCGGCCCCTGGATAAGAAGTGGCACACACGAGATATGGCGGATGACGTTTACCGGGTTGAAGTGGATCGGGCGTTACCGGGCTATGAGGATTTGTTTCCTCCTAATCAACCGCATGGTGCCGATGACGATAGCCCGTTGAATCCGGCCTCACCGAAGGGTTGGGTACTCGCTATGGCCGAAGACCCTAATTCGGATCAACACCTACTCGGGGTCGACGGCAAGCAAAGACAAGCACCTTGCGGCGCCACATGTCGGCGTCCCTCCACGACAGCCAGCCGGCGCCCGTGGTCATCGCCCCACCGGAACGGCCAGCCGCGCCGCAGTTCGGCGCCCCACCACAACAGCCACCTGCGCCGGAGGCCGAGGAATATGAACGTGACAACTTCCAATGGGATATTCCTATGTCTTCACAAGTTGTCCATGAGGATGCGCCGGGCTTCAAATATGTGTGCTCCAAGAAGCTGTTCGATTCTCAAGAAACGGCCGATGAGGAGGAAAATCCCGAGGAGGTCGCCACCGCCGCCGTCAAAAATATGTTGAGCCCAAACACACTCCGTGCTACGGCCACTACGGCGATGGATGGTCCAGCACTACAACCCAAGAAGAGGAAGAGGGCAAATAAGAAGGACGCCCAAGACAAGGCGGCGGCGGCCAAATCCAAGGACAAGGTCCCACTCCTTGACAAGTTGCCAAACAATTGGCGACCTCTCGCATCACTTGGGTCAACCGATGCTGCCGGAGCATGTCGTGAAGAAACTCACCCCGGATATGAGGAGCTTGCATGAGACTGTCTTGCATGTGGAGAACCTTCTTCTCAAATCAAAAGATCCCGGTTACCCTCTCTTCGTGGCGAAGGTGCCAACCGGCATGAACTTCGTCGAGAAGTACCCCGCGGACTTGTGCTTCATCCGGTTCAACGACATCTTCAGCATCTATCGCATGCAAGCGCTCCACTTTAGTGTGGTTCGCCTAGTTGCTCTTAGCATGTCTTCCCGCATTGTTAAGGAGGGGACGCCGACCATCGCGATCATGGACCCCTTCTATATGCGGGAGAGCATCATCTGCAACCCTGGGGATCGCGCGATTGCCACCCAGCAGGTCGAGGATTTCATGTTGGCGAACATTAAGAAGGGCGCCATTCTCATCCCTTACTTCCCCGAGTAAGTAATCACTCGCTAGTCCCCCATCACCATTCTATCCTATATCTCCATTTGCATTTCCAAAGGTTAATCCGTGTGTTTTCCGCAGAGACAAGTTCTCGCACCCTCATCGTCGTGCACCCGCAACACTCGCATGCAGCCTATCTCGACTCGGGTAGGGACCGCAAGAAAGACTACTCCCACATCGTGGCCCTTCTCAATGATGCTCTCACCGGCTTCGCCAACAAGGCAGGCCCCCTCAAAGTAGAGAGGAAATCCCGAGGAGGCTTCGTCTTAACCCACACAACCAACTTCCCCGCCTCGGCAGCCGACGCCCGACAATGGGATGGACGCGTGGTACGCCATCCTTCGGATGCAGGAGTACATAAAGTACGCAGATGACATGTTGCTGCCGGATAATCTCGTAAACAGGTTTGCAAACATGGCGGATGTCCCCGATAGAGAGATTAGAAAGAACCGGGGTCGCATCCAGCAGTTCATTTGCACGATAATCCCGCAGGATGTCAACAATAGGTCCGGCGAGTTCTTCTACGGCTATGGTCTACCACCTAATGACGAGATAGACCTCCGCTTGGAGATGTCGCGTGATGAGAGGCCGTTCAACTCGCTTGAGGGCTGCCGTCCATTCCCCCTAGGCGTACAACCCGATCCTACGACGGGAACACTTGCTAAAGCTTGAACGATATGTCCTTGAACTTCCGTACTCGTAATAATTGTTATATATTCCCATACAATCGGCTAGTTGCTTTTATTTAGTTGTATGAATGTGCATGTGAACATGTGTCCGTAGTTTCATTTACTTTGCTATATATTTCAAGATTATGGCGTACATAGCTTAATAATTATTTGCATTTACTCGACCACTACTTGCCTCGTATTTGGAGTTCGCCGATGATTAGAATGTTCGGTCAATCGTACACTCGGGGTGGAGCCAGTGAGCCTTGGTGCGACGGCCACAAGTATCAATCTATTGTGCATCCTACCTAGCCTCACCGACTCCATCCCCGGATGTTAATATTTGTTTCGACCGACAAAGTATGAGGCACGCTATTTAATTCGTACTACTTGTCTTCTATTTGAGTTCGCACTTCTTAATTGCATTGGCCGATGATTAAAATGTTCGGTCACTTGTACACTCCGGGGTGGGGCCGATGAGGCTTGGTGTGATGGCCACAAATATCAATCTATTGTGCATCCTACCTAGCCTCACCGACCCCATCCCCGTATGTTATTATTTATTTCGACCAACAAAGTATGAGGCACATGCTATTTAGTTCATACTACTTGTCTCTTATTTGAGTTGGCACTTGTTCATTGCATTGGTACTAACGTTTTACTTGTCTTGTGAATGGAGATGCCGACGACATATGTCGTGTACAAGGGGAGGGTTCCCGGAGTCTACGACGACCGGGAGGACTGTCGGAGACAAGTGCACCGTTTCAGCGGCAACAGCTACAAGGGATACCCCACTAGGGTGGAGGCGGAAGGAAGATACGCCCGTTATCTAGCGGGAGAGATGAGGGACATGAGGAGGAACCGGATGAAGACCATGGCCTTCGTGATGATGGTCATGACCATGTTGGTCATGTTCTATGTGATTCTAGTTTAGGTTAGGACCTACATTGTGAGGTGTATGACGATACTTGTGACGACTATGTACCAAGACTTCTAACTTTGTGAAACTTCGCCGTTCGGTGTTGCATATGCACATGTGTTGTATGAATCAACACATTCCGAAACGAGACTTGCGTATTTCTGTACTGATACCGAAATGAAACTTGGCTCTCTATGTGCTTCTCATATTGCATGTAATACTGTATAAATATGAACTGCGTTGTAAATATATACTGCTGTCAAATATGTATTGTAATATGCTGGAAAAAAGCTAGGAAAAAGAATTTTCGAATTAATTGCCGGCGCACCTAAATGACACATTGCCGGCGCACGTGGCATGCGCCGGTGCTGGAAGAACTACTGCCGGCGCATCTGATAGTGCGCCGGTGGAATAGATCTTTGCCGGCGAAGCAGGGTAGTGCGCCGGCAGTAGCTGTGATATCGCCGGCGCACTACCTGGTGCGCCGGCAGTGTCCGTTTATCACCGGCGCGTTCGCACCGGCGGGCTCGTGGTGCGCCGGCAATGGGGGTTTTAGGTGCGCCGGCAATGGGCCTTTCCCTAGTAGTGTTAGCATGTCCATATTGAGTTCAGAAACTGTTTCCCAAAGCAACAAACTGAAAGCCCTAATAAGGGATAGTTCATGAAATGGCTAATCGGGCTAGCTGAGTATAAATTGGATGAGGTAGTTGTGACAAAATATCATGCCATGCATTTTAATTAGAACAAAAGATCAGGTACCTTATGTGCAATGATTTGGTAAGCCAATGTGAAGCCGTTACACGACAAACCAGGAACAAAAGTGAAGAAACAGTATACAAACACAATTTATAATATGAATATATGATTGATTTTTGAGAGAGTGCATACCTTATCAACTCTTTGTACATCACACAGATCACCATCACATTTAACCCAGATCGCTAGGACTTGAGTCTGTATTATGAGCAACCTACCACAAGACATGGGCAAGCAGAAAGGACAGTGCATGAGATAAAAAAAACAAAGTAGCCAAACCGCCAAACAATAGACAGGCAATATTACTCACTGAGAGAACCATATAGAGGCACCAAATGAAGTTAAATTACTGTTCAAACACACAAGTGAAGCACACACAATGTAAGCAAATTAGATGGGATCAACGGAAATACAGCTAAGGGAAAAGGCCAGCCTGCCAAGCAGCAATGTATGCACCTCGTTGAGAGAAAGTGCAAGCCAAGTAAAACTGTGTATTTCTCGCCTGGATCCCCCGAGATGGGATCGGCGGCGGTGGCGTCTCGGTAAGGTTTTCCGTATCGTGGCTCTCGGTACTGGGGGTTTCGCAACGGAGGCTTTAAGTAGGCGGAAGGGCAGGTCAAGAGGCGGCACGAGGGCCCCACACCACAGGGCCGCGCGGCCAAGGGGGGGGGTGCGCGCCGCCCTAGGGTGTGGCCACCTCGTGGCCCCACTTCGTCTCCTCTTCGGACTTCTGGAAGCTTCGTGGCAAAATAGGACCCTGGGCGTTGATTTCGTCCAATTCCGAGAATATTTCGTTACTAGGATTTCTGAAACCAAAAACAGCAGTAAAACAAAGAATCGGCACTTCGGCATCTTGTTATTAGGTTAGTTCCGGAAAATGCACGAATATGACATAAAGTGTGCATAAAACATGTAGATAACATCAATAATGTGGCATGGAACATAAGAAATTATCGATACGTCGGAGACGTATCAGCATCCCCAAGCTTAGTTCTGCTCGTCCCGAGCAGGTAAAACGATAACACGGATAATTTCTGGAGTGACATGCCATCATAATCTTGATCATACTATTTGTAAAGCATATGTAGTGAATGCAGCGATCAAAACAATGTATATGACATGAGTAAACAAGTGAATCATATAGCAAAGACTTTTCATGAATAGCACTTCAAGACAAGCATCAATAAGTCTTGCATAAGAGTTAACTCATAAAGCAATAATTCAAAGTAAAGGCATTGAAGCAACACAAAGGAAGATTAAGTTTCAGCGGTTGCTTTCAACTTATAACATGTATATCTCATGGATATTGTCAATATAGAGTAATATAATAAGTGCAATAAGCAAGTATGTAGGAATCAATGCACAGTTCACACAAGTGTTTGCTTCTTGAGGTGGAGAGAAATAGGTGAACTGACTCAACATTGAAAGTAAAAGAATTGTCCTCCATAGAGGAAAAGCATCGATTGCTATATTTGTGCTAGAGCTTTGATTTTGAAAACATGAAACAATTTTGTCAACGGTAGTAATAAAGCATATGTATCATGTAAATTATATCTTACAAGTTGCAAGCCTCATGCATAGTATACTAATAGTGCCCGCACCTTGTCCTAATTAGCTTGGACTACCGGATCATCACAATGCACATGTTTTAACCAAGTGTCACAAAGGGGTACCTCTATGCCGCCTCGTACAAAGGTCTAAGGAGAAAGCTCGCATTGGATTTCTCGCTATTGATTATTCTCAACTTAGACATCCATACCGGGACAACATAGACAACGAGATAATGGACTCCTCTTTTATGCATAAGCATGTAACAACAATTAATAATTTTCTCATTTGAGATTGAGGATATATGTCCAAAACTGAAACTTCCACCATGGATCATGGCTTTAGTTAGCGGCCCAATGTTCTTCTCTAACAATATGCATGCTCAACCATAAGGTGGTAGATCGCTCTTACTTCAGACAAGACGAACATGCATAGCAACTCACATGAAATTCCACAAAGAGTAGTTGATGGCGTCCCTGAAACATGGTTATCGCACAACAAGCAACTTAATAAGAGATAAAGTGCATAAGTACATATTCAATACCACAATAGTTTTTAAGCTATTTGTCCCATGAGCTATATATTGTAAGGCGAATGATGGAATTTTAAAGGTAGCACTCAAGCAATTTACTTTGGAATGGCGGAAAATACCATGTGGTAGGTAGGTATGGTGGACACAAATGGCATAGTGGTTGGCTCAAGTATTTTGGATGCATGAGAAGTATTCCCTCTCGATACAAGGTTTAGGCTAGCAAGGCTTATATGAAACAAACACAAGGATGAACCGGTGCAGAAAAACTCACATAAAAGACATATTGTAAACATTATAAGACTCTACACCGTCTTCCTTGTTGTTCAAACTCAATACTAGAAATTATCTAGACCTTAGAGAAACCAAATATGCAAACCAAATTTTAGCATGCTCTATGTATTTCTTCATTAATGGGTGCAAAGCATATGATGCAAGAGCTTAAACATGAGCACAACAATTGCCAAGTATCACATTACCCAAAACATTTATAGCAATTACTACATGTATCATTTTCCAATTCCAACCATATAACAATTTAACGAAGAAGAAACTTCGCCATGAATACTATGAGTAGAAACTAAGGACATACTTGTCCATATGCTACAGCGGAGCGTGTCTCTCTCCCATAAAGTGAATGCTAGGATCCATTTTATTCAAACAAAACAAAAAACAAAAACAAACCGACGCTCCAAGCAAAGCACATAAGATGTGATGGGATAAAAATATAGTTTCAGGGGAGGAACCTGATAATGTTGTCGATGAAGAAGGGGATGCCTTGGGCATCCCCAAGCTTAGACGCTTGAGTCTTCTTAGAATATGCAGGGGTGAACCACCGGGGCATCCCCAAGCTTAGAGCTTTCGCTCTCCTTGATCATGTTGCATCATACTCCTCTCTTGATCCTTGAAAACTTCCTCCACACCAAACTCGAAACAACTCATTAGAGGGTTAGTGCACAATAAAAATTAACATATTCAGAGGTGACACAATCATTCTTAACACTTCTGGACATTGCATAAAGCTACTGGACATTAGTGGATCAAAGAAATTCATCCAACATAGCAAAAGAGGCAATGCGAAATAAAAGGCAGAATCTGTCAAAACAGAACAGTTCATATTGACGAATTTTAAAATGGCACCAGACTTGCTCAAATGAAAATGCCCAAATTGAATGAAAGTTGCGTACATATCTGAGGATCACGCACGTAAATTGGCATATTTTTCTGAGCTACCTACAGGGAGGCAGGTCGGAATTCGTGACAGCAAAGAAATCTGAAACTGCGCAGTAATCCAAATCTAGTATGAACTTTTCTATCAACGACTTTACTTGGCACAACAAAACACAAAACTAAGATAAGGAGAGGTTGCTACAGTAGTAAACAACTTCCAAGACACAAAATAAACACAAAGTACTGTAGGTAAAATCATGGGTTGTCTCCCATAAGCGTTTTTCTTTAACGCCTTTCAGCTAGGCACAGAAAGTGTGTATCAAGTATTATCGAAGGGTGGTACTTCTACAGCGGGATGTGGAGTTTTCTCAACCAGGCATAGTATATTAGATACATAAGTTTTAGCATCTCCCTTTTCATTAGTCTTAGGCGTGCTACTCTCATCAAACAAATTTTCAGGAACAAGCCAAGCATAGTTATTTTCTATTGCATCATTCATAGCTAGGAGCTTACATGGTATTGGTGCTTTGATCTCCCCACCATCATCAATATTATTAATGTATCTTATTCTATCCATATCCATCTTTTCAAGGAGACTAACAAAATTAGTATGAGAACCAAGCATATTAAATTTAGCAAAGACCTTTCTAGCTTCTCTTGCTAGACCACCAAATTCTCTAAGAAGGGTTTCTAAAACAAAATCTTTCTTTTCCCCTTCTTCCATATCACCAAGTGTGAGAAACATGTGTTGGATTATAGGATTAAGATTAACAAATTTAGTTTCCAACAGGCGAACCAAATGCGCAGCAGCAATTTCATAAGTAGGCGCAAGATCTACCAAGTGTCTATCCTCAAAATCTTCAATGGTACTAACATGATTGAAGAATTCTTCTATATTATTTCTCCCAACTATAGACCCACGTCCTACCGGTATGTCTTTTGTGGTAAAATTAAAAGGAAACATGATGAATCAAGTAAAGTAAATGCAAGTAACTAATTTTTTTGTGTTTTAGATATAGCAAACAAGATAGCAAATAAAGTAAAACTAGCAACTAATTTTTTTGTATTTTGATTTAGTGCAGCAAACAAAGTAGTAAATAAAACTAAGCAAGACAAAAACAAAGTAAAGAGATTGAGAAGTGGAGACTCCACTTGCAGCGTGTCTTGATCTCCCCGGCAACGGCGCCAGAAAAAGAGCTTGATGGCGTGTAACTCACACGTTCGTTGGGAACCCCAAGAGGAAGGTATGATGCGCACAGCAACAAGTTTTCCCTCAGAAAGAAACCAAGGTTTATCGAACCAGGAGGAGCCAAGAAGCACGTTGAAGGTTGATGGCGGCGGGATGTAGTGCGGCGCAACACCGGAGATTCCGGCGCCAACGTGGAACCCGCACAACACAACCAAAGTATTTTGCCCCAACGAAACAAGTGAGGTTGTCAATCTCACCGGCTTGCTGTAACAAAGGATTAACCGTATTGTGTGGAAGATGATTGTTTGCAGAAAACAGTAGAACAAGTATTGCAGTAGATTGTATTTCAAGTATAGAGAATTGGACCGGGGTCCACAGCTCACTAGAGGTGTCTCTCCCATAAGATAAACAAGCATGTTGGGTGAACAAATTACAGTTGGGCAATTGACAAATAAAGAGGGCATGACCATGCACATACATATTATGATAAGTATAGTGAGATTTAATTGGGCATTACGACAAAGTACATAGACCGCCATCCAACTGCATCTATGCCTAAAAAGTCCACCTTCACGTTATCGTCCGAACCCCCTCCAGTATTAAGTTGCAAAGCAACAGACAATTGCATTAAGTATGGTGCGTAATGTAATCAACAACTACATCCTTAGACATAGCATCAATGTTTTATCCCTAGTGGCAACAGCACAACACAACCTTAGAACTTTCTATCACTGTCCCAGGTATCAATGCAGGCATGAACCCACTATCGAGCATAAATACTCCCTCTTGGAGTCACAAGCATCTACTTGGCCAGAGCATCTACTAGTAACGGAGAGCATGCAAGATCATAAACAACACATAGACATAACTTTGATAATCAACATAACAAGTATTCTCTATTCATCGGATCCCAACAAACGCAACATATAGAATTACAGTATAGATGATCTTGATCATGTTAGGCAGCTCACAAGATCCGACAATGAAGCACAATGGGGAGAAGACAACCATCTAGCTACTGCTATGGACCCATAGTCCAGGGGTAGACTACTCACACATCACTCCGGAGGCGACCATGGTGGCGTAGAGTCCTCCGGGAGATGAATCCCCTCTCCGGCAGGGTGCCGGAGGCGATCTCCTGGATCCCCCGAGATGGGATCGGCGGCGGCGGCGTCTCTGTAAGGTTTTCCGTATCGTGGCTCTCGGTACTGGGGGTTTCGCAACGGAGGCTTTAAGTAGGCGGAAGGGCAGGTCAAGAGGCGGCACGAGGGCCCCACACCACAGGGCCGCGCGGCCAAGGGGGGGGCCGCGCCGCCCTAGGGTGTGGCCACCTCGTGGCCCCACTTCGTCTCCTCTTCGGACTTCTGGAAGCTTCGTGGCAAAATAGGACCCTGGGCGTTGATTTCGTCCAATTCCGAGAATATTTCGTTACTAGGATTTCTGAAACCAAAAATAGCGTAAAACAGCAACTGGCACTTCGGCATCTTGTTAATAGGTTAGTTCCAGAAAATGCACGAATATGACATAAAGTGTGCATAAAACATGTAGATAACATCAATAATGTGGCATGGAACATAAGAAATTATCGATACGTCGGAGACATATCAATATTGTGTTCACTCGACAGTATAATGTGCTCCGCATGCTCATCACTTGTCTGGACACTGCCAGAGACTTGGGATCTCAAGATTAAACATGAATTCTTTAGGCTTATATTTGAGGTTGAGGGGGTGACACACTATACATCTACATACGTTACTATGTCAGAAGCTCCTGGGGTGGAGGACATGATGATCCTCAGAAACAAAGTCAAGATAAAGGAGTTGAACCAGATTGGGATGCTAAAAGAACTAAGAATGCGGGAGAAAATGAGGGGGATAAGGGAGAGAAAGGTGGTTCAGCATTTCCACCTAATAATAGTGCTAATACTTTGGGAATGGTTAAACATACAGTAAGGTATGACACCGTGTTTAATTATTCAAATGAACATTGTTTAAATCCTAAGAAACTTCTAAATTTTTTCAGTGATGTTGCGGACAAAAGTGGCGAGTGTATGCCGAACTTGGTCCCGTTTGCTGCTTCTCCGATGCCGACTACTGAGACGGTGTGCAGCGCTGAGGGGAGTGGGGTTGCGGCGACATCGATCATGCCGACGTCGATCGTGCATGCTGCCCACGGCCCGAGGCATGCAGCGGCGGATCGGGAGCAGCAGTGCGGTGGGCTGCTTGGGGAGGCTCAGGCGGGGCTCGGCCCAGCGAGCATGCCGTGCTCAGGGGGGCTCGGCCCAGCGAGCGTGCCTCGCTCAGGGGCGTCTGCCGGCCTACAGTGGGGCGGCCCAGTATGCATGGGAGCCCAGTTGCTGCAAGAAAGGAAGTAATTAAGGAGTGTATGCATACTCCTCAACAAGTCATATCTTTTGGAGGGATTCGTGAAGAGGATGTGCGTGGAGTACGGTTGAGTGGAAGACTAAGTGCTCAACCCAACTCAGATGCTACACAGACGGAGAGGGAGATGAAGATCGCAAAGCAGCGTGCGGAGAGATACCTGTGCTAGGTAAGTCTCCTTTGAAACCTTCTTCAATTACCTCGTTTACCGATGATCATATAGTTCAAAATGCCTTTTCGTTGGGGGTTTCTTTGGGCAACTCTCATTCTGAGTGTGTTGCTTCGGCTAGATTAATTAAGGATGTTCAATTACAAAGAACTTTAACAATGCTTCAAAAATCGGATAATTTGGTAAATGATACTGCTTCTTGTTTGGCGGTCACACATGCATCTGAATTATGTCTTGATTTGGAAGGGGAGGATTATTTGGATGATGAACCTTTGGCTATTCCTAAGGAGAGAAAGGGCCGTAAGAAAAAACCAATTGATAAAAACACGGTGAGGAGGAGTAACCGGGTCAGATTTAAAACAACCAAATATCAATGAATAATCTTAGAGGTATTACTTGGAATAGTGAGGGGTTTAAGGATCCGGGAAAACATTTGTTTGTAAAAGAATCGATTAGGGAGTATGACCTGAATTTTATAGCGTTGCTTGAGACTGGAAGATCTAATTTTGCGGTACATTTCCTTAGTGATCTAGCAGTGGGTAAGGAGTTCGCGTGGTTTTGTTTGCCACCAATTGGGAGATCGGGTGGCATTCTTGTTGGGATTAACACGGCTACTTTGGTGGTCAATAGGGTAGATAGTGGAGACTATTGTGTTAAGGTGTCTATTACTTCAAAAAAAGATGGGTTTGAATGGTTACTTGTGCCGATGTATGGGACGGCACAAGATAAAAATAAGTATGAGTTCCTTGCAGAACTAGTCAGGACCTGTGAATCTGAAACGATACCGATGTTATTAGCCGGGAATTTCAACATTTTGAGAAAACTCGAGGATAAAAGTATTGCTAAATTTAATCCCCGTTGGTCATTTATTTTTAATGCGATTATTGAGAATCTAAACTTAAGAGAATTGCGATGTCTGGGCGCCAATTTACATGGGCAAGTAGAAGAGAAACTCCTACATACGAAAAACTGGATAGGGTGTTAGCAAGTGTTGAATGGGAACAAAAATTCCCGTTGGTCACTGTCCGGACCTTGTCTCGCTCTGCATTTAACCACACCCTGCTTTTGATTGATGCAGGGATTCGGACACATTTAGGTAATAAGCCGCACTTCTCGTTTGAGTTAGCTTGGTTAGAACAAGAGGGGTTATATGACCTCATTGCTAATGAATGGGCGGCGGGTCCTCTTGGGAAAATTCTGATTCAAACTTGGCAAAATAAGATTAGGAATTTGCGCAGATTCTTACGGGGTTGGGCAAAAAATTTAAGTGGACAATATAAGAGGGAGAAGGAAAGGCTATTGAACATTATAGATACTTTGGATATTAAAGCTGAAACGGTGCCGCTATCTTTTGTGGAGCGCACTGAGTTAAAACAAGCTAATGAAAAATTGAATAATCTCGGACGAGAAGAAGAGATTAAGTGGGCGCAAAGGCTAAAGTAAAATATATTCAGGAAGGGGGTGATAATACCAAATATTTTCACCTAATAGCGAATGGTAAGCATAGGAAAAAGAAGATCTATCAACTTGAGGAAGATGAGGGTACTATCGTTGGGGATAACAATCTACGGGTTTATATTTCGGAGTACTATAAAAAAATTATTTGGTAACCCAGAGCCTAGTTCTGTTGCTCTGGATGAAGGTAGAATTGCAGATATTCCGCAATTGTCGGCGGATGAGAATAGAGTGTTAATTGCGAACTTCTCAATGGATGACAAGGGATTAACTTGTCAATGCATACGGGTTGTAGACTAGGGTTTTAGTTAGAAGTAGAGGGCAAGTAGATCTCTAAGGTTTCAGCCGAAAAGTGCTCGACGATATGAAAACTAGGGTTTGTGAGACAATGAATCGATGCTTTCTTTGTCCCTCGACTCCCCCTTATATAGGAGGCAGAGCCGAGGGATTCGTAATACACAAGTTACAGAGTCCGGGAGGGTTTCTAACTCATCCCGCAAGATTACAAGTATTGCTTCCTAATACAACTCTAGCTTTCCTTATTAGTAATTTGGGCTTCCGATTCTTCTTATCCTTCGGGTCGTGGGCCTTCAGTAAACCCCGGGTACCATCTTCGGTAGGCCCATTGGGGATTCCTATGTCAGTAGCCCCCGAGATTTTGCTTGAATCGCAGAGTCAGGGAAAATCTCCAACTTTATATTCGTTCAATAGCTCTGAACTTCATCACATATCTTTGGATACGAAATTATATATTGTACAGGGATAATGGTAGTTGGGGCTAGTTCATCTGACGGATCAGGTACTAGTTAAATGCTCTAGTGGAAATCCGCAAAAACCTACTTCAAGATCACGTCCCTAGACATGATCTCAGGATACTGGTGTAAACTTCGACAGGTGCCGCTTAAGGTCTTACCATTCTGTCGAGTCCCAGTCATATTTGTCGGGTACCTAACGCGTCCATTAGGATTTTTCTTCGTATCTGTTGATACGGAAAAAAGTAGCAAACCGACGTCAGAGACGGCGCCACACCATGCAGAACGGATCTGGGGTCTTACCTTCGCAAAGTTTTGCGGCATTCAGAAATTGTTCGCAACTTTGGCGTTCTGAGAATATATTGTCGAGTGCTTTTTCGGCTGTTGGAATAGCACATTTTATTAAGTCAACGGATGACTTATATTGCCCTCCCGATGGGAGTATATGTAGAGTTATTTATATGACTCGAAATATGCTCATTTGTTCTTCCTTTTCTCTCTTTTTTATAATTTCATCGGGCACGCGAACAGCGTTCCCGATGGGAGTAGCCCCCGAGGCTACAGCCAAGGACTTGTGCTTGGGTGTAGGCTCAACACCTTACGTTGCTATATTTTCCTTCTTTCTCGAAGTTTACATATATGTCGGGTGCACGAACAGCGCTCCCGATGGGAGTAGCCCCCAAGGCTATGAGCAAATGCTTGTATTTGATCATAGGCTCTCACCACTTCTATTTTGTCATTTGTCGAGTTTTTCATTTTTCCAAAGTAACCCCCGAGCATTTGATCAAAAACTTGTATTTGACCAAAGGCTCTCGAAATAACCAACAATCTTCTGCTGTCGCGATTCTTATGAAGCTGCTTAGTCGAATTTTTCTCTTGTCAAGGTGACATCATTGCTGACGATAGCCACGACCGCTGTATCGGGAAAACGCGAGAACTGCTCTCTCTCTGCCTTGCGGGCCCAAATTGCTCATCAAGTTGACACGTCGTGCAAGTGGGAGACTGATACGCGTACAACACGCGTCCGTTGGGAACCCCAAGAGGAAGGTGTGATGCGTACAGCGGCAAGTTTTCCCTCAGTATGAAACCAAGGTTTAATCGAACCAGTAGGAGCCAAGAAGCACGTTGAAGGTTGATGGCGGTGAGATGTAGTGCGGCGCAACACCAGGGATTCCGGCGCCAACGTGGAACCTGCACAACACAACTAAAGTACTTTGCCCCAACGAAACAGTGAGGTTGTCGATCTCACCGGCTTGCTGTAACAAAGAATTAGATGTATAGTGTGGATGATGATTGTTTGCAGAGAACAGTAGAACAATTGCAGTAGATTGTATTTCAGATGTAAAGAATGGACCGGGGTCCACAGTTCACTAGAGGTGTCTCTCCCATAAGATAAACTAGATCATGATTGTGCGCGTTGCCGCACCCGTACATTTACAATGATATGATTTTTTAAATATATGTAGGCATTGAACTTCCAAGTTAAATATGAAATAAGATACATGAAATTTAGGGACAACAAACTGAGCTTTCTGGATAACTGTGCTTGGTCTTAGAAGGATAATACTAAGGAACATATAACAGGGTAAATATGTGACCACAACTGTAACATCAGTCACGAAAACCTGATTCAGAACTGCTAGGAGTTTGAGCTACCAAACCATATCTATAGGGTAAAAATAATGATCTAAAAGCAACACAGAAATAGCCTTGAACAATCTCACACTGGAATGATAAAAAACATATGTCACCTTGTTCAATATTGATTTCTTTAATGAATTGCCATAGGTAGGTTGTGAGGGCCACTCGTTCTTGTACATCATAAGTCACACCATTTCGTAACCCTTGATCATCAGGGCCATACCTTGTTCACATCTCACCAGCAAGTTATGAATTGATGGTTTTGTAAGCCTTGATCATCATCGATAAATTGACATTGTCCTGTTTCAAAACTGGAAATAAGTTATTTTAAAAATTATAAGTGGTTTTATCCACCATTACAAACCATTTCTATTGAGTACCAATCAAAAATATTTCATTTAAAGGTTTATAAGAAGACTACCAGACAAAAAGGAGCTAGGCATGAATGTAAGAGTAGCAGTAAGTTCTCTTTGCTGTAAGAAAATCAGAATAAGTATAAACAAAGAGAAAAGAGAGTAAGACCTCCATGCTTTTGAAATTTCAACAAATTAGGCTAGATTTTTCCTTTCCTGTCACCGTCACCTCAGAGAACAAACATGTATAATCGACCATCACATTACTGCATCCTATCTCGGAAGGTCATTCATTTTCATCTTTGGAAATGCTCACCAATCTGAATGAATGTATGCTAAATTATGAATTTATTTAGTTATTCACTATTCAAGTTAACTTTCACTATTTTTCGGGGAGAATAATGCAACTTGTACTGTCAGTTAGATCAGTTTGGGTACTGTTTATAATTATGTACTTAGCATAAGTGCATAACTTGCCCAACTAAATGTGGCCTCTGTGACATTGTAAGATTAGGATCAATAATTATTTATAATGTATTTCACAAAACTAAGGAACATAATTAGGTTATTCTGAATAGTTAACAATTGATTTGACCTTTTAACCTGAACACCACAAGGGAAAACATATGACAGTTGTTTCTAAACTGAATGTTTGCTTACATGTCCAAATTTACATGTTTTACAACATTACTGTAAGAAGACATTTGCAGCCCAACATGTAACTGCGTGATCATGTATGCTACAAGTGAACTTTCACCTCTATAATCGAAGCTAGTTCTTCTGGAACGCACATGACCTAACAAAAATGCCGGATAGTTTTTGTGTATAATACTTTGCCTCTGGCATTAAAAATCGATCTGTATAATCACATAGATCTTTGTCCAAACTCACAAACTTTGAACGGTGCAACAACCTAGCGTATCCACGATACCTCCCAGTTCTGAAGCCAGCAACATCTATACAAACTGAATACAAAAATGTGCAGGAGTTACAGGTTTGAAACTGGGTTATGAATAAAATTTGCTGAGCCGAACACTATGGAGCTCAGTGCATCGACTCGGGAGTTAATCGTGGCACGGATCCGAAGCCAGAAAATGGCCACACATATGTTACCTTGATCAGCAGGCCAGCAAAGAGGGGCAGTCACCTGAGATAAGAGAAACATATGCAGCTGAATCGATTCGCTACAACGTGCAGCCAAAGATGAACTGACAACCACAAAGCATCTCACAAGGTATCTGCAGAAATCAGAAGACCAGATTATTTACATACCTGACCTCAAGATCGATTCCCCACATATATGGCGGATCTACACTAACCGCATGAGGCCGGCAACCTGGGAAAAATTCATGGTTGTTGGAGAAATCTTTGTGCAAAGAGGGGCGATAAAAATCAAACCTCAAAATCGAATCAATGGAAGATCCATGATGAATAACTCCTTAAAGTCATGGCTGCACTGCGGCCTCACCGTTGTACTCCCCGCCGCCGCCATGCTCGAACCCGGGTGCCGTCACTCAGGAAATACTCAAAACTCTGTAATTCAAGATACAATGTAAAAAATGGAAAATTAATCAAATGCTAGTAAAAGATATTTGCAAAATTAAAGGGATATTTCTAACTATCACTGTACAGTACGAATACATGAAAAATCTATGGCCTGTAAGATGGTACGAACTGCAATTCTCTTGGAAAATAAAACAAGAAATTATAAGAGTAAGATGGATGGATTAAATAAAAACAAAGGAGTTAAGCTACAGGACTGATCGGTAGTAAAAATAATATTTAAGTAAGTATTGACAATTCGCTGAGAATACAGTTTCCGCATATTTTAGCAACCATCTCCACAACTTGAACAGGTGATGTGTGATGCTGACTTGTGATAATTTTACTAGATATGCTGACTTGTGTATAGGTGACGTACAAGCTAAAATATCTTCCTTACCCCTTATTTAAGTAGTACCTCCGTTCCAACCTAAGGTCAAAGCTTTTGCTCTGATACCAACTGTGGTGACCCTGCATACCACTGCATGTTGTAGTATGCCAGTCGTTGATATAACATTCACGAAGTACCATTCCGCAAATATTACATCCCTCAGAGTAGTACAACAGAACATAGCAGGGTCCATAACTCATTCACTTATTATTACAAGCATCAAACATATATTGTCTTGGAGCTCCTCTTGGGTCCTAAGAGGGATACTCCTGGGTTCGAGGCGAACCCAACTTAGCTGTGGTGACCCGGCATACCACTGCATGGTGTAGTATGCAAGTCTGATATAACACCAATGAAACACCGTTCCACTAGTATTATATCGCTCAGAGTGGTACAACAGAAACATATGCGGGTCCAAGGCATGTCTATAGAATTACAACAATGACTCTGTTACATAAGATCATCACAGCCTCCTACTTTACAATGAGGTAAAACTGCAAATAAACTCCAGAAGAACGACTCGTAGTCTAGTCTTATCACGAACTCTATTTGTAGAGTATTTAACTAACTATAGAGGCTGTGAATAGATTCTAGCTAAATAGGAGCTAGGTTTAGGAAACTAGTTCCTTTCTATTGCTAAGCTAGGTTTGATCCTTGTTGGAGGTAGTGTTTGACTCTTCTGTCAGGTTCCTGTCCCTTGAAGTATTTGTTGATCCCTCGGTCTTCGAGTTGCACTGTAGATCCTCCTTCGATGCCTCCATATCTAAGCAGGGGATTTAAGAGTGGGATGAGTACGAGCGTACTCAACAAGTTCATTATAGGAAAGAGGTGTTTAATGCACTAGCTACGGCATTAGACCAGAAAGTCTAATACCAATGCAAGTTTTCATAACCATTTCTTCAAAAGGTTGCTTTTATTCGGAAGAACTATGTCCGTCAGCCTTCACCGGTTTACTAGAACTTCATGGAGCTCCTTTCCGGCCGCGTTCGCAGTTCCATATCCCGGAACAGGGAGTGACAGGTCACGGTTCTTTACACTCTGCAGAGGTGTGTTGCTTTACCCATAAGAGATCTTAACCTTGGTGCCAACCAGGCGTACACCCCGTCCACACTTCCTTTGGTGTGAGGCCCGGTATAAGGTCATAGCCAATCATATTCCTCCGCTGCCTCATACACCCACCCTTTGCTGCAAACTCCGACCCTGGGTCCTCGCCGGTCCCATTATTCCCACTTACGGGTGGACCCCGACCACGACAACAGTTCAGGTCTCTACCATGAACTCCTTCGCCGGCAGCTGCAACCCATCATAGACCGCAATTACCGTGGGGACTTCATCGGGACCCCCACCCTACCACTTGTCCTCTCTTGGATCAAGGGTACCACTTGTCCTCTCTTGGATCAAGGGTCTACGGTAAAGCGCATCCGTTGATGTACAAGAGGTGGAAATACAATTGACTATTCCGTCCCACTCCAGCATCTTATGGTTAACACGGGTATTACGGCACAAGAATCACTGGCGACATTTGTTGTTTAATCCTAGATGGATATAAACCCTTGCAATGGAACCTCCACCATATCAACACAATCCATGGTTCCATTGCCCACCACATAGTCATATTCATAGTTATGAAAATAGTGGTTTTGGTTTTATGCAATAGTGATAATCATAGTACTTTGCAAGTAATTTGATAAAGATACTCAAATGACATGAGCAAGTGATGAACTTGCCTTTCTTGACTGCAAGATTATGCAGGCAAGGTCTTCGTTACGCAATAACTCCAAATTCTGAAATAGCATCATCGTCCGGTAAGGACGATGTTTAAAAGATTGGCAAGGATGCAATAATGCATAAGTATGAGATGCAATCGCTCTAAGCGTGACCTAACCCCGATGATTTAGGATTAGTGAGTTGTAATTATTGGTTTAGGGTGTGTTGCACTTTTAGAGTGATTCACATACAAGGTTCTTATTAGGGTTTTGGTTGCCTTAGAATCATAAACAAGTGGTATATTATAGCATAGTAATCAACGTAGCACACAAGGAAAAGTAGTTGGCATAATGTTAATATGTAAAGAACAATTGTTGGTTTAGGTACTATATGATATGGTTAATGATTACTTATCATATACTTCAAAGAATAACTTTTGAAGAACATGTTCTTTAATAAAGAACAAGTATGATAATTAGGTTTGTGGTTTTCTATGGTTTACTATGATTCCAATTGGTTTCTAGAGTAAGTATTGACAATTTAGGGTTAACATCTGACATTCTTAGCAAGTTGATTTAACTTGCTAAGATAGTAGGTCCACCGTTTCTTACTCGATACTATGGGATTCCTCATAGTATCGAGTAAGAAAATATTCTCATATTCTTTGCTGACGATCAATACTCGATACGTACTGGCATCAAAACTGGAATTACATAATTATTAACACCACTCTAGGCAAACTTCTTTGGATACATATGTTATTTCTTACCCTTATATTAACTTCAATACTCCCTCCGGCCATAAAAGAATGTCTAAGATTTGTCTAAATTTGTAGTAACTTTTGTAAGAGATCTACCAACAAAGCAGTACACCAGCCTGGGTCAGCTATTTAACATTTTGTATTCTGCTTGGGTGAGATGAGTTGATCAGAGATTAGTAGTACTAAGCTAACGTGAATATCTTATACTTACTAACTAAATAACATCATTTTGAGCCTCCACCACGAAGATAGAGATATTTTTCCTTAAATGCAAACTTGTTATTACATTCAACAATAGTTTCCCCAGTAAACATGGTTATCGCACAACCCGTACGAGAGCTTTAATGTTAGACCATGATGGCGCGCGTTGCTGCGCCCGTCTATTTTATCAATATAATGTTAGATATTTCTACACATATATGTCACATGAAACAAGGAAATTAAAATACAATAGGGACTGCTTTCAATCGGAGGACTCCTTACTCTGGAGGATAATATGATAAAAAGTGTACCAGTGTACATATGTCTACCGCAGGTTACTGGCATAATCTTGAGATTATCATGCATTGGCTAGAAGGCTTAGCTGCACCTTAACCATACTCGAAGGTAAGCAGGTAACTCTATAGACAATGCATGATAAGTAATGAACAGTCTCCTTGGATGGTGAAAGCATAAACACATACGTCACCTTGTGCAATCTTGATTTGTCCTATGTAATTGTCCCTAGCTGATTGTTATGGAAGCTCGTATTTCCTTGGCCACCACATGTGGAGACTTTGCTCATGATTTTACTGCATCAACATCTGTTTGGCAGTTCATTAGCAGCCTCCTTGGATGCTGAAAGCATAAACACATGTCATCTTTCAAGGTCCTCATTCCTCACTGAGCGACTGGTGACTATCGTGAGAAGTATTGTAGAAAGCCGAGGACAGTGAGGTCATACATAGTGTCCAAGATATATTAGCTGGTTGGAACCGACAAAGGCCTTGTTCATAGGACATATAGTAACAAGACCCCACCCCCACCCACACACACGCGCACGAGAAATCAAGATTTGAATGTATACCCAAACTTCATGTCCTTTAATTGTCAGATCCTCACATAATGTCCTATTTGAATAGGATTCAGGGCTATAGATTTAAATCTAAAGTAGAATTCCTTAAATCGACAAACATCATGTGCACAAGAACTAATATCTAACTGCTGCAGACGTATAACCAAAAAAAGAAGCAAACCTTGCAGTACACAATCTGCGTCATTTGCATGTCTCCTTACTCCTAGGAAATTATCAGAACTTAGCCATTTACCCCTTTTTGAAAAATAAAAGGCCCATTAACATCTGATCTGTAAAGTGATGAATGGAACACACATAATCCAGTAGGGAAGGATTGTTTTCCACTGAAAGGAGATGAATTGAATGATTCACAAAAAAAAAAAGGAGATGAATTGAAAGTAATATCGCCAGTATAGTAGATAATCTGTATAGTGACACAAGAATGATTAAAAACTCAGCGCTTTCCTCTGCTACTAAACATGGACAAAAACCTAGCAAATACATAACTATACTACTTAATAACAAATCAGAATTTAAAACTGTGTATTGTGTATGGCTGTGAAACTATCTTTACTAATACTTGAAACTTGGAAAAAATAGACTTCCCTAGTTTGAGTCATGTGTATATGCGTGCATGCTTATTTGTGTACCAATATAATAATAAAGTACATCACGTTAGTGCATGTTAATGCTGGAGTAAAATTGATCACTCGTCTATAAGTAAATAACAACTATTATATCATGTGACTTAGCTTATTTCAAAGGAATGTGCACAACTTTATATAGTTGAGAGCATGGAAGTGGTCTTATTGGCGGTAGATGATTAAGTAAAATGCATTAGAATATGTCAAGCATGTATTTGAAGGTTCTGCATTTAATGAATCTGTATTCTTTATCTGTAAATAACACATTCGAAATTGAATTAACCTCACGCACACATTCCATTTTTCCCATACTGCATGATAATGATATTGTATTGTTACTTGGTAGTAAATGCGAGTAGTTTCAACTGAAAGCAAGAAACAACGTGTAGCTTAATTTTATAGAGGATGGATGTATCTAAGAGACATTAACTCACTACAAGAGAATTTTCTAAATTTGGCATGGTCAGCTGAAAATTAACCGAGTGGATTGCAATAATAAAACAGTTTCTTTCAACCTATCTTTTGACATCTAGGAAGAGCTTGTCCAACGGGGAGTATGCCATCCATAGAAAAATCAGTACACAACTAAAAAGCTGAAGTACTTAGACTGATGAATGCAGACCTGGAATGTTCTCTTCGACACATTCAGCTGACCCAGTCTGGAGAATGAACACCGATCTATGCCGGTTCTTGTGCTTGTACATCAGGCCGTAGCCGTAGCTCCTCCCCCTCCTCACTTGAACTCTGTGTTGCACAATGGTTGACGCGCCATCAACCCCCAGCAGGGAGTGCAACCGTTCCTAGCACTGCAGGTGTCGAAGACCAACATGAAGCCAGCATAAGACATTCCAGAGAAAAAAAGGGAACATATAGGACGAAGAACCAACCTAGGCAAGAACGATGGCTGCCAGATGAACCTTTAACTGCTATTGGCTTTGGTTCACAAGACATTGAACTGTTGATGATAGCACTATATATAGTAGAAAACAAAACCAAGAGATATTTAGCCGTAAGTAGTACAAAGACCTTACCAAAGCAAACAATCTGTAAATGATGCAGATGGAGGTCATGTAATAAGCTTGAAGGTTGTATCTGCATTGCGAACCTCGTACATTATACAGTGGACAAAGAGATGTTGACCACTTGAATAACCAAAAAAAAGCTAATCAAAGGCATGTGCATCTAGAAGTGTGAAACTAAGTACTGGTGAATGAACAAACATACAGATTCCATTGCATTCATAGGGATGTACTTAATTAACCTCTGTTGCAAAAATAAAATGAAGATTTCAGATGTGCATGTGGCTGGGATTTAGTAGCTTTTCAAAGTAATAAACCAGGAAAATTACTGGTCTTGGCTCACTTATGGATAGAACAGAATTCTATACCAAGGTTCCCCCTCTACAATCCGATTATGTTGCACACTCGACTATACTGCTCATGCAATCTGCTGCATACAGCAAAAATAATAACTGACAATATCATGGCATGAATGATTCGCATACACACTCTAACCAGTCATACGTACGTACAAATAGATACTAAAGCATGAAAACATAAGGTATGTCACTACCAGCAGACAGTCTAACCTGGCCTGGCCGGCAACCATAAGGAATTGTCACGCAAGAAATCCCCAATTCAATACATCAGCCCAGCCTCCAAGATTGCCTGAACGAGTTGACTGGAAACAGCATGGAGCCATGAACAGTCCCAGCGCAAAATGGATACCGGAGAGGCATGATAAATTACACTGAACACCATAGAATCGTTGGGCGGAAGCCCAGCCTTGGCTGACAAAGTTGACCGGAACCAGCATGAACACTCCCTGCACAAAATGGAGACTGGAGAGACATAATTGCAGTGCGGACACAGTAGAATCGTTGATCCCCAGCATTCAGTTTTGGATCAATAACAAATGGCCTACCCGTCGTGATTACATTAGCAATTAGCCAAAGGTCATTATCCAAGAGCCAGCTGAAGTCCCAGATACCATCCAAGCATGCTCCACATCTGAGCTAGCTACATGGAGGATTTGTTTAAGCACTCATACCATACCTTGGAGTCCGTGCACATGTCGTAATGAGCCAGGTCCTGGAACCAACCGGACAAATACTTCCAATAAATATCGCTGATGCCTACACACAAATTACCTCTTCCGATTTAGATTCACAACAACCAGACGAAGAATAAACACATGCAAGGAAGGACAGGATGCGTACGCGACAACGTGGAGAAAGTGCAGCGGCAGACGGAGAAGTGCGCTTGACTCCTGGAATGGACGAGGCATCTTCATGGCCTTATACCGCGGCTCTGGCCGCGATCCTGATCCCGATCAAATCAGTGGCAAGCAGCTCCTGCAGGGAAAGAACACAACCTGCGTTGAGGGAACAGATAAGAACTTCCTCCGGTCATCTTGGACAGCAGTGCGCCAGCGGACTCCAGTTCAGACGGTGCCGCCGCCAGAAACGTTGTTGTTGCGGTGGGACGGCCGCTCGATGTAGCGTTTTTGGTTCTCTCCTGCAACCTACTACCACTTCACATCTCCCTTCCACATCAGTCGGTGGATCACCTAGGTTTTTCCCAGATCGGGAGGGATTGCAGAAGACAACATAGGGTTTGGATTCAGTCAAATAGAAAACAAACTTTGTTTATTATTTCCTCACCTACATCTCCTGTTTCACGACTACTGCATTTGGGACAAAATCTCATAGTGATGGTGCAACTACCGAACACACATCTAAGAGCATCCCAGCCTGTCGGGAGGGATTGCAGATTGTTTTCTCTTCCTCTGCTTCCCCGGAATGCATAGCTCCTGAATCTTGTTATTCTTTTTTTTTTAATTATGCAGAATCATGGCGGCGACGACTAAGGGCAAGATGGCGACGGCGGCGGGCGATGCAGAGGATGACTGGATGAGGATGCGGCGTCAACGGCTCGAGGACGACGCGGAGGAGGCAGGATGCAGCGGTGTCTCTGGTTCAAGAGAAGGAGAAGGCGGGGGCGACCTCTGGCAATCATCTTCCACGGTGCATGCTTGACAGTCCACACCAAAGTACCGAACAGGTAAGGGCTAACCGTTGTTCTTCGCATTCCATCCGTGAGCAGTCTGCACTCGTAATGTTTAATCGTTTATCTATCCCACTTTTTTCTTTTTGCAGATATGTGTTTCGTGGATGTGCTAGGGGCAGCAAATGTCCTTATTAATTTTCTGCCCTATGCATCAGGTTTTACCCAGCTATGCTCTTCGATTAAATCTATGCAGTTGTTTGATTTCTATCTCTTACAGGGGATTGGTGAATATATTGCTAAATATGTTACTATGTTTATATTGATATATAGATGATCGTGGGATTCGTGGCGTACTCGATCTGTACCCATTGAGGAGTTCTTCCATTAAAATCCTTATTATATGATTGATCTTTTTATTAGTATTGGTATCACTTTGGGAGCATTGAATAAATCTATTTGGTTTTGGCAAACTTAGCATTGGTCAATAGCAACAACACTTTGAGGTTTAAGTAGAAAAGAGAAATACATGTAGTTGTTCCATTATCGGCCTTTACCAGTCTGTTCTTCTGTCCTTTTCTTGCCAGCGCCGTTATTGCGTCCCCTCGTTCTCAATTTGATATCTCACCTGGTCGCACGGACGTTCCACCTCCACCACACCTTCACTCATCGCGGCTTTGCTCCGCAGGCTATGGCGAAGAATCATATGAAGGTACGCGAAGAAAGTCTCTCTGCACAGTACGTGAGATTGTTGCTGCCTCCCGGGGGAAGGCGATGGCGATGGGTTCTCCGGTTAGTTTATCGACCGGATCTAGCGGTTCGAGCCTTGTGAGAGGGCATCGCTTCTCTCTCTCAGGGAGGAAGGAACAACGAAAGCTTGCGATGCATGATCTTGGGGTGCTGGTCAAAACACTATGTCCTCAACTTCTCATCGACCTTGCTCAGTCCGAAGGTGTCCAAAGGTATTTCCTCTGAAAGCCAATTTCTCAACGCACCCTGTTCATCATTTCTTCTGAATGAATTTTGTTTCACAGCCTCCGAGCCCTCATCGTTGTATGTAATGAACTTTTTTTCCGATGAATTAGACAATCTTGCTCTTCCTGTGTCCTCCGAAATTCTTACATCCCTCCTCTCGAAAGCACTTCTCTTATCAGAACTTATATGATTTTACTGTTGATTTATTGATCGGTTTGTGGCTTGTAATCTTTAGGGAGGATGGTATTGCTGCTTGTTGTACTGACCCGTGATGAACATCTCCGGTGGATACAGCAGAATAGTTGGTGTACTATTTTTGTGTGGCAGATTACCTGATTTTGGACCTCGGTCTTGGATGGTTAGATCTGAGAGATTTGCTTGTTAAAATGGCCCAGCTAAGAAGGTTAATTTTGAACATGAACCAAAACGTTTCGTCCCTGGGCTCCCGCGAGTCCCAGGCGAAACCCTAGCGCGAGCGCCGCCAGAGTCCTCCCTCCCCCTCCCCCGCTTCGCCGCCGCCAGGGGAACCCGCCGGGCGAAGCTCGGGGGCGGCGGCGGCGGGGCACCTCTCCCCTCGCGGTGTCGCCGGCGCGGGCCGTTCCGTCGCGACGGGGCGCGACGCTGGCAGGGGGCGTGGCGGCGTGGCTGCGCAACGGCGGCGTGGTGGCTCTGCATGCTGGGCGCACTCAGGGCGGCAGCGGCTCCCTCGGAGGCTTCTGCTGGGCGGCGCGAACTCGGCCGGCGGCAAGCAAAGGGCGATGAGCACAGCGGCGCAAGATTCGGCGGCCACGGTCGGGCGGGCCGGTGGTGGCGAGACCTGCAGGGGAGGAGCAGGGCTTTGCGTGGGCTGGGTGGCCTCCCTGGCCGCCTAGCGTGCGGGTTGGGGCAGGGGCCCTGGGCCCTGATCTGGTACCCGCGCGGTGGCCATGGTGGCCGGCGGTTGCCTCTCTGGCCTTCTCTGGGGATTGAATGTCGACCCTCGCAGTGGTGGTTCTCGTATCCCTCGGTGCTGCAGCGGGCAGAGTTGTGCAATATGTAAATGATAAGACTTCTCATTAATATTCCATAACGATAACTCACACCAAGGGATACATAGACAACCAACTAAAGGAGAGATACTTCCACACTGCAACCCATCTTATATGATAACTTCCCTACTCATGATATGACACTACTTGATAGTAAAAAGGTAAAAGGTAGTGATGATGCGATACCGCGGCACTCCCCCAAGCTTGGAACAAACCAAGGGGTTGCCAATCACCGATGATGAATTACTCCTTCGGCGATGGTGGTGATGAATTCCCATCATCAGACTTCCAAGGAAGAGGCTCTCCATCAACAAACGACATCTTGGTCTCGGGAATCCTGAAACCAGCAGCATGACTTATGTGTTTAAACCTGTTTTCATACTCACAGTTCTGATTCTGAACGTCATAGAGTTGAGCTTGGAGTTTGTTGGTGGTGTCGTGAAGTGAGAGGGTGTCGCCCCATAGCTTTGCAGTTTCCTTCTCGTGTTCAGCAATGAGTTCAGACACAATCTTGTGGAAGATATCCACCTCACGCTCAGCCATCTTCTTGTAGTTGAAGACCTCTTGTTCTAGCTTCTCCATCCTGTCTTCCAAACTTCCTTCTCCTTTAGGACCCTGAACATCTTTGATCTGCAGCTCCCCATCAACGAGCAGCAACTCCTTGGGATGCATCCTCAGCTCGTTCATGTACAAGTTGTCAACATCCTTGCAGGAGCTGTCCTTCGGGGTTTCCGACGAAGACATGATGACTCTAGATCCGAAGCAAATCCTGGCAGAAACAACCCGAAACAAAACACATCGAGAAAACGATATGCGGACCTCCAGGGGTCCGGGGGATTATATAGCAGGAATTTTTATGTCATAAGGAAAGTACCAGGTCGAACCAGAGTCGGAAAGAGGCGACGAGGCGGCCAGCTCATAGGGCGGAGCGGCCTGGCTGGGGCCCGCGCCGGCCTATGGGGGCACGCCCTCGTGCGTTTCCTCCAGTCCATTTCGATCTCCTAATTTTTCATATTTTCCAAAAACAGCAAAAACATTGTTCGGAAAGTAAATCGCGAACTTTATATTACCAGTACTGTTACCTATTCAAAGTCGAGTTCTGGCGAACTGTCAATTTGACCTTTGATGAAGGCCTCCGATGTTTCCACTCGAATAACATCAACATCTACATTATAAGAATCACCTGAGATATAATGCTTGAGTCTTTGTCCATTCACCACTTGTGTAGCATTGCCTTGGAGAGAGCTAATTTTAATTGCTCCTGAACGATACACCTCCTCAACAACATATGGTCCTTCCCATTTCGAGAGTAATTTCCCTGCAAAGAATCTGAGACGAGACCGATACAATAGGACTTTATCCCCAATATTAAATTCTCTTTTGATAATCCTTCTATCACGCCATTTTTTAACTTTCTCTTTAAAGAGTTTAGCATTTTCATAAGCTTCACTTCTCCATTCATCTAGAGAACTCAATTGCAGCAACCTCTTATTACCAGCTAGTTTAGGATCTTTATTTAATTCTCTAACAGCCCAATAAGCTTTGTGCTCTAGTTCTAAAGGTAAATGACAAGCTTTTCCATAAACCATTTTATAAGGTGACATTCCCATGGGATTTTTATAAGCAGTTCTATAAGCCCATAGTGCTTCCTTCAATTTACTAGCCCAATTCTTTCTAGTTTTATTAACAGTCTTTTGCAAGATAGATTTAATTTCTCTATTTGATAGTTCTACTTGCCCACTAGTTTGGGGATGATAAGCGGAAGCAATTCTATGATTAATGCCATATTTAGCAAGAGTTTTTCTAAAACCACCATGAATAAAATGAGAACCTCCATTAGTCATAATATATCTAGGAACTCCAAATCTAGGAAAAATAATATCTAAAAGAATCTTTAAAGAGGTCTCACCATCATCACTTTTTGTAGGTATGGCTTCCACCCATTTAGTAACATAATCAACAGCAACAAGTATATGAGTGTTACCTTCTGAAGAGGGAAAATGTCCCATGAAGTCAAATCCCCAACAATCGAACAGTTCAATAACAAGAGTATAATTCATAGGCATTTCATTGCGTCTGGAGATATTACCAACCCTTTGGCATTCATCACAAGATAAAATAAACTTCCTTGCATCTTTGAAGAGAGTTGGCCAATAAAAACCTGATTGTAGAACCTTTTGTGCGGTTCTTTCTCCGGCGTGATGTCCTCCATAAGCACTACCATGACATTTACTCAATATCTCTTGTTGTTCATAATCGGGAACGCATCTTCGCAGAATACCATCCACTCCTTCTTTATATAAGTGTGGGTCATCCCAGAAATAATGCCTCAAGTCATAAAAGAATTTCCTCCTTTGCTGAGCTGAAAAGGTTGGAGGCAAGTACTTGGAAACAATAAAGTTAGCATAATCAGCATACCAAGGGCTATCTCGCGAGCTCACCTTTATTACAGCCAATTGTTCATTTGGAAAACTATCATTAACAGGAACAGGATCATAAGCAATATTTTACAATCTAGACAAATTATCAGCAACAGGATTATCAGCACCTTTCCTATCTACAATATGTAAATCAAATTCTTGCAACAGAAGTACCCATCTAATAAGCCTTGGCTTAGCATCTTTCTTTTGCATAAGGTATCTGATTGCAGCATGATCAGTATGAATAGTAAATTTTGAATCAACAATATAAGATCTAAACTTATCACAAGCAAAGACTACAGCTAACAATTCTTTTTCAGTAGTAGCATAATTTCTTTGAGCAGCATCAAGGGTTTTACTAGCATAATGAATAACATTCAATTTTTTATTTACTCGCTGTCCAAGAACAGCGCCTACAGCAAAATCACAAGCATCGCACATAATTTCAAAAGGCAAATTCCAATCAGGAGGTTCAACTATAGGAGCAGTTGTTAAGGCTTTCTTTAGAGTTTCAAAAGCTTCCTTACAATCATCATCAAAAACAAAAGGTACATCTTTTTGAAGAAGATTAGTAAGAGGCTTTGAAATCTTGGAGAAGTCTTTAATAAACCTCCTATAAAACCCCAGCATGACCAAGAACACTACGAATACCTTTAACATCCCTGGGATAGGGCATCTTCTCAATTGCTTCAACTTTAGCTCTATCAACTTCAATACCTCTCTCGGAAATTTTATGTCCCAATACAATTCCTTCATTAACCATAAAGTGGCATTTCTCCCAATTAAGAACAAGGTTAGTTTCTTCACATCTCTGCAAAAATTTATCAAGGTTCCGCAAGCAATTATCAAAAGAATTCCCATAGACAGAAAAATCATCCATGAATACCTCTACAATACTCTCGCAAAAGCCATGAAAAATAGCAGACATGCATCTTTGAAAAGTAGCATGGGCATTACATAAACCAAAAGGCATACGTCTATAAGCATAAGTTCCATATGGACAAGTGAAAGTGGTTTTCTCTTGATCCTTAGTTTTAACAGCAATTTGTGAAAACCCAGAATGACCATCAAGAAAACAAAAGTGAGTATTCTTAGACAACCTTTCTAACATTTGATCAATAAAAGGCAAAGGGTAATGATCTTTCTTAGTAACTTTATTAACTTTTCGATAATCAATGCACATTCTATACCCTACAACTACTCTTTGGGTATGAGCTCATCATTATCATTAGGCACAACAGTCATTCCTCCTTTCTTAGGAACACAATGCACAGGACTAACCCATCTACCATCAGCAATAGGATATATAATACCAGCTTCAAGAAGTCTTAATACCTCATTTCTTACCACATCCTTCATCTTAGGAATTAGACGACACTGAGGTTCAACAACAGGCTTCGCATCATCTTCCATATTAATGGCATGTTGGCAAATAGAGGGAGAAATCCCCTTCAAGTCATCAAGAGTGTAGCCAATAGCACCTCGGTGTTTCTTCAATATTTCCAATAACCTTTCTTCTTCAAACTCGAAAGCTTAGAACTAATAATAACAGGATATATTTTCTTATCATCAATATGAGCATATTTAAGATTATCGTGCAATGGTTTTAAATCAAAGACAGGATCTTCCTTTGGTGGTGGTGTTGTACCCAGATCTTCTACCGGTAAATCATGCTTAAGAATAGGTTGACGAAGGAAAATTTCATCAAGCTCATCTCTTTCTTCCCTAAAAACTTCACTCTCACTATTCTCCAAATGTTGCTACAAAGGATTATTAGGAGCAAGAGCAATAGATGCACACTGTTCAACTCTAAAATCATTATTAGGCAGATCAGCTTTATAAGGAGTTTTGGCAAATTTAGAGAAGTTAAACTCATAAGATTCACCAGCAAATTTAGTCAAAATTTTCTCTTTCATGCAATCTATAATAGCTCCACAAGTATTTCGAAAAGGTCTACCAAAAATGATAGGACAATATTTACTAGCAGCAGAACCAAGTACCAAAAAGTCAGCATGATATTTAATCTTACCGCATAGAACTTCCACATCTCGAACAATACCAATTGGAGAGATAGTTTCTCTATTAGCCAACCGAATAACCACATCAATATCTTCAAGTTCACCAGAACCAATTTCGTGCATAATCTCCGTGTAAATCTCATAAGGAATAGCACTAATACTTGCACCAATATCACATAAACCATAATAACAATGATCTCCAATTCTAACAGATAGCATAGGAACACTAGCTTCCTTAGACTTATTAGGATGTGAAACAATATTAGAAGCATCTTCACAGAAAATAATATGACCATCCTCCACATTTTCAGTCACAAGATCTTTAACTATTGCAACAGCAGGTTCAACTTTTATTTGTTCTTCAGGTTCTATAGGTTTCTTTTCACTTTTATGAACCGCACTATTTATAACATAGTACTCCTTCATTTTAGCAGGGAAAGGAGTTTTTTCAATATAAGCTTCAGGAATAACATGATCAACAGTTTCAACTACAACACATTTATTTATAGATGAATCAATTTTATCTTTATACGGTTCATGATACTTATCAAAATTCTTCTTAGGCAATTCATAATGAGAGGCAAAAGCTTTATAAGATTTGCAGCAACTTGAGAATCAAGACCATAAGTAGCACTCATATTACGAAATTTATCAGTATCCATAAAAGCTTCAATGCATTTATAATCATAATTTATACTTGATTCTCTATCCTTGTCGTTCTCCCATCCTTCAGTATTTTCCTGGATCCGATCAAGAAGGTCTCTTTTAAACTCTTCTTTGTTGCGCGTGAATGATCCAGAACAAGAAGTATCCAGCAAGGTCTTGTCTTGAAAAGAAAATCTTGCATAGAAATTATCAATAATAATATTACCAGGAAGCTCATGAATGGGGCATTTGAGCATTAAAGACTTCAATCTCCCCCACGCTTGGGCAATACTCTCTCCATCATGAGGCCAAAAATTATATATGCGGTTCCGATCTTTGTGAATCTCACTTGGAGGATAGAACTTAGAATAAAACCGGGGCACAATATCATTCCATTCAAGGGAATCCCCATTATCCAGTAATTTATACCAATGCGCCGCTTTACCAGACAGCGATATATAGAATAGTTTCTTCCTCACTTCATCCATAACAATACCTGCACACTTGAATAAACCGCATAATTCATGTAAGAACAGTAAATGATCTCCAGGGTGGACAGTTCCATCCCCTGTATAACGGTTATCCACTACACGTTCAATAATTTTCATAGGTATTTTGTATGGTATCTCTTCCTCACCTGGCGCCTCATCCACTACCTTTGCAGTAGTAGTAGATTTTCCAAATAAAAACTCAAGAGAAGATCTCTCCATAATGAATTATGGCAACAGAGCAGAAATAAAATCAGCACAAACAAGTAGAAATTTCCCTTACCAATTCCACTTACCAATAGCGCTTCACTCCCCAAGCAACGGCGCCAGAAAATAGTCTTGATGACCCACAAGTATAGGAGGTGTATCGTAGTATCTTCGATAAGTAAGAATGTCGATCCCAACGAGGAGCAGAAGGTGTTGACAAGCAGTTTCGATGAAGGATTCACTGTAAATGCTCACAGACAAGTATTCAGGGGGTTTTGATGTAGCAGATGAATAAAGTACGAGTAAGTAAAGTGCGAGAGTATCAATTGCAGCGAGTGGCCCAATCCTTTTTAGCACAAAGGACAAGCCGGTTTGTTTACTTATAATGACCAAACGTTCTTGAGGACACACGGGATTTTAGTCTAGTGCTTTCGCTACATACGGCTAATTAATCTTCATTGTTTTGATAAGTGTTGTGTGGGTGAACCTATGCTAATGTACCGCCCTTCCTAGGACTAATACATACTTGTGATTATACCCCTTGCAAGCATCCGCAACTACAAGAAAGTAATTAAGATAAATCTAACCACAGCCTTAAACTCGAGATCCCGCTATCCCTCCCGCATCGATATACCAACGGGGTTCAGTGTTTCGTCACTCCGGCAACCCCGCAATTGGCAAATGAGTACAAGATGCATTCCCCTAGGCCCATAAAGGTGAAGTGTCGTGTAGTCGACGTTCACACGACACCACTAGAAGAATAACACCACAACTTAAATATCATAACATTGAATATTACTCAACCATACTTCACTACTAACATTTAGACTTCACCCATGTCCTCAAGAACTAAACGAACTACTCACGAGACATCATATGGAACATGATCAGAGGTGATATGATGATGAATAACAATCTGAACATAAACCTTGGTTCAACGGTTTCACTCAATAGCATCAATAACAAGTAGAAATCAACACCGGGAGAGTTTTCCCTATCAAACAATCAAGATCAAACCCAAATTGTTACAGCGGTGACGATGTGCAGCGGTGGAGACGGCGGTGATGATGATGGAGATGATGATGATGGTGATGGAGATGATGTCCAGCTCGATGACGGTGACGATGGCGTCGATTTCCCCCTCCGGGAGGGAATTTCCCCGGCGGATCTCAGCCTGCCGGAGAGCTCTTTTCTCTCTGGTGTTCTCCGCCCCGCAGAGGCGGCTGTGACTCTTCGCGACTTATTCGCTGGAGCTTAGGTTTTCGGGACGAAGACGTTCGCGAAGAAAAGGAGGCGAGAGGGGGCTGTGGGACCCCTCCTCACAGGGCGGCGCGGCCTGGCCTTGGGCCGCGCCGGCCTATGAGGTGGGCCCACCTCGGGTCCCCTCGGCTCCCCCTTCTGGCTCCCTTCGTCTTCTGGAAAAATAGTATTTTTCATATAATTTTCGTCAACTGTTGGTCTTCCGAAATATTGCATTCTGACGGCGCTTTTTCCAGCAGAATCCTGACTCCGGTGCGCGATCCTCCAATAATCATGAATCATGCAAAATAGATGAAATAACATAAGTATCGTCTCCAAATATGAAATATATCAATGAATAACAGCAAATTATGATATAAAATAGTGATGCAAATTGGACGTATCAGTATGCTCCTATAATACCACGGTTGAAACGTCTGTTCAGGAACAAAGAGCATGCCAAATTGTTGCGATGGCACAAAGAGGACCGTAAGTCGGACGGGGAGTTGAGACACTCCGCAGATGGAACGCAATGGAGAAAGATCGACAGAGAGTTCAAAGATTTTGCAGCTGACGCAAGGAACATAAGATTTGGTCTAAGTAGAGATGGCATGAATCCTTTTGGCGAGCAGAGCTCCAGCCATAGCACCTGGCCCGTGACTCTATGCATCTACAACCTTCCTCCTTGGTTGTGCATGAAACGGAAGTTCATTATGATGCCAGTGCTCATCCAAGTCATCGCCGTCGGCCCACCGTACGTCTCGCACGCGCCGACCCCCCGTACGTCCCCGCCCCATCGTCGCCGCCGGCGGCGCCGCTCATAGTGAGAGAGAGGGTAGAGGGAGAGAGAGTGGTGCCGTGGCCGCGTGCGCCGCTCTGCTCGCCGGCGCCGCTGCTCGCCTGAGAGAGGAGAGCCGCGCGACAGAGAAGCAGGGCCAGGCAGCGCGTGGTGAGAGAGAGAGAGAGGAGAGAGGCGCGTGCGGCCCGGCTGTTTTTTTTCTTTTTTTTCTGTTAATTTTAACTTAATTAACATAATTACCAAAAAAAATTAACTTAATGAACTTAATTAACTTAATTAACAACAAAAATTAACCTTAAAATTTTGACTTAATTAAATTTTTCGACAACACTACCGCGCGTATACGGAGGGGGCGGCGCACAACTTTGTGCGCCGCGCCCCCTCGTATACGCGCGGTGTTTTTTTGGGAACGAGGGGGGCGGCGAGGGAGGCCCCTATGTGTGTTGTCCTCGGCACCGCCACCGCCCTTTCGCCATCGACCCAGCGTGTATACGGCCGCCCCCTCCGTATACGCGCGAGGTTTTTTTTTGTTTTTTTTACGAGAGAGAGGATCGGCACCGCCACCGCCACCGCCCTTTCGCCACCGCCACCGCCACCGCCCCCCTTTCGCCACCGCCACCGCCCCCTTCTTTACCGGGATTAATTAGTTTTTACTACTGTTTTCAGGAGTGACAAATATGGCGGACGATGGAGCCGACCCGATTACGGAAAACTATAATGCGGAAGCCGAGGCACATCTTTTCGGCATCATAAACGGCGACATTCTTTATGTGCCGGCCGAAGAAGATGAAGAAGAGGATGTGTCTTCTTATCTGAACCTTGACGGCGACGGTGAAGGTCGTTAACAAGGTGATTATGAAGGAACATGCACTGTCGATGGAGGTGAACCGTCGACGACAAACGACGATGGAGATAAGCAATTAGCAACCACCTCCGGCGAGGTATATATATACATTGAGCTCCTCTGGTGATACAAATTTACCGATTTGAATAAATATGTGTATTAACGCGACTCTCTTTCTTATTTTAGCACTCGGCCGGATCGTCAAAAAAATCGGTGAAGACAAAGCGTGGCAAAACCAAGACACTGAAACAAGGAGTAACATTTAATATCGATGTTATCAGTCCAACCAGCAGGCCGCTGGAGCCCGAAGCGACATATACCAAGTTCATCAACCAATGCGGAGTCGTTGTTAGAGACAACATCCCGATCACCGTCCAGGAATGGCATGAGCCAGTGAAGGCACGTGTTTGTTTCAGTTTTGTCAGCAAGAGAACGAAAAAGGTATGTTGGAGAAAGCTTATGGAGCATTTCATTCTACCTCCGGAATACAACAAATACGATGAATAGGGGAACGAGGTAGAGGGGGGACGTCAGAGGAGGAGGGTAGTCAAAGAGTTCGCTCTTCAGAAGATGGCCGAAGCATTCCGGACCTACAAGAAAAATAAATAGCTTAATGTAGCATTTCGTATTAGCATCACCAAAAGTATTTCAGGTGAAATCATTCCCATATAAACTGTAGCATGCTAGTGAATTCCATCTTGCTTGAAGAGTAAAATATGTATCCTTTTGAAGACCAAGGGACAATCCAATTTACCCATTAAGTAAACATAGTAAAATGAACATGGTGGATAAACGAGAGCCAGGCAGCAACTCCATAAATAAGCTGATTTGTTGACAAATTGAAGAAATTAAAGAACATCAGGGAGCGTAGGAAATGGATAGACAGGTTGATGGGGCCAAAATTAACTGAAAAAAATTGATCCTATTTTTTACTTCTGTAAAATTCTTGTCGTCCCCATGTCCATGTATGAAGAGGATATGTGTATTGACTTCGCAAGGTGGATAAAGCTAACTTGGAGCTAAGAAAGGCTAATGTCAGGCTTAAAGAAACAGTTAACCAGGTGAGATGTTAGACCCTGAATTCGTGATGACCAACTCCGTCCATGTTTTCTTTGACAAACCTGGGTTTTGTGTAGTTGAGATGGACCACAAACTTAATGGATGTTGAAAATTTGATCCATTATTCTTTACATTGGTGCTTACCTCTATGAGTATGTGTTCGCCAACTTTACTAATATGCTTATGTATTTTCGGCTCACTTGTTTCAAACCTCAAAAAGCATGATCCCTTTTCTTATGATGTATCCTATCCTAGGGAATCTTCAGAACATGGTAGCATCAGCATCGCCTGTTCGGGAAAATATTTGTATTTTCCTAAACTGTAGTATACAGAGACATGAGAGAAGACAAAATGGCCAAATATTGTTAGTGACAAAATATTCAAAAAATGTTTTATTTAAATCCTTGCTACTATGATAGACTAAACATACTTCAATAGTTAACTTCAAGCTTCTTTAGGGGATATCAAATTTTAACTATGCTGGCCTAAATTGAAGATAATAATATCAACTGCTATAGCAATATAATATGTATTCTTCAAGAACATAAATTGTTGTCTTGAGTATAAATTATAGAAAGTATCAACTTGGCAAAAAATAGAGATATGGAAAGTACATTCAGGTCACTTAGTGAAGGGCATAGATTGTACGACATATGAAGATGTCACACATGGAAAGACACAAGAATCATTTACATGATAATACCTTGCTGAGATTATTGATTAATTGATCCACCGGGCCAGCATGCATATCAATATATCATAGTCCTTCTATCTGATATTTGTGCAGCACAGAAGACCTACTTATGCCTTGTACCATCTGTATATCCGCAAGTACAAGCAGTACCTTTGAAATATCTGGAAGAAAAAATAAGAGAGAATAATGCACCAGTTTACAAAATCAACCTGGTTCGAACAAACACAGCCTTGAAGAATAAAAGGTTTGCAGAGCACAAAATTACCCTGCAGAAAAGATGGCAATAGCCAATAGATATAAACAGGAAGTCAAATAATGATTCAGTAAGAAAGCAAATATATGGAGGAAAACAAAGATGGTGACACACAACGCATTGTTCCAGAAAGATGTAAGTGACTCAGTCGTGAGACATCTATTCAAAGACTGTAATTTCCTGTTCAACGATGATAAAACTACAAATATCAAAAGCTTTTTAAGAGTAACATCGTGGTACACACCAGTACAACACAGTCCTTATGTTAAAATTATTACTGTCACATGAACAAGACTGTCAGCTCAGTTTTGCAACTCAGACTGCAATGCATTTGGGGCAGACATTTGCCTAGTGGGAACGGCAAAAGACGACGATTAGGATTAAAAAAACTGACAAAAGTTCAATCATAAGAAAGTTATAGATATGTGTTTAGGAATACCATTTTCTATCCAAACCTCTGTAACTTCGCTGGAAGATGTGCTTCCTGGTGCCACTCACTTATTCCAACCATGCCGAACGCACTATTACTCCAACGAGCCATACAGGACAGTGCAGTAGCAGCATGGTGAGCACGAGGCGTCTTCTCGCAAAAATTGCCCCCTACTATCCTCCTTTCTTTGGCTCGTCAGATCAATGAAAGACGAGTCGAGGGGCCTTGGGAAGATGATTGTGCTGACCGTATATGAGGAACCAGGGAGAGAGAAGGTGGTCGGTCTTCCTCCAGATCCGAAAAGAAAGGGAAACGGAAGGAGGCCATTAATCGCACCAATAATTAGCATGGACGGACCAGACCTAGACGATGCTACATACACGAACGAACCACTGTGTTTTTTTAGCACGGGCCTGGCCTCCCGCACAGCAAGAATTGGGCTGTTTCACAGCCCGATGAACGACAGAAGACCTAAATCCATTCTGGGAGTAGAAGCCCTTTTATTTTGGACAGGCCTTGATGTAGTAAGGGAGGAAAAATGGCCTGCGACGCCTGGTGGGATGATAGGCAGATCTGGAACGTCCAACAACACAATCGAACGGATGTGAGTGTCAAATCGCTGTGGTGAGCTCTAGTTGGTTGAGTTATACTGTTGCTTGTTATCTGTACTAGACCTCTACTCGCTAAGCCATGTATCCTCAACCTGGCCTTCTACATCTAGCGACGTGACCTTACGTCCATATTCAATGGTGCTATTGACTTCATCAGGGAGCTGCTCAGTTGCACACGGAGGCCAAAAAAGAAGCACGGGCTGCATGCTACTACACCGATTTTCAAGTAATATTTCAACCAAACTGAACACACCACATGGTTTACTGCAACTTATTTGCAAGTGTGCCCCTGGAAGCCTTTGTAAATTCGTCACAGATTCACGGGATGCACTCATCTATCCTTTGCATCAATATTCCTGACAGCAAGGTACATAACATAACGTATTCCATTTTCTCTAATGTATTTATATATTTTTATCTCATCTATCCTGAAGGTCATTGATCGAATGGTGTTTTTGCTTTATTTTAAGTCAGCAATTTCAAATTTTGATTGAACGATCTGTGCTGCAACTTCTATATATATGTAGAAAATCTGTTTTGTTGTAAGTGCAAGAAGGCTGCAGATCATTGTTACTTAATTAATATATAACCTTATGCTTTGTTCATATTTTGGTTTTTGGAACTGAATTAGTCCCACAAATAAGAACAGTCCAATTCAATTTTGTCTTAGTCACAGATCTTGGATAGGTCGTTCTATCGATGACATTACAGATCTTAATGTTTTTGCAGCATCATATAGGATAACAAGGGAGTACAATTTTTCTGATTAGGAACACACTTTGGAGATAACTGTGTGGGAAGAAGAACAGGAAGTGGAACAATTTTCTTCTGTCTGAAATTTTACTCAACATATATATTCCCAAAGGCTAGCTGGGCTTAGAATTCTTACTTGGCTTTTGTACAAAAGCATCTGGGAGCTACATATAAGAAAACCTCTCATCCTTAGGTTGATAGCCTGATACATGAAAGGAGGATATATAATATGTTTACTTCTTGGCTCTTCCCAAAATATTTGAGGACGATGAGGTGGGTTTAATACATGACCTCTACAGCCCCCTCCTATCATACACTTGATTGTCGTGATATTCTCATCTTTATTTCATGTTGCTGATAGGAAAAGAAAAATCCAGCTGTGCTGCAATTGATCAATGTAGTTGAACGATTTGAGAATACTGAAAGAAGAAAAATCCAGCGGTGTTGCAATTGATCAATGTAGTTGAATGGTTTGAGAATACTGAAAGAATCTGCATTGTATTTGCACTCTACGGTTCCACACCAGAGAGATTGCTAATTCTAATACTTGAAGCTTTTTTAAATAGTAATAAATGCTAAAATAAAAATAACTCTTTGATCAAGATGGAAGGAGGATTTCCAGTAGCTAACTGATGGTGATACATTAAGTGAACACTGATAAACAACAGTTAGCCTGAAACATCATTGGTAAATCTCGATAAATAATTTAGCTTGATTTTTCTTTGGCACTATTTCCACGACTTATTCACTTGAAATTTTTCGGTATTTCTACATTCAAATATATCGCATGGGGTAAATACTGATAAGCTGTTCCTAGATTTTACGAGTTGCAGTTTATGTCGCATGTTTCACCGGGTAGACCAAGATATAGTTTTACAAAACAAAACTGGTTTGTTATATTTGAGAATTGCTAATTTTCTGTGGTGAATAATGGCAAGATTTGAAGAATAGAGATTCCCATGGATCCTTCTTGGACATCTGGTCCATGGAATAAGGGTGATTAACATCATAGATCAGACATAACCTAATTAGTTAGAGTTACATGCCGCTAGCCTCAAACTGGTAATTGATTTTTTAATGTAGGTGGTCACTCTTCATTGCCGGCCTAATGAAATGTTTCATTTTACTTTTTGGACCCGATTGCATTGTTTGTTTTATATTGTAAGCCATAGAAAGATAGCAATATGATCTTTAAATAGATTAGGCCCAAACTGTGCCATGTGGCCTATGAAGTATTTGATGCTATGTTTGTGATCGTAAACTTATAGGTGACGTAATTTTTTTCACATATTTCGACCATTCGTTCTGCAAGTGCTTTCATGTTCAGACCATATGTGATGCTCATTGCTGCACTTGATATTGATATTCAGCTCTTGCGGTTTTGGTTTACACATTTGGCTACCATTCATGCAACTAATACCAAGCTCAAATATGTCCCAATGTTGTTATATTTTGAGCCAACTGGAAATAGCCAATACATTAGCATAATACACCTTCTCAATATATTTTAATTTTCATGTTGTGTGTCTCCATAAATTTATTGAGACTACTATAGTTATAATGTAAAAGTTGACGGGCGCGGCAACGCGCGCTATCATGGTCTAGTCCGCGGAAACGATGATAGGCAGGTCACAAGATCTAAACATGGTACACAAATTGGAGAAGACAACCATCTAGCTACTGCTATGGACCCGTAGTCCAGGGATGAACTACTCACGCATGACTTCGGAGGTGGGCATGGCGATAAATAGGCCTCCGGTGATGATCTCCCTGTCCGGCAGGGTGCTGGGAAGAGCTTCATAACCCTCCTGAGCTAGGGTCGGCGATGGCGGCCACGACGGAACTTTCTGTGGATGGAGGCTCAGGTATTTAGTTTTTTTTCCGAGATCGTGAATAAATAGGCGGAAGAGCGAGGTCGGTGGGTTCCTGGGGGGCCCACACCACCCCTTGGCGCGGCCAGGGCCAGGGCCGTGCCAAGGCATGGTCTGGCCGCCTTGTGGCGCCTCTTCGTCTCTCATCCGGACTTCGTCTCCGTTACGGTAAAATAAGATCTTCGGCTTTTGTTTCGTCCAATTCCGAGAATATTTCCTGTACAACTTTTCTGAAATACAAAACAACAGAAAACAGGGAACTGGCACTGTGGGGTCTTGTCAATAGGTGATGGCGTGTATTTCACACGTTCGTTGGGAACCCCAAGAGGAAGGTATGATGCGCACAGCAGCAAGTTTTCCCTCAGAAAGAAACCAAGGTTTATCGAACCAGGAGGAGCCAAGAAGCACGTTGAAGGTTGATGGCGGCGGGATGTAGTGCGGCGCAACACCGGAGATTCCGGCGCCAACGTGGAACCTGCACAACACAACCAAAGTACTTTGCCCCAACGAAACAGTGAGGTTGTCAATCTCACCGGCTTGCTGTAACAAAGGATTAACCGTATTGTGTGGAAGATGATTGTTTGCAGAGAAAACAATGAAACAAGTATTGCAAGCAGATTTGTATTTCAGTATTAAAGAATGGACCGGGGTCCACAGCTCACTAGAGGTGTCTCTCCCATAAGATAAAAGCATGTTGGGTGAACAAATTACAGTCGGGCAATTGACAAATAGAGAGGGCATAACAATGCACATACATGTCATGATAAGTACGAGTGAGATTTAATTGGGCATTACGACAAAGTACAAAGACCGCCATCCAACCGCATCTATGCCTAAAAAGTCCACCTTCAGAGTTATCGTCCGAACCCCTTCCAAGTATTAAGTTGCTAAACAACAGACAATTGCATTAAGTATGGTGCGTAATGTAATCAATAACTACATCCTCGGACATAGCATCAATGTTTTATCCCTAGTGGCAACAAGCACAACACAACCTTAGGGGTTTCTGTCACTCCCCAGGTGTCAATGCAGGCATGAACCCACTATCGAGCATAAATACTCCCTCTTGGAGTTACTAGCATCAACTTGGCCAGAGCCTCTACTAATAACGGAGAGCATGCAAGATCATAAACAACACATAGGTAATAACTTGATAATTAACATAACATGGTATTCTCTATCCATCGGATCCCGACAAACACAACATAGAGTATTACAGATAGATGATCTTGATCATGTTAGGCAGCTCACAAGATCCAACAATGAAGCACAATGAGGAGAAGACAACCATCTAGCTACTGCTATGGACCCATAGTCCAGGGGTGAACTACTCACTCATCACTCCGGAGGCGACCATGGCGGTGTAGAGTCCTCCGGGAGATGAATCCCCTCTCCGGCAGGGTGCCGGAGGAGATCTCCAGAATCCCCCGAGATGGGATTGGCGGCGGCGGCGTCTCTGGAAGGTTTTCCGTATCGTGGTTTTTCGCCTCGGGGTTTCGCGACGGAGGCTTTAAGTAGGCGGAAGGGTGGAGTCGGAGGGCTGACGAGGGGCCCACACCATAGGGCGGCGCGGGCCCCCCTCTGGCCGCGCGGCCCTATGGTGGCGGCGCCTCGTCGCCCCACTTCGTATCCCTTTCGGTCTTCTGGAAGGTTCGTGGCAAAATAGGACCCCGGGTCTTGATTTCGTCCGATTCCGAGAATATTTCCTTACTAGGATTTCCGGAACCAAAAACAGCGAGAAAACAGGAACCGGCCCTTCGGCATCTCGTCAATAGGTTAGTTCCGGAAAACGCATAATAATGACATAAAGTATGCATAAAACATGTAGATATCATCAATAATGTGGCATGGAACATAAGAAATTATCGATACGTCGGAGACGTATCAGCATCCCCAAGCTTAGTTCCTGCTCGTCCCGAGCAGGTAAACGATAAACAAAGATAATTTCTGGAGTGACATGCCATCATAACCTTGATCATACTATTTGTAAACATATGTAATGAATGCAGCGATCAAAACAATGGTAATGACATGAGTAAACAAGTGAATCATAAAGCAAAGACTTTTCATGAATAGTACTTCAAGACAAGCATCAATAAGTCTTGCATAAGAGTTAACTCATAAAGCAATAAATCAAAGTAAAGGCATTGAAGCAACACAAAGGAAGATTAAGTTTCAGCGGTTGCTTTCAACTTGTAACATGTATATCTCATGGATAATTGTCAACATAGAGTAATATAACAAGTGCAATATGCAAGTATGTAAGAATCAATGCACAGTTCACACAAGTGTTTGCTTCTTGAGGTGGAGAGAGATAGGTGAACTGACTCAACATAAAAGTAAAGAGAATGGTCCTTCAAAGAGGAAAGCATCGATTGCTATATTTGTGCTAGAGCTTTTATTTTGAAAACATGAAACAATTTTGTCAACGGTAGTAATAAAGCATATGAGTTATGAAAGTTATATCTTACAAGTTGCAAGTCTCATGCATAGTATACTAATAGTGCCCGCACCTTGTCCTAATTAGCTTGGACTACCGGATCTTTGTAATGCACATGTTTTAACCAAGTGTCACAATGGGGTACCTCCATGCCGCCTGTACAAAGGTCTAAGGAGAAAGCTCGCATTTTGGATTTCTCGCTTTTGATTATTCTCAACTTAGACATCCATACTGGGACAACATGAACAACAGATAATGGACTCCTCTTTAATGCATAAGCATGTGGCAACAATTATTATTCTCATATGAGATTGATGATATATGTCCAAAACTGAAACTTCCACCATGAATCATGGCTTAAGTTAGCGGCCCAATGTTCTTCTCTAACAATATGCATGCTCCAACCATTAAGGTGGTAGATCTCTCTTACTCCAGACAAGACGGACATGCATAGCAACTCACATGATATTCAACAAAGAATAGTTGATGGCGTCCCCGAAGCATGGTTATCGCACAACAAGCAACTTAATAAGAGATAAAGTGCATAAGTACATATTCAATACCACAATAGTTTTTAAGCTATTTGTCCCATGAGCTATATATTGCAAAGGTGAATGATGGAATTTTAAAGGTAGCACTCAAGCAATTTACTTTGGAATGGCGGATAAATACCATGTAGTAGGTAGGTATGGTGGACACAAATGGCATAGTGGTTGGCTCAAGGATTTTGGATGCATGAGAAGTATTCCCTCTCGATACAAGGTTTAGGCTAGCAAGGTTATTTGAAACAAACACAAGGATGAACGGTGCAGCAAAACTCACATAAAAGACATATTGTAAACATTATAAGACTCCACACCGTCTTCCTTGTTGTTCAAAACTCAATACTAGATGTTATCTAGACTCTAGAGAAACCAAATATGCAAACCAAATTAGCAAGCTCTAAGTGTTTCTTCATTAATGGGTGCAAAGTATATGATGCAAGAGCTTAAACATGAGCACAACAATTGCCAAGTATCAAATTATCCAAGACATTTTACCAATTACTACATGTAGCATTTTCTGTTTCCAACCATATAAAAATGAACGAAGCAGTTTTAACCTTCGCCATGAACATTAAAAGCTAAGAACACATGTGTTCATATGAACCAGCGGAGCGTGTCTCTCTCCCACACAAGCATTTATTCAAACAAAAACAAAAACAAAAGCACACAGACGCTCCAAGTAAAGTACATAAGATGTGGCCGAATAAAAATATAGTTTCAAGAGAAGGAACCCGATAATTTGTCGATGAAGAAGGGGATGCCTTGGGCATCCCCAAGCTTAGATGCTTGAGTCTTCTTGAAATATGCAGGGGTGAACCACCGGGGCATCCCCAAGCTTAGAGCTTTCACTCTTCTTGATCATAGTATATCATCCTCCTCTCTTGACCCTTGAAAACTTCCTCCACACCAAACTCGAAACAACTCATTAGAGGGTTAGTGCACAATAAAAATTAACATGTTCAGAGGTGACACAATCATTCTTAACACTTCTGGACATTGCATAAAGCTACTGGACATTAATGGAACAAAGAAATTCATCCATCATAGCAAAAGAGGCAATGCGAAATAAAAGGCAGAATCTGTCAAAACAGAACAGTCCGTAAAGATGGATTTTATCGGGGCACCAGACTTGCTCAAATGAAAATGCCCAAATTGAATGAAAGTTGCGTGCATATCTGAGGATCACTCACGTAAATTGGCTTAATTTTCTGAGTTACCTACAGAGAATTAGACCCAGATTCGTGACAGCAAAGAAATCTGTTTCTGCGCAGTAATCCAAATCTAGTATCAACCTTTCTATCAACGACTTTACTTGGCACAACAAAACACAAAACTAAGATAAGGAGAGGTTGCATCCACCACGTCGTACATAGCTCCTCGAAGCCCCAAGCCCTGGCCAGTAGCCAACACCGGCAACGCATCGCAATGTCCAGCCTCCAGTAACACATCGGCCTCTCCCCAAGTAGCCTCGACAACGTCTTCAAGAAGAGAACGACGCCATGGCGCCGCTGCCGCCTTGCCCGATGGACTGGACATAGGGTTTCTGTTGGAGATATGCCCAAGAGGCAATAATAAAATGGTTATTATAATATATCTTTGTGTTTATGATAATGTTTACATACCATGCTATAATTGTATTAACCGAAACATTGATACATGTGTGTTATGTGAACAACAAAGAGTCCCTAGTAAGTCTCTTTATAACTAGCTTGTTGATTAATAGATGATCATGGTTTCGTGATCATGAACATTGGATGTTATTAATAACAAGATTATGTCATTATATGAATGATGTAATGGACACACCCAATTAAGCGTAGCATAAGATCACGTCATTAAGTTATTTGCTATAAGCTTTCGATACATAGTTACTTAGTCCTTTCGACCATGAGATCATGTAAATCACTTATACCGGAAAGGTACTTTGATTACATCAAACGCCACTGCGTAAATGGGTGGTAATAAAGGTGGGATTAAGTATCCGGAAAGAATGAGTTGAGGCATATGGATCAACAGTGGGATTTGTCCATCCCGATGACGGATAGATATACTCTGGGCCCTCTCGGTGGAATGTCGTCTAAATAGCTTGCAAGCATATGAATGGTTCATAAGAGACCACATACCACGGTACGAGTAAAGAGTACTTTTCATGAGACGAGGTTGAACGAGGTATAAAGATACCGATGATCAAACCTCGGACAAGTAAAATATCGCGTGACAAAGGGAATCGGTATCATATGTAAATGGTTCAGTCGATCACTAAAGTCATCGTTGAATATGTGGGAGCCATTATGGATCTCCAGATCCCGCTATTGGTTATTGGTCGGAGAGAAGTCTCAACCATGTCTACATAGTTCACGAACCGTAGGGTGACACACTTAAGGTTTGATGTCGTTTAAGTAGATATGGAATAAGGAATGGAGTTCGAAGTTTTGTTCGGAGTCTCGGATGGGATCCAGGACATCACGAGGAGGTCCGGAATGGTCCGGAGAATAAGATTCATATATAGGAAGTCATATTCCAAGTTTGGAAATGATCCGGTGCATTTATGGTAGGTTCTAGAAGGTTCTAGAAAAGTCCGGAAGAAATCACCGTGGAAAGTGGAGTCCCGGAGGGACTCCACCTTGCATGGCCAGCCAACCCTAAAGGGGAGGAGTCCAAGGTGGACTCCCCAAGGGTGGCCGGCCAACCCCCCAAACAGAAACTTCATATATCTTATTGTTTCGTTCACTAGATCTCTTGTAGTTCCTCTGTTCCATACATGATTTTGATGAACAACACAAGAGACAACACTTCAGCTGACCAGCAGAGGAGCATAGCTACCATGCAGTAAAATTCTGAAAGTCTGGACCATTCAGTTATACTAACTATTTGAAGGCCATGAACAACACAGCTCCTGAAAGTCATTCATCAATTAATTGATAACCAACAAGTTGAAGGCCATACATGTTACTGATCCATCACTTATGTGCAGCTCCGATTTCCTTGCGAATCCATATGTTTCTTATATATACTAGACCATAAAAGCGCGCGTTGCCGCGCCCGTCCATCTAAAAATGATAAATATTAAAATATTTATGAAACATGGAACTAAAATAATATAATACCATGTGATAAATGCTCATGTTTTAGAGCCCATCCATCTTGTTGAAAGAACATCAATATTTTTTGAACCATATAAATATTATAGAGTAAATTGGATGGTTGGCAACTTCCAATTCAAAGTTTTAGATATAGTATTGCACAATCTTACGCACATAATTTGCATGAATGGCTACACATATACAAGGATGGAATAAAAAAAGTGTAATAGCATGACTAAAATAATTCATTATACAACTTAAGTGCGAAAATACTAATTAATTTTGATGGAAAGAATCAGCTTTATTTTGGTCATTAAGAGGGCACAATCTAGAAATTTTAGCGAACTCAGGAGCAGTCATGCTTGCTTCTCATCTACTTGATGCTTCTTGTCTGCATTACTTGACAATTAGACATCGCACATGAGAACAAGTTTTGTGCTGCACCTTCACATCTTCTAATATACTGGACTATGTGGAGGTGTCAGGCTACCGCTTGTTCAGTTTGAAAGCAATGAGCTCCCAATCTGTTTCAAAGAAGACTTTGATTGCCTCAAGTTGAGTAGCCAGAGCCCCAAAACTTCAGACAGCGCACACAGTTCCACTCATAAGGAATCATGGACGTCATCCTTCGTTCCCGCTAGAGGAGCTACGACCTTCCCCTTATCATGTCCCGCGATTGCACCCCAGCCTGATGTATCATCCTCAGGAATGTAGGAGCTATTTGCATTATTCCAACATACATAAGCCATGGGTTTCCAATTATATCATCCTCTCGAATTTTGTTTCGGTTATTCCACCAGTGCCACCAGCAAGGACCTGAAAACGTTTTGGTTCTGGCAATTTTCAAATTATGTCCATGGTAGCCCTGATAGACTGCATCTTTTTCAGCTTAGATCTGCATTCCCTAGACCAAGGCCTCGCCATATTTCTTTAACCGCTTCGTATTTGGCAAAAGTGCCCCCCATATTCTTCTGCCAGTTCACAAACATGGCACTTCATCGACCAGTCCACTTATCTTCAGCTTTACACGCAGAGCTAAGGAATTGCGCGCTACTTGCTAAGTAAACATCTTGATTTGATGGGACAAGGCAAAACCTACATGCGGCATCAGAAGCTGTCATTGCAGTTTCAAAATTTCATTCAGTGGACCTGACTGTCCAACTAAACATGAAGTTTGTAGGCTTATTTTAAAAAGAGTGCAGAACTTTGCTATCCAAATGCCACGCACCAAGATCTTCAGCTCCTTGTGGTGGCTCAAATGAGGTAGTCTTCAAGTGCATAGCCTGAAGGGGGGTCCTTGGGTACATGTACCAGGGAATTCCACCGTTAGCTCAGTACCAATCTAAGCAGCAACTTAAAGGAAAAAAGATCCACCTCAGCGTACTTTACATGTACACAACCTTGGTTTCATCCTAGTTATGTAATGCGAAAACAGTATTGGTCATCATTTCACACGTGCAAGAAGCATTGCGGAGCAGCACAGTATGAAAACAGAATCTTCAACAAAGGAAAATAATAATAAAATTATTATTCTATAAATCAAAGCTGGTTTGAGTCTAGCATGTCTATTTTACATCAGTAGTAGCAGAAAAATAATGAACATTGAAGTGTACCATATAAGCCAAACAATAGTGTATAAGCGCGAACCTGGATGTCGAAAATAGAAGGCAATAAACTGAAACAAAGACCTTTTTGAGAACACCATTAAAGCATGCACACGCCAAGCAACTTTTGAGACAAACTTCTGAAAATAAAGAAGGTTAGTTGATTATCTCCCATAAATCCAATACCAAAGAGACATAACTACCTACCGCAATAATTATTTGATCGACTTGGTGTACTACAAAATAGAGGACTTCAGAATGTTAAAGTTCACATCTAAAAAAATGCTAAATTTTACCATGACAACAACTACTCTTTCAGTTGTTCGCAACTGACATGTTATTAAATTAACTTGATAAAGTATCCAAAATTAACATGCACTTCTCACTATAGCTTTGAAGTATACGTCAAAGCTTCACCTCACCTCACCTCACCTCCTTCTCATGAATTAAGCACTTTTACCTTGACGGCTATTCCCAAAGTTTATCTGTTTATTCAAAATAGCAAAATTATAGCCTATTCAATAATAACACATTGGAAATTGAACTTGCCAACATTTGGCATAAGCTTGAAGAGTCACATTGTAATTCAAATCAATAAAAATAGACAGACGAACATGTCTAGTACCTTCTTTTATGACTTAGAGCTGAATCGATATCTTATTGAAGGTTCTCGTCCCTAATAAAATCATGTACAAATATAAATGGTTGCTTCATATATTTCTCCCTGGTATTAGGCCTAGAAGAGGGAGCAGGGGATTGCCACGGAATGGAGCTGTACTTTCGAAGGGAAGCAACTCATGGCAGATATTCTGGTGCTCCTTGGAGGGTGCTCGCCTGGTACTGCATTCCGATCTCCATGGCCCCTTCCTCCACCGCGAAGTGACAGGCGTAAGGCATTCCACTTTGCGGCTAGGAGATAACAAATGAGACGGCCATCCTCTCCTCCTCTTGCGTACCTAACGCACCCTGTTTCAGATTTACCCTAAATGTAATGAGCCCTATATAACTCCAATTAAACCCAGTGCAATTTGATGACATGATCTTATACTCCAGTTCATGTCGCTTCGGCTTTTCTGAATTGACGTGTTGTAATAGGTAGCTTTTCTGAATTGACGTGTTGTAAGAATGGGTTAACATCAATTCCTGACGGTGATGTATTAACACAAGAAATTGTGTGCTGGTTTTCCCCAGCACACAATACGGTTTTCTAAATATTTTCTAATCAACTCCAGGCAAAGCGGCACTTCCCTTCTGATCTTTGTCTGATTAGTCTATGATATTCAATTTTCTCCGATCTGTTGTTGCAGGATTACGCCAATAATGCCCTGAATTGTGTGCCCTATTTTAATACTGATGGGTATTTCATTTAAATTTTCTCCAGCCCTATTGCCTAAACTTCCTTATGATGTGATTCCTTTTGAGTTTCTCATATATGCATCACAGTCTCAATATTTTACATACTTATTCATATTACTTTATTCGATTGTATTAAGAATTTTAATATAGTTTACTTCAGCAGGGGAAAGGCAGAGTCGGTTACAGTGGGTCGCTGAGCCGGGTCAATCATCGGCACATCTCCGATGAACGCCAGCATGTTTATGCAATACTTTGCACAAAATATTACATTGTATTTGTTGCGTTCAAAATTAATTTTCTAACTGTGTACATAATTTTACTAAGAAGAAATATGTGGATTCTTATTTCCACTAAACTTTCAGAGAATGAAAATCCTAATTACTTTTCTAGCTGTGTATACAAGTTTAATCAATTAAACTGTCACACGTGTATGATTAGTTTGCATAATACATGATTGTAAGCAAACTGATAGGTAAACCGTCAAGTACAATCTACGGGGACCTACAAGCATCTAGCTTTGCTGTTGCAGTCTATATCAGAATAAGTTGAGTACTTCTGCTAATACTACAGATCGTGTTCTTCTAAACCATGTTATGTATTTTCAGGTATTAATATTCCTACTTGAAGATAGCATACTGTTTTCTCTCTCTAATTTCTGCGTATGTGAAGTATCCACAGTTGTTGAAGCTCCACATCGAATTTTCATGCAGCAGCATCACAACTAGCTCATGACAATGTTACTGAACATTAACTGTTGTTTAGACACACAGGTTTATGTGCTTTGCTTTCCTCTGTATCTTACAAACTGATGCTTCTTATAAACATTTACAACAGTGCTCATGTTATCATCTTTTAATTCTCTACATGTGCTATTTACAGATTGCTCTAATCCTAGATGCTACTGTTGCAGTATTCTCGATAAACGAATGTCATCTTTAGAACATCACATTTTGTATGGTTGGCAAAAGGCCGTGTACAATTAACATTCCCCCTTTTTCTGATTAGTCTCACAAAGTTGAGAGGAGAGGAAGAGGAGAAGACACACATTCAACTGTTTCATGGTAACAAATTACGGCCGTAGAATGTCGCCCTATATTGTATAAAACCATAAGAGAAAAAGACATGGCAAGCAGCATCCAAGGACCGAGCTAGCACACATTTAAGTAACCCAGTTAGGGAGAGGTTATATGAAGGTGTGTGTTGCTGGAAGCTTAGCATGTAACACACTATCATATTTATCTTATACATTTAGTATTATTTTTAAGCCATTTTTTGGCTTGAATTTCGTAGCAACGCGCAGGGTATCATTTGTGCACCCTCACAGTGCACCGTTGGATAGGGTTGTTTAACACTTCCGATTGCCACAAGTTGCTAAAACATCACAGGAATGGCGGAAGCTGTTTCCGTGGGTGATTCATGTCAAATGGGCATGCCACCGTTACAGGTTGCTACTCCGCGGCCCGAGTTAGGCATCTGTTTGTTAATTGTGCCGAGAATAATGCTAATGGGTCTATCCCTCTATCCCAACAATGTAGACTGTAGGTCTCGCCGCTCCGGTTGACCCTCTACATTTATGCATGTACTTTCTTGGGCGGGTGCTGAATTGACTTCAGTGCGCTGCCGCCAGTCTGAAAGCGGAGATCCTCTCTGCTGCGCCATCAAGGGAAAATACAAGACTGATCTGTCGTTCCACCTGGAAGGAACGGGGCGGTGTGAGGCACATGTAGGGTTCTCCGGTTCTTGGCGAGAGAGGAAACATCGCGTTGGGAAATTGAGGGAGAGGGGATACAAAATCTGCAGGGAAGGTGAGGAGGACCCGCTATAACACTGCATCCACGGAAGATGGTGATTTTGTCTTCGCCCAGCCACGGATGCTTCCCTCCTTCAGTCCTTCTCCTGCCGTTCCACCTGCTGGGCCACAATTTCGTGGAGGTTTGTCATGTCCTTGCCACATGAACCTCTCGTCTCCTCTTCCCCTCGCTCTCATCGCCCTCGCATTTCAAACCCTAAAATAATCGCCAGTAGTTGTTTCAGTCTATCCCTTGACCTGACAGGAGCTCCATAGCCTTCTCAATTTTTTGATTGAGTCAGTTGCTTACACCGCTCAGCTGACCTAAACAATAATTTTGATGTGGAAAAGGAGAGTAGTTCCCAGAACATGGCAGTATTTACTTCCAATGGCGTAACCACAACTAAATAAATAGATAGTTTGAAGAGATATATAAATGATAAATAGCAGATGTTTTCACAAGAAAGTATCAACTCTAGCAACAGTATAAATACACGTGGAAGTATCTATTATATTTCTCTACCGGCAAGCCACCACTTTGGTCAAAGAAAGAGTACATGACCATGATACCAAATTTCCAACCACGGTTTACAAAACAGCACACACATACACACACACACAGTCTAGTAGCAATAGTATCCATACTGTATATTATTGCATAGGTAAAATATGAGTTTTTTATGCAGGCTAGGTTTCAGAACAAATAAAGACAATTGAAAAGTAACATTCATAATTGGATATGCTTTAACAGACAACTCTTTGTTGATTCCTTGACATCTTGTATTTTCTCTCGCGCCACAGTAGAAGTTTCCAGGAAAACAAGCCAGGTATCCTTATGCATACAAAACTAATTTTTAAACATTTGTCAGGACACAAATCGTATTCCCACTTGAATGAAAGGATTTTCCTCATGTGAAAGGTCGAAACGTTTTTTTCTTAGTTAATGGCTCAGATCATTTTCCAATGGAAGAGAACAGATTTATACATATAGAGGGGAGAGAGTGTGAGACGCACACTGAGAGAAAGGAGTTGGGGATAGAGAGACTGCGACGATCGATTTGCAGCTCCTCAAACTGCTATACTGCCGAAGGGCCAGTTGCTGTTTTCTGCTGTTTTTGGTTTCAGAAATCCTAGTAAGGAAATATTCTCGAAATCGGACGAAATCAATGCCCAGCATCCTATTTTTCCACGAAGCTTCCAGAACACCGGAGGGGGACCAGAGGAGGGCCACAGGGGGCCCACACATGCTGGTGGCGTGGCCAGGGCTTGGGCCGCGCCCCCCTATTGTGTCACCGCCTCGTCAGCCTTCCGACTCCGCCTCTTCGCCTATTTAAAGGTCCCTGACCTAAAACCTCGATACGGAAAAACCACGGTACGAGAAACCTTCCAGAGCCGCCGCCATCGCGAAGCCAAGATCTGGGGGACAGGAGTCTCTGTTCCGGCACGCCGCCGGGACGGGGAAGTGCCCCCGGAAGGCATATCGATCGACACCACCGCCATCTCCATCAACGCTGCTGTCTCCCATGAGGAGGGAGTAGTTCTCCGTCGAGGCTCGGGGCTGTACCGGTAGCTATGTGGTTAATCTCTCTCCTATGTACTTCAATACAATGATCTCATGAGCTGCCTTACATGATTGAGATTCATATGAGTTTTGTATCACTATTAGTCTATGTGCTACTCTTGTGATGTTACTAAAGCAGTCTATTCCTCCTTCACGGTGTAATGGTGACAGTGTGTGCATCGTGTAGTACTTGGCGTAGGCTATGATCATAATCTCTTGTAGGTTATGGAGTTAATTATTACTATGATAGTATTGATGTGATTTATTCCCCCTTCGTAGTGTGATGGTGACAGTGTGCATGCTATGTTAGTACTCAGTTTAAATTGCAAAGATCTATTATGCTATAAAGGTTACTTAAATATGAATGTCGAATGTTGTGGAGCTTGTTAACTCCGGCATTGAGGTGCTCTTGTAGCCCTACACAACGAATGGTGTTCATTATCAAACAAGAGTATATGTAGCACAAAGGAAGAGAACTTATTTATTTATGTGATCAATGTTGAGAGTGTCCACTAGTGAAAGTATGATCCCTAGGCCTTGTTTCCAAATACTGCAATCATCGCTTGTTTACTGTTTTGCTGCATCTTTACTTCCTGCAATATTACTACCATCAACCGCACGCCAGCAAGCACTTTTCACGGCGCCGTTACTACTGCTCATATTCATTCATACCACTTGTATTTCACTATCTCTTCGCCGAACTAGTGCACCTATACATCCGACAAGTGTATTAGGTGTGTTGGGGACATAAGAGACTTCTTGTATCGTGATTGCAGGGTTGCTTGAGAGGGATATCTTTGACCTCTTCCTCCCAGAGTTCGATAAACCTTGGGTGATCCACTTAAGGGAAACTTGCTGCTGTTCTACAAACCTCTGCTCTTGGAGGCCCAACACTGTCTACAAGAATAGAAGCACCCGTAGACATCAAGCACTTTTCTGGCACCGTTGCCGGGGAGGAAGGGTAAAAAGCACTCACACACCGGATCCCGGCAACGAAGCACTTTTCTGGCGCCGTTGCCGGGGAGGAAAGGTAAAAGGCATTCATACTCCGGTCCCAGGTAACTTAGTACTTCTCTGTTGCCGTTGTGTGTGTGCTCGAAGCTATTTCCATTAGATCCTGCAATTGCATCTTTTTGTTTCTTGTTTTTATTTTTCACTAGTTAGGCATAATGGAAAACAACAAAAATATGAGAGATCTTTATGAACTTTATCTTGAATTAGGACATGATGTGTTTGAAGAGAGAATTAAAAAACCATGGAACTTTATATGCATGCTAATGGGAATGTTATTAATATGAATGCTTTGAACACTATTGTTGCTAATGCTATGGAAAATTCTAAGCTTGGGGAGGTCGGTTTTGATGAGAATGATCTCTTTAGCCCTCCGGGTATTGAGGAGAAAGTTTATGTTGATTATGATATGCCTCCTATATATGATGATTATAATGATAGTGGTCTTTTGGTGCCACCTACTATGGAGAGTAAATTTTATTATGATGATACTATACCTCCTATATTTGATGATGAGAATAATAATGATAGCTACTTTGTTGAATTTGCTCCCACTATTACTAATAAAATTGACTATGCTTATGTGGAGAGTAATAATGTTATGCATGAGACTCATGATAAGAATGTTTCATTTGATAGTTATATTGTTGAGTTTGCTCATGATGCTACTGAAAGTTATTATGAGAGAGGAAAATATGGTTGTAGAAGTTTTCATGTTACTAAAACACCTCTCTATATGCTGAAAATCTTGAAATTGCGCTTGTGTTGCCTTTCTATGCTTGTTGCATTATGCTTCATGAATTTGTTTATTTACAAGATTCCTTTTCATAGGAAGTGGGTTAGACTTAAATGTGTTTTAAATTTGCTTCTTGATGCTCTCTTTTGCTTCAACTACTATTTCTTACGAGTGCATCATTAAAACTGCTGAGCCCATCTTAATGGCTATAAAGAAAGCACTTCTTGGGAGATAACCCATGTGTTTATTTTACTACAGTACCTTTGTTTTATATTTGAGTCTTGGAATTTGTTACTACTGTAGCAACCTCTCCTTATCTTTATTTTATTGCATTGTTGTGCCAAGTAAAGTCTTTGATAGTAAAGTCAATACTAGATTTGGATTACTGCGCAGAAACAGATTTCTTGTTGTCACGAATTTGGGCAGTTTTCTCTGTAGGTAAGTCAGAAAAATCTGCCAATTTACGTGCGTGATCCTCAGATATGTACGCAACTTTCATTCAATTTGGGCATTTTCATCTGAGCAAGTCTGGTGCCTCTTTAAAATTCGTCTTTACGGACTATTCTGTTTTGACAGATTCTGCCTTTTATTTCGCATTGCCTCTTTCGCTGTGTTGGATGGATTTCTTTGTTCCATTACCTTCCAGTAGCTTTGAGCAATGTCCAGAAGTGTTAAGAATGATTGTGTCACCTCTGAAAATGTGAATTTTTAATTATGCACTAACCCTCTAATGAGTTTGTTTCGAGTTTGGTGTGGAGGAAGTTTTCAAGGGTCAAGAGAGGAGGATGATATACTATGATCAAGAAGAGTGAAAAGTCTAAGCTTGGGGATGCCCCCGTGGTTCATCCCTGCATATTTCAAGAAGACTCAAGCATCTAAGCTTGGGGATGCCCAAGGCATCCCCTTCTTCATCAACTTATCAGGTTTCTTCTATTGAAACTATATTTTTATTCGGTCACATCTTATGTTCTTTACTTGGAGCGTCTGTGTGTTTTTATTTTTGTTTATGTTTGAATAAGATCGGATCCTAGCAATCCTTGTTTGGGAGAGATACACGCTCCGCTTTTTCACATGAACACTTGTGTTCTTCGTTTTACTTTTAAAGTTCAATGATAAAAGTTGGAAGCTATTGCAATTATTGCTATTTGGTTGGAAAAAGAAAATGCTTCATATTGTCTTGGATAATTTGATACTTGGCAATTGTTTTGAGCTCTCAAGTAGATCATGTTTCTTGCATCATGTAGTTTAAACCTATTAGTGGATAAATATCGTAGAGCTTGTTGAAATTGGTTTGCATGATTGGTCTCTCTAAGATCTAGATATTTTCTGGTAAAAGTGTTTGAGCAACAAGGAAGACAGTGTAGAGTTTTATAATGCTTGCAATATGTTTTTATGTAAGTTTTGCTGTAGCGGTTTATACTTGAGTTTGCTTCAAACAACCTTGCTAGCCTAGCCTTGTATTGAGAGGAATTCTTCTCGGGCATCCAAATCCTTGAGCCAAAAACTATGCCATTTGTGTCCACCATACCTGCCTACCACATGGTATTTCTCTGCCATTCCAAAGTAAATTACTTCATGTGCTACCTTTAAACAATTCAAAACTTTATTATTTCTTATTTGTGTCAATGTTTTATAGCTCATGAGGAAGTATGTGGTGTTTTATCTTTCAATCTTGTTGGGAAGCTTTCACCAATGGACTAGTGGCTTCATCCGCTTATCCAATAATTTTGCAAAAAGAGTCGGCGCGGGGTTCCCGACCCCCAATTAATCAACCTTCATTAATAATTCTCTTCACATGTTTTGCTCTGATTCATCGGTAAGCAACTTAATTTTGCAAATAGACACTCCTTCATGGTATGTGAATGTTGGAAGGCACCCGAGGATTCGGTTAGCCATGGCTTGTGTAAGCAAAAGGTTGGGAGGAGTGTCAACCATAAATAAAACTAAAATACATGTGTAAACAAAAGAGAAGAGGGGTGATCTACCTTGCTGGTAGAGATAACGTCCTTCATGGGAGCCGCTCTTTGAAAGTCTGTTTGGCAAGGGGGTTAGAGTGCCCACTACAATTCGTTGACAACAACAAACACCTCTCAAAACTTTACTTTTATGCTCTCTATATGATTTCAAAACTTAAAAAGTTCTAGCACATGATTTAATCCCTGCTTCCCTCTGCGAAGGGCCTTTCTTTTACTTTATTGTTGAGTCAGTTTACCCATTCTTTCTATCTTAGAAGCAAACACTTGTGTCAACTGTGTGCATTGATTCTTACATGTTTACTTATTGCACTTGTTATATTGCTTTATGTTGACAACTATCCATGAGATAAATATGTTGAAGTTGAAAGCAACCGCTGAAACTTATATCTTCCTTTGTGTTGCTTCAATGCTTTTACTTTGAATCTATTGCTTTCTGAGTAACTCTTATGCAAGTCTTATTGATGCTTGTCTTGAAAGTATTATTCATGAAAAGTCTTTGCTATATGATTCATTTGTTTACTCATTATCTTCATCATTGCTTCGAATCGTTGCATTCATCTCATATGCTTTACAATAGTATGATCAAGATTATGATAGCATGTCACTTCAGAAATTATCTTTGTTATCGTTTACCTACTCGAGGGCGAGTAGGAACTAAGCTTGGGGATGCTTGATACGTCTCAAACGTATCTATAATTTCTTATGTTTCATGCTACTTTTATGATGATACTCACATGTTTTATACACATTATATGTCATAATTATGCGTTTTCCGGAACTAACCTATTGACGAGATGCCGAAGGGCCAGTTGCTGTTTTCTGCTGTTTTTGGTTTCAGAAATCCTAGTAAGGAAATATTCTCGGAATCGGACGAAATCAATGCCCAGCATCCTATTTTTCCACGAAGCTTCCAGAACACCGGAGGGGGGCCATAGGAGGGCCACAGGGGGCCCACACATGGTGGTGGCGCGGCCAGGGCTTGGGCCGCGCCCCCCCTATTGTGTCATCGCCTCGTCAGCCTTCCGACTTCGCCTCTTCGCCTATTTAAAGGTCCCTGACCTAAAACCTCGATACGGAAAAACCACGGTACGAGAAACCTTCCAGAGCCGCCGCCATCGCGAAGCCAAGATCTGGGGGACAGGAGTCTCTGTTCCGGCACGCCGCCGGGATGGGGAAGTGCCCCCGGAAGGCATCTCCATCGACACCACCGCCATCTCCATCAACGCTGCTGTCTCCCATGAGGAGGGAGTAGTTCTCCATCGAGGCTCGGGGCTGTACCGGTAGCTATGTGGTTAATCTCTCTCCTATGTACTTCAATACAATGATCTCATGAGCTGCCTTACATGATTGAGATTCATATGAGTTTTGTATCACTATTAGTCTATGTGCTACTCTTGTGATGTTATTAAAGTAGTCTATTCCTCCTTCACGGTGTAATGGTGACAGTGTGTGCATCGTGTAGTACTTGGCGTAGGCTATGATCATAATCTCTTGTAGGTTATGGAGTTAATTATTACTATGATAGTATTGATGTGATTTATTCTCCCTTCGTAGTGTGATGGTGACAGTGTGCATGCTATGTTAGTACTCGGTTTAAATTGCAAAGATCTATTATGCTATAAAGGTTACTTAAATATGAATGTCGAATGTTGTGGAGCTTGTTAACTCCGGCATTGAGGTGCTCTTGTAGCCCTACACAACGAATGGTGTTCATTATCAAACAAGAGTATATGTAGCACAAAGGAAGAGAACTTATTTATTTATGTGATCAATGTTGAGAGTGTCCACTAGTGAAAGTATGATCCCTAGGCCTTGTTTCCAAATACTGCAATCATCGCTTGTTTACTGTTTTGATGCATCTTTACTTCCTGCAATATTACTACCATCAACTGCACGCCAGCAAGCACTTTTCTGGGCGCCGTTACTACTTGCTCATATTCATTCATACCACTTGTATTTCACTATCTCTTCGCCGAACTAGTGCACCTATACATCCGACAAGTGTATTAGGTGTGTTGGGGACACAAGAGACTTCTTGTATCGTGATTGCGAGGGTTGCTTGAGAGGGATATCTTTGACCTCTTCCTCCCTGAGTTCGATAAACCTTGGGTGATCCAATTAAGGGAAACTTGCTGCTGTTCTACAAACCTCTGCTCTTGGAGGCCCAACACTGTCTACAAGAATAGAAGCACCCGTAGACATCAGGGAGTCCTAAGTCCCCACGGTATTGCGGTCTATGATGGGTTGCAGCTGCCGGCGTAGGAATGTATGGTAGAGCCCTGCATTGACGTCGTGGTCGGGGTCCACCCTGAAATCTATGGGAATAATGGGACCGGCGTGGACCCACGGTTGGAGTTTGCAACAAAGGGTGGGTGTTCGAGGTAGCGGAGGAACATGATTGGCTAGACCTTATACCGGGCCTCACACCATAGGAAGTGTGGACAGGAAAGCTGCCCGGTTGGCACCAAGGTTAAGATCTCTTATGGGTAAAGCAACACACCTCTGCAGAGTGTAAAGAACCGTGACCTGTCACTCCCTGTTCCGGGATTTGGAACTGCGAACGTTGCCGGAAAGGAACTCCATGAAGTTCTAGTAAACCGGTGAAGGCTGACGGACATAGCTCTTCAGAATAAAAGCAACCTCTTGAAGAAATGTTTATCAAAACTTGCATTGGTATTAGACTTTCTGGTCTAGTATCGTAGCTAGTGCATTAAACACCTCTTTTCTATAATGAACTTGTTGAGTACGCTCGTACTCATACCACTCTTAAATCCCCTGCTTAGATTGTCTGAACCGTCTGGAGGAGGACCACGACAACCCTGAAGGAGCCGAGATCATCGGCTATGAAGAACCAGACCTCTCTGGAGGTGTTGAAGGCGTAGACTACCTTATAGTCTACGGAACCGGGGAGGCTTCCGGAGGAGATCAAGTCTAGAATCACCGAGTAGTAGTAGTATCCGAGCAGTGCGAACTCTTAATACTTAGCTGCTCGATGGAATAAATGTACAACCTAGTTAAACTTCTATATTGTAAGTTAAGTTGGGTTCGCCTCGAACCCAGGAGTATCCCTCTTAGGACCCAAGAGGAGCTCCGAGATGATATGTATATTATGCTTGTAATAATAAATGAATGAGTTATGGACCTGCTATGTTCTGTTGTACTACTCTGAGGGATGTAATATTTGCGGAATGGTACTTCGTGAATGTTATATCAACGACTAGCATACTACAACATGCAGTGGTATGCAGGGTCACCACATGCTGGTACGTCTCCAACGTACCTATAATTTCTGATGTTTCATGCTTGTTTTATGACAATACTTACATGTTTTGCTTGCACTTTATAATGTTTTTATGCATTTTCCGGAACTAACCTATTAACGAGATGCCGAAGGGCCAGTTTCTGTTTTCTGTTGTTTTTGGTTCCAGAAAGGCTGTTCGGGCAATATTCTCGGAATTCGACGAAACGAAGACCCAACATCTTATTTTTCCCGGAACCTTCCAGAAAGTCAGAGGGGGACCAGAGGGGTGCCCTGGGGGCCCCACACGTGGTGGCGGCGCGGCCCAAGGGGGGGCGCGCCCCCCTAGTGTGAGGAGGCCCCGTGGCCCCCCCCCCCGACTCCGACTCTTCGCCTATTTAAGCCCTGGTGACCTAAAACATCGATACCAATTGACGAAACTCCAGAAAGACTCCAGGGCGCCGCCACCATCGCGAAACTCCGTTTCGGGGGACAGAAGTCTCTGTTCCGGCACCCTGCCGGGACGGGGAAGTGCCCCCGGAAGCCATCTCCATCAACGCCACCGCCTCCATCATGCTCCGTGAGTAGTTCCCCCATGGACTACGGGTTCTAGCTGTAGCTAGTTGGTACTTTGTCCCCCATGTACTTCAATACAATGATCTCATGAGCTGCCTTACATGATTGAGATTCATCTGATGTAATCGGTGTTGTGTTTGTTGGGATCCGATGGATTGTTACATTATGATTAGTCTATCTATAAAGTTTGTGAAGTTATTGTTGCTGCAATCTTGTTGTGTTTAATGCTTGTCACTAGGGCCCGAGTGGCATGATCTTAGATTTAAGCTCTATACTTATTGCTTAGATTGTATCTACAAGTTGTATGCACATGTCTATGTCCGGAACCAAAGGCCCCAAAGTGACGAAATTGGGACAAGCTGGAGGGGAAGGCTTAGGTATGAGGATCACATGTTTTCACGGAGTGTTAATGCTTTGCTCCGGTGCTCTATTAAAAGGAGTACCTTAATTTCCAGTAGATTCCCTAGAGGCCCGGCTGCCACCGGCTGGTAGGACAAAAGATGTTGTACAAGTTTCTCATTGCGAGAACGTATGACTATATATGAGAAACATGCCTACATGATTAATGATCTTGATGTTCTGTCTTAATGCTATTTCAATTCTATCAATTGCACAACTGTAATTTGTTCACCCAACACTTGTCACTTGTTATTGGAGAGTTACCACTAGTGTAGATAGCTGGGAACCCCGGTCCATCTCTCATCATCATATACTCGGTCCTACATGTCATTGGAAGTAGTATCAACTATTTTCTGGTGCCATTGCTCTCATATTACTGCTACTGCTGCTGTGTTACTGTTACTACTGCTCTCATATTACTGGTGTTTTCACATCATCCCTGTTACTAGTGCTTTTCCAGGTGCAGCTGAATTGACAACTCAGTTGTTAAGGCTTATAAGTATTCTTTACCTCCCCTTGTGTCGAATCAATAAATTTGGGTTTTACTTCCCTCGAAGACTGTTGCGATCCCCTATACTTGTGGGTTATCACCTCCCCAGTTCTCGCTCGCACTTGAGTTCTCGGGAGAGACCGATTCTGAGGGAATACGGAGCTCATGACCAGTGAATCGAGCTACGTGTTATTTTGGCCCGTGGGAGGGTACGCTCGGAATTGGCCCATGATTCCAGAACCCAATACCTAACACATCCAAACGGGCAGAATTGTAGCCTCAATTCTAGATTCCCAAATACCAAGTCCAATTATGTGCATCCAAACAAGGCAAATGAGGGTATGACTAGAAAAAGGGAAACCTTTGGAAAGGTCTATCTCCCGTGCGGCGTGCGTTTGACGCGTGGCATCACACCCGCGCGGTCCTTCCAGCTCGAATACGGTCGCGCGCTCCGCGCGAGTACGTCGCCGCGCGTACTCCACTTCCTTTCGCGTACTCCACTTCCTTCCGCACGAGTACGGCCGCGCGCACATCACCTCCGCGCGAGTACGGATAGCTACCGATCAAACTTACGAATACAGTTACTTGTGGACACACGAGTACAGTTGTGTACAACACACGAGTACAGTTGCACACAACAAACGAGTACAGTCACACACATGAGCACGTACAGTTGTGCACACGAGCAGGTACAGTCACACACAACACACGAGTACAGTTGAACACACAGGCGAGTACAAGTACAGTCACGCACACGAGCAGGTACAGTCGTGCACACGAGCAGGTACAGTCACGCACAACACACGAGTACAGTTGAACACACGAGCGAGTACAAGTACAGTCACGCATACGAGCAGGTACAATCGTGAACACAAGCAAGTACATGTACAGAAGTACAGTGGCGCACACGAGCAGGTACAGTCGCGCGTAAGTACAGGTACAGTCCCGCGCACGGACGAGTACAGTTGAGTAAAGGAAAAAATTGCACCAAATACACTAAAAACAGAATTACTTATCAGTTGAAACACGAGTACAGTTAGGTACACACCACAGGTACAATCATAATATTATTGGAAGTACGGAAAAAAAATAACTCCAAACCTATCAACATGGGATCTAGTTTTAAAGATCTCGATGCGAGGATCTCAAAAGTGAAAACGGTTCGTAATTTGACTTACGGTTCTCAAGATATTTCATTTTGAAAAAACGAATCTGGAAGAAAAAGGAAAAAACTGACACAACTCAGTCTTCTCTCTCCTCCCCCATCCCCACCTTACTTCCCCTTACGACACGTGGCGAGCAGGAATACCACTTCCCAGGAATTTTATGGCACCACAGCGCTCACTTGTCGCGTGCGGAGCGAGTTGCCTTCCCTTCGCGAAGGTCGACTCTTTTTTAACTATTTCGGGCAAATGATAATCAATCCAAACAAAACGATAACCTAGAACCAGCTCAGTCAAACGGCCAGGTTCCGATGCGTGCATGTGCGAGCCAGAACAAATCGATCACCTATGTGCACGTATTATTCCTGGATCAATACGCTTCTATTTCTCTTGTACCGTCGTACGTGTGCATTAGTGCACATGATCCTCATGATCCTTTGTACTCTTCTTCCTCATTTTCACTGAGGAAACCTTTGTTGACATTTTGCATGCACTTTCAACTAATTTGAGATTTATGAACTTGTATAACTACGACAATTTTTCGTCAAACACTACACTTCTCTAATCTCGCAGATTTAGCTTCGCTAGTGACTGAGGTGCCTCGGACTTCTGCTAAGGAATGGACAAAATGAGGAGATAGTGGTTGTTTGGAATCCTACATAATTCTTGAAAAAGTGAAGAAAGTGAATTCCTATCCTATGAAATTCCTGCCTTCATTGGTGCATTTGAAACACTACAAAGGAAAAAAATAATCATATGTAAACAACATTCCTCCGATTCAGGCTAGATGTTTGGATTCCTACAGAAGTTTTACAAAAGCAAAGAAAGTGAACTTCTATCCTACAAAACTCCTGCCCTCATTCTTGTGCTCCAAGCGCTGTAAAGGAAAATATAAACAAAAAATGCAAGAATGAATAATAATTATTTTTCTGTCAAACATATTAGTTGTTATAATATTTTAATAATTCCTTGAAGTCACATCAACACGGTGCAAGAGAATACAATGTCTTATGACATTTCTATGTTCATGCAACCATTAAAAAAATCGTAATAGTGTTGGCCTAACCTAGTCAAACATTAGGTTCATAGTTAGCTAAGGACTAGTTACAATGCACATATGTTGAGAAGAAAGTAAACACAAAACATAATAATGGTATCATATATTTGCTGATAAGCAAGACTAGCAAAAACATGTATAATTAAATGGACATGTGAATTGAGAATTTCACAAAATTAAAATGATTGCCATATCTTTAGAATCAAACTCTCAATTTCATTTCACAAATAATGGAAAACAAATACATATGAAGTCACCATAAAACACTAGTTCGGGGTAACAAACTCGATCAGAACCACACCGTAATTTACAAATACTAGGTACCATTGGAGGTTTCATTATTTCTTCTTCTCTAATTCCTTAGCTTGCTTTCTCTCTTGCTCCAACTTCACAAACACGCTGCCATCGTAGATTGCCCTGATAGTCTCCTTGTGAAGAAATCCCTCCTTGTCTTTGCACAGTGAATAGATAAGTTTCCATTCTCCAAAGGCACCCGCCCTGCCATGTTTTTTTTTCAAAAATTGAGCTCACGCGAGAAATTCTTGTATTTACATTATTCCTCCAGATAGAGTAAATCTTACCGTCCTGTTAAATCTTTAGGCTCCCTGTTTGCTTGAAGCAACTCATCCAACTCTTTGCTCGTTAGGGCATCAGGCCTGGTGTGGGCATGCTTCTTGAATATCTCCTCAAACTTCTCAGGAACAAACCTGGAATTTTTACATACAATAGAGTTAGAATTTGTGGATCCATGTTACACACCCTAGGACCCTAGGTAACAAATTCAAACGTTTAGTGTTATCATTGTGTTCCTTATCGAACAACTTAACATTGCAAAGTGCGATTCAACAATTATAGGACTTTCACAAGCAAAACTGGAACATTTTATAGTGACACGGCCAAATAGAATTATACATTAATCTCATATGTTTTGCATTTGGAAGTAGTGGCTTATTGAGTGTACACCACTATTACATTACCCAGGTAACACACAAAAATACCAGATGTTTAGTAGCCTTGCATCCATGCCATAAATGTGGAACCGTTCTCTGCTTGTTCCTTTTAGGATTTCATGAGTTGTGACTGGCATCCATGTATCTCCCCCCGCCCCCCTCTCCCCTCTCTCATATATACATACATATCTCTCTCTCTCTCTCTCTCTCTCTCTCTCTCTCCCTCCCTCCCTCCCTCCCTCCCTCCCTCTCTCTCTCTCTCTCTCTCTCTCTCTCTCTCTCTCTCTCTCCCACTCTTTTTCTTTACCTACCCCTCTCTCGCTCTTTGTCTCTGCCGGTCTCCCGCTCTCCCTCTCTCCCTCTGTGTCACCCTCAACCTCTCCCTCATTGTCTCCCTCTCTCTATCTCTACATGTATGTCTCTCTTGTTGTGGACTTTTTATCCTATGATCCATGGAGTATAAATTTTTTGGATTTAAATACTTTTGCAGTTTTCAACTATTTGAAAAAGTACTCTATGGACTCATAGATGTTTCCCTAAAAATACATTTAAATAATACCCGTAATAAATATTTTTAACTTTGTGCTATAAGGAAAAAATGAGAATATATATTCGAGCGTAGGAAATAGCGATTTAGTACTAGAACTATTATAAACCCTCATATTTGTCGTTGTTGTATATCCCCAAATTAAAATAACCGTCTTTGAAATATATAAGTATGTAGAAAGCATCTAGTTTTAAATGTGGAAAACACTTTATAAGAGTTTTAAAAAAATTGAATGTATTTTTTAGAAAAAAGAGCTCCATGGAAGCTAGAATTCATCTCTCTCTCCCTCTCTCTATCTCCCCCTCTCTCTCACTCTCACTCTCTCTCGCACATTATTTACCAAGTAATTGGATGAATTTTATTGCATAAAATATATCATTTCTAATAAATAAACTACTATATTTTCTTAAAAAACATGTTACATTAGGCCTATACATAGTTTTTGAGACATGTATTTTACAGCTATTATGATTTGAATAAATTGGTAATATTTGTAGAACTAAAGATTGAATTTATAACAACCTCAACTATGATATTTTCAATTTCCCCATATCACTTTTCTATATTTCTGTGTTCTAAGTTAGATAAGTATTGGGAACGTACTATTATTAGTAGTATCTATACCTTCCATGGGTATCGTAAGCATCTGTATCACTCCCATGTTTGCCCTTCTGGATATTCTTTACATAGATGGGGAACTTGAAGGCTGGAGCCTTCACATTCTCCTGCATAAATAAAACAAGAGTTAATAATGGAAAACTCAGGTCGATCATCACCTCTTTACACCTGAATTAACAATCAAAACCTCATTGCGTGTCACTGGAAGCCATTATTTGTTGTAAAACTTGAAGTGGCCGACAAGAAATTAGCCCCACTCTTATAGTTTGTTAAGTTTTGAATGATTCAGACAGAAGGGACTCTCTAATTTGAAGGATCCTCAAAGTTGGAAATAGAAAAATGCATGGATTAGTTTTCATCTTTAATATTGACTTGTTCCTACTATACAAGGCCTTCACATATTTCTAAGTTCTAGATTTGACCAACAAAATAAAATTGATATGCCAAAAAAAATATACCATTAGAAACCTCTCGAATAAGATTCCAATGATTTATTCTTATGGAATATAACAAATATATTTCGTTTAATGTGTGCCAGGTTAGAATACTTGTTTTTTTCTGGGTAGAGCACAACTGTAATGTGAGCACAACAGTACTTGAAACGCATCTCCATCATCCACACACATAGATAGATGAGGGAGCGAAAGTGAGGTTGGTTGTGCTCTTTGCATACCGGGACGGTCTTGGGCCCGACAAAGCTGTTGATGAAGACGGCGCCGACGGCAGACACCACAACTCCACACCCGATCGCGCGTAACCCTGCCAAGAAGAAGCTCCACCATCACTAAGGCAAACATTTGAGGCGCGGAGAGGTAACTGTGTATATCTTAGGCAAATTAATCGGCATGGCGCGGGTGACTGACTCACCCTCGTAGGTCTCTGAGGGGTAGATGATGCCGTCCTTGTTCCGGTCGAAGAAGGCGGCGTGCTGCTGCAGTGGCGTCAGCTCGGAGTTGTACACGTCCGCCATGGACGACGACGGCTCATCCTTCAGCTTGCCCCCTGATCGCAGAACACGCAGGAGCACCGCCGTGAGCGCCAGCATCAGAAGCTTGCCGCCGAACAGAGCGTAAAACAGAGCCATGAACGGCGGAGTTAGTTACCTGCTGTGTCCACCGATTTGGAGGCCATGCGTGGTTCCGGCGATGGATGGAAAAGGGGAAAGTTGCAGGGAGAAATGTCAGATACGCAGAAGAGGAAAAAGGATGCAGTGGCGAACTGCGATCGACGGCTAGCTTATGGGTGGTACAGTGATATCCGGCGCACTCGTGGGGTATATATGCTCGAGCGGGTAGATGCCGTGCGCGCGCGGGTCAGTCCCAGACGAACATGCACAGCTTGCGCCTTTCTAGTTTCCTATTTGATCAAGAAGCTTTGCCTTATTGCGGACCTGACCCACGACGATAATACCGTAGCGCAAGTATGTGGAGCCTCCATTGCCTAGCTCCCTTGCCGCCCAAAGCCAATACACAGCTCCATGGACCTAAAAGGGGTTAACACCTTTGACATGTACCCACTGCATATCCTGTCGAAACAGAAGTATCTACGTACTGTATATGGTTTGCAATACTAATATATTTCTTTTATAGACAAAAAGGTTTTGCAAAAAAATTGTCGACTCGTTGCTATTTTTCACGAGAGGGGACTTTCAGAGCAGTTGCTCAGTGCGCACCCGTACCTAGACTGTCTATACTGCATTAAGATTCGTGCTAGCTCTTTTTTTCCTCCTCTCAAACAATTTCTCATTTACATCTCTCACACCACACAATCTTTAAACTTGAAATTTTCCGGTTCACATAAATATAACAACTAGAATGTGGGAAAAATATTTCAGATTTTTATATCATTATGTATATATATATATCAAGAATTTATTTTGAATTTTAAAATAATTTAAAAATTGAAATTGTAAATTAATTCAGAACTATTTTTCTCCCATTTTATTTGTTATTTTTGAGTGACTTGCAAAATAATCAAATGGAAATATTACATAATTTAAGAGATATAAAAAAAGAAAAAGTCAAAAAGTGTGCCCATTCAAGTTTTTCCATCTTTCACCGTTATTTTCTCCCCTACGGAAGCCTTGAAGCCAGAATAAAAAAAAGCTACCCTTTTTTGTATAACATGCTCGCATTTTTATTTTTTTAATAAAAAAAGCTACATCAGCTTGTATGTCTCGAACAATATACTCACTCTACTCCAATGAGGAAGGCGTATGTATTTATGCTTTATCTTGGAGCAAGAATTAGTCCAAATATATAGAGATTATTGGTATAACATTTGCATCATTAGCAAGTGTATTTTAATATGAATCCAGCGGTACTAATTATGTACTATATAAACATATTGTAGCTCAATTCATTCGGTCAAAATTCTCGAAATGAGATGTCAAAAAAAATCTCAAAACGTGTGTGCGCCTTAGGAATGGAGATAATTTGTACATGTCGGAAATTAGAGATGCAAGTGGGTTAATATCAAGGTAGCCTCTACCCTCTTTAGTGAAAAAATTAAAATAATTTGTTACTCCCTCCGTCTCATGAAACTTGTATGAGATTTTTCAAAATTTGAATGTATCTTGATACTATTTAGTGGCTAGATACATCCAAATTTAGACAAATCTCCGACATGTTTAATGGAATGGGGGGAGTACAACATAATGATTTTATGAGAAAAGTTAGTTCATTTTTTTAAAAACTGAAGAGATAGAGGTTACCCTTGTGTTAGCCCACTTGCATCTATATGGGAAATATGCTTGGTGTTCCGTTTTTCGGTCTCTAAAGTGCAATACTCACCACATTTTTTCTTTTGATATGTCTAAACAATATGATTCACGGGTTCACAAATCTCCACTTCAATAATCTTCATTGTCTCATCTCCGCAAACATTGACCTTCTTCCCAAGAAAGATGGGACCGGCGATATCTCGGATATGGACTCAGCCAAAATAACCAAGTGGATCCCACGTTTGTGGGGGGGAGGGGGGGCTGTTTTGGGGTTGAATGAGAGCCTAATTAGTACTCTCTCCTTTCCATATTAGTTGTTGTTAAATATTTTTGAAATAAACCAAATATATTAAACTAGCAGTTCTCTTAGGTATCCTGGTAAGGAAAGAGTCTAGCAGGAATCTCGGGTGTTCATCGACCCAACTACAAGAAGAGCAATTTGAAAAGTAAAACCTAGCTAGCTCATGGGTCACTCCACTAGCTTCCCTCGGACAGCGGCTAAAGGAAATATCACTAATAGAGGTGACTAGATCAACACAATTTGCGAAAACAGACGCATCATTCCACCACATTTCATCTCTTTTGCATGCATCAATGATTTCAGAGGAATCAGATTCTGCCTGAACCCTTGATTTAGTTGTCGTTAATTGCCTTGAAAGTAGAACATAAATTGACTGGGAGCCTAGCCCTCCATTTAGGCTAGCCAAACCTAGTATCATGCATCCTAGGCTCATCAGAATGGTGATGTTGCAGCTAATTAAGGAGAAGAGAGATGATTAGAGTAACATAGGTATCGTATCATAGCGTATATTACGAGAAAAGTTAATATCAAATAGATCTTATACATAATAAATTTGCATACACCCACTCTAAGATGAGCCTTTTCTATTTTGGGCACCCCATTCAACCAATTTCCAAACAAATTTGTAATATTTAAAGGGGGAATTATATTGAAAGTCATGTAAATAATTCTCCATATCATGCAGGTGAACGGGCAAGTTAAAAACAAGTGTTGTATATTCTCCTCATGATCACAAAAACAACATCTCGCGTCCGCCTGCCAATTACGCTTGACTAAATTATCCTTCGTGAGTATAACCTTTTTATGAAGAAACCACATAAAAATCCTAATCTTCAAAGGTACCTTCATCTTCTAGATATACTTATTAAGAAAAACAGATTATCATTAAGCAAATCAATGTACATGGATTTAACCGTATAAATGTCAGAGGACATGAGGCTCCATTTAAAAGTATCCTCACTATAAGAGAGTTGTACCATAATTAATCTATTTAACGAATGAGTCCATCTTTCCCACTTATAATCATTCAGCGTTCTTCTCAACCAGTATTAAGCGATGAGGCGGATAACACATTCTCAACAGTAACATTCATGTGGTATGTTATATAAAGATGGATATTCACTAGCCAAAGACCTTTGTCCTAGCCAAATGTCCTCCCAAAATCTAGTACTCTGACCATTACCTATCTAAAACAAACCACGTTTAAAAAATTATCTTTTACTTTCAAGCCCCTTCCAAAAAGGGGAGTCTGTTGGATTAGCAGAAACCTGAGAGAGAGTTTTAGAACTTAAATATCTCTTGTGCAACAACTCTTGCCACATACCATCTTCACTAATAAGTTTATGTAGCCACTTGGGTAACAAACTTTTATTTTTGAGATCTAAATCCTCAATTCCTAACCCTCTTTGGTCTTTTGGCCTGCATATTATGTTCCACTTTATAAATCTATATTTCCGTTTATGACCATCACTTTGCCAGAAAAAAAGCGTGATCTGAAGTAACCCAATCTCTTCCTAACCCCTTTCGGAATTTCAAGAAAAGAAAGCATAAACATCGGAAGGCTTGTGAGGATAGAGTTAATAAGTACGAGACGATCCCCGTAAGAAAGCATTTATCAATCTAACTGCTTAATTTTTTCTCAAATCGATCTTCAACTAGTTTCCAATCCTTATTTTTTAACTTACGAAAATTTATCGAGATACCCAAATATCTAAATGGTACTGATCCAATGTCACACCCAAACAGAATTTTATAGTCACTCTCCATCTCCTTGGCCTTACCAAAACAGAACAACTCGCCCTTATGAAAGTCTATTTTCAAACTCGACAATTGCTCAAAAAAATATAGAACTAATTTCATGTTTAACGCTTTGTTTAAATCATGCTCCAGAAAAATGATAGTGTCATCCGCATATTATAGAATCGAGACCCCGTCGTGAACTAAATGAAAAATCTATTATGATACTACCCATTATGACCAGCCTCCCAAGTATATCTAGCGTCTCTGTTGGTGCAGCACAATCCTTGGTCACCGTGGTACGACCGAACGGCACCGCCTGCAACTGAACCGATGACATCGCCTTGCAGCACCATGGACATCATTGCCGCCGGTGATCATCACCATCGACGACGACGTGACTGGGGACACCCTACACGTCCATCGGAGGGGATGGACCGGCGGGCGAGCGAGCGACACGTCGACGTGTTCGTCCACGACGCACGCATGCACCCTCTGCTATCTCCTTTCCGATTTGGTCCACCAGCGCCGAGAAGCCTTGAAGTGCACGATGCCACCATCCATGGATCCGATCGCGCTCAATCAAAGTCATACACGATCGACCTCAGCCTCCAGCACGTGCTTACGTATCCACGTTCCACGGGCAGATCGTCTACCTTCCCGATCGAGCACTGGCCGGGCGCGCATGATGATCTGTTGCAGATTGTTAGGCAACATATCAGAGCTGCGTGTTGTGCCGGTAAGCTGTTCCCTTCACGCCAAGCTCCGTAGCTTTCACGGCCAGATCGATGGATGGATCGGCGCCGTTGTGTGGCCGTGCAAGTTTAGTTTGTTCCCCAACGCAGCAAAGCTAGCGAGCCTGACGAGCGATATCTTCCGGATTGCACTGCACCCTAAACTGCATGTTGCGGAATACATTGGAGTCTTGACGATTTCACGAACTACTACCTTTTCCAGAACAAAGATAAATCTGCACGCGTGTTGCTTCTGTTCAGATCACAAGGCGGCCCTGCCGGCCACTGCAGCTTATGTATACTCTCTGGTTGCTCGTTCAGACTTCTAGCTGTGTAGCTATATATCATATATAGGGCTAATTGGTATCACATCGAGAGCCAACAGCCAACGCAACTCACCATATTAGTGTAGTTACGTGGAGTCTGGAGTGTAGTAACACTCACATGTTGGACAAGACCACATGCTTAATAGATCCGGGCACTAGATTATCATCGACAAGATTCGGAAGAAATCAATACCAACATCCAAAGCATCAGTTGAGTGTGATGGCATAGCTCTTGTCTCAATCATCAAAATACATTAAGCATGTTCGTCATAGATCATGACAATTTATATTTTCCTTATCGATAGGTTTAGTAGACTAATGTGACGAAACAACCAATGACGAATAAATTATCCACTAATATTGGTTCGTGGCAGCGAACTTTACGAGTCTGTTTACGTCGGGCATACACTACATGGATTCCGGTCTATTGCAACAAAATTTATTGCTACAACTATCTTTTGTTGCAATAAAATGCAATATTACAACAAAATTGTCGTTCGTGGTAATATGATTTACATATTGCCACAACTTAGTTTTATTGCACTAAGTGCCCGTCTTTGTTGCAATAGAAGTCACATATTGCCACAAAACGCGTATGCGTTGTAATATGGTAGAGATATTGCGACGGCTGCATAACGTTGCGCGAATTGGTCGTTTTGTTGCAATAGCTACTAGGTATTGCAACAAAGTAAATTTATGTGGTAATATTCGGAAATGTATTGCAACAATTTTGGTGTGTGGCGTTACTGCAAGATATCGTTGTAAAAAATTGGCTGCATATTGCAACAAAATGGGTATTAGCCGTAATAGGACATTTTTTACCTCAACTTCATCATGTTGCAATAAATATTACATATCACAAAAAATTTATATCCATTGTAATATGCACAACAGACTGAAAGATAATTTAATTTACACGGTATTTCTCTATTATATTTTACATATTGACACAGTATTTATCTATTATACATATGAAAATAATTATAATTTATCAATTACCGATCCACCTATTGAACGAAGTAAACCAATGGTCAGATTTTTAAACCTTAGAAGAGAGGGCGTCAGATCGCCTCTCCACGATTCTAGATCTGGCGGTTTTTTCACAACGAAATGACATTTTACCAAAAAAAAACATTATAACATTATTTTCAGCAGCACCTATATTTATATTGCTTCGAATTATAAATTTTCCAATTTATTTAATTATTTCATACGTTTCACCAAAAAATACATATTTTTCACGAAATACATTAGCATGTACTCTACTTGCGCCAAAACTTTTTAACTTTCCCGCAAAACACCCTCGTAACTAATCACAATTAGTGCTCTATAAACCAAATCACGGCGTCATCATATGGGATTGGATCTCAACTCTGGTTCCTCCGTCCCGACGGCGTCAAGGCTGCGAATCTTCTCCCATCCCCTCCGCATAGATTAGAGATTAGGTGTGCAGCGCATCGCTCGGCCCTTTTTTCCTTCCATCCTTGAACTATCGTGCAGCCACCGCCGTATGGCCGCCAGGATGAAACAGCCCGCCTCACCGTCCTACCAGGGCAACCACCGGGATGCAATAGCCCCCCTCGCCGACAGCCGGCAAGGCGGCGGTGGGCCGGTGGCGGCGGAGCTCACGCCGATCTGGGAGACATTCGATCTATTGTCTTCGATGCCGACCATGTCCTCGGCCACGGCGACCACAGCCATGGAGTCCGCGAACACCACCAAGACTGCCTACACCTCGCCTATCCCCGTGACGGCGGCACGGTACACACCTGATTTATCCCTTCCTTGTAGATTTGAGTTTACCCGTCTAAATGGACGATTAAGTGAACCTCTTCTGTCAATGATTTTATTACAATATCCGAAGGAAAAGCTTCAAGCTTATCACAAACGTCTATGAACGTTTTGAACTACTCATTTGCTAGCTGCTTTAGATAAGAGGTCATAGTTTAGTTTTCTCCAGTTTAGTTAATCTATGGTCCACGATTTAATGATCAGATGATATTGATTAACATAATCATTTTACTGCAAGATATTAATATATGATTGTTATGAGTACCAACCCAGGTTTCAGTTTATTCTTGTGTTTTCATTGAAGCCAGCGATAGGATCTATAGCATGTTTTCCCCGCTGCCGCTAAATAGGCTATTTGCTTAACAGTGGGCTGATGTTGTCATTTTGAACTTCAACTCTGAAGTAGTGTGCTTAATTTTTGACATGTTCAATGGAGGCGCTGGGTGAAGTTCATCTTATCTCAATTGGGTAAAGCACAAAATACAACTCATTCACTTTGCAGGTATGAACTTGATCATGGTCCTCAAATTTCATATCCTTTATTACGAAATCCTAATTTGTTATCCTTATTTTTTCCTACGCGTGACTTTTGTTCAGGACATGAGCATCTCTTAGTTTGCAACACAACAGCTTTGTTCAAGAGATGCAGTTGATTATATTTGCTGTCTTTCTAGGCTTATGCCCTATGCATATGTTAAGAGTTCTAGATGTAATTCTATATGTTTTGGTAAACCGAGACTCTTGCTTAATAGATCATTTTATCATGATCTTCACGATGAATTTGTTGTGAAGTATGCAATGATTTTATTATGGGAGTTCACTCGCGGCAACCTTCTAAGGCCGAAACGTTTTTTCATCTCTCTCGCTCTCTGTTTGTAATGAAGTCACGCTTACTGTTGTTCTTTGATGAATAATTGGTTGAAATAGAGTATCACCACAAAATGTTCAAAATGTCGCAATAACTTACCACGACAAAAAAAATTGACCGTTGCCATACCTATTTATCGCCACGATTGAAATATTTGTCGCGATAAGTTAATACCACGAGCGTCACGGTCTGTGGCAAATGGCTAATGCCACAAATGGCACTGATGTTGCCATAGGTTATTGCCATGGTTCGCTATTGCCATGAAAGGGCGTGCGCCACGAAACGTAGGTCGTTGGCATAGGTTATTGCCACAAATGTCTATCACCACAAACTGGCAAACACCACGATTTGGTTGCATGTTGCGTTAAGCTATCTCGACAAACCAAATTGTGGAGATAAGTGAGTGTTGCCACAGGGAAAAAATGTGGCAACTTCCCACATGGTTGTTGCAATAGAACACTTTGTTGCCACGATTTCATTTTTGTTGCAATAGCCTATTACCATACGTTTAATTGCAACGCTTGCCAACGAACGTCATTTCGTGGCAATAGGTGCATATTGCCACAAAACGGCAGCTATCGTGACAATAATTTTTGTTGCAATAGACCCGATTCCTTGTAGTGATAGCTCAATGTTTTCGTATTACGACATACTACATGCATGTGTGGCTTGTTTACGCTTGCCAACATGATCTCAAATGAACTATTCTTATTATTGCACAAGTTAAAACCATTTTCTGACAATCAAACTAGGAATCAATCATTTTCATATGCCTGGTTCAATACATATTGTCTACATTCAGCCATACAGTACCAGGTTTATAGACTTTAATCTGAAGTAAACTGTTTTTGTTTGACCAAGTCTAGGAAAAAAGTATCACCATCTACAATACCAATAAAAACAACTTGAAATTGGGATTTAAAGTTCGAATATAAAGAGTGATACTCCGTGGTAGCATTCACATTACATCAGACTCCGTGGTAGCATTTACATGGTCCGAGGAGTACATCAGATTGCACCTCTACTCTACAGTCTGCACTCTGCTTTTTGGATATTATTATTTGAAACGAGGACTTGATGGACCCCTTGTGTTTCTCGAGTATAAAACTTCATATGCTAAACCACAAAAATCAAGATTTCTCGTGACCAAACAGAGAACATGTTTCTCCGAGAGAAATTTATCATGTATGAAAGCCAAGAGCAAAATATGAAGTCGCTTCCATCATTTAGCTGTGTGCAAATCGGCAAATGTCAGTTATCAGCTACAAGTCAATGCGGTCTTCTATGCAAGCTCAATTAACTCTTTCCCTAGGCAATGGACTCGGTCGTGCTTATATCACAAACAAACATGACTACTTGTAACTATATGTCACATCCAATTATTCACTAATCATTGCTGAAGTTAGTTAATTTTGATATGGCCATCCATTGCCTCCCTTGTGATTCCATACCATTGTCCGAAAGCATGAAGTATTTGGCTTTAACTGGTCCACTGAATTACTTGATGTATACTGATATTGATGGATTTGAACACCACAACTATTGCTAGGTACATGCAGTTTATTTTGATTCCAGCTAAAGCTATATTATGGTGTTCTATTTTTTTCTGGAAATATATTATTATGTTCTGGATACCTTTTGTCTTTTCATGGGTGAATATATATAGAGTTACATGCTCAGATCTCATAAAACTAAAAAAAAATTCTAGGGATTAGTGATGCGAAAGGGGGTTATGCTGGTGAAAGTTCATATAAGGAAGTTCCAAAAATGATGAGGAGACTCTTTGTTTCTACTCTGTCAAGGTATATTTTAGGCATGATTCTAGATGTGCGTGGTTATCATAAATGAAGCAGTTCCAAAAATCACATTTCAAACAATCTAAAGAGGTTATGAATAAATCATCAAGTTCCAGATCCTTTTGAAAAGTATCGTCCTGGCAAATGATCTTTGCCCTGGACATTGTATTATTTGATGAACAAGTACCTTTTTTTACCATAAGTTCCTACAAAATTCTTCGACGGAGTTATATGTTCGATGGAGCCTGTACTGAACTTTGTGTCAACCTATTTTATTCCCATGGTTTATCTTTCAGTTATGCCAAGTATTTTTCATGGTAATTGATTATAGTGACATCCCATTACTACTAAAGGTATCCTGGTGTCTTTGTGAATGAACCAGTGTATATCCTTGACTAGTAGGGGATACGCTTGGATTCAGTCAAATAGAAAACAAACTTTGTTTATTATTTCCTCACCTACATCTCCTGTTTCACGACTACTGCATTTGGGACAAAATCTCATAGTGATGGTGCAACTACCGAACACACATCTAAGAGCATCCCAGCCGTCTCCCCGACGAGGCCTATAGGACCGCGTTTTGTCATCCGGATGGACGAAAATGGCCCAGTCGCGTCTTCGGTTCCTCGTTTTCGTTGGAATTAGGCCTTTCATCCGTTCGGAGAGCCTAGGCTATCCCTGGCCCCCGGGGAGCGCTCGGGGACTCCGGACGAAACGAAAGTGCGGGAAACGCCGAGGAAACTTCCCGCGCGGCTTGTGGCCCCAACTTGTCGGCGAGACACCGATCGTCGTCCTCATTGCATCGTCTTCCGCGCGCTGCACCATCACTATTCATTTTTACCGAGCTAAACGAGCTACTCGTGAGTTAGATGAACTCGGCTCGTTTAGCTTGAACTTGTTTAACTAGAACATGAAAGCGCGCGTTGCAGCGCCCGTCCATCTTGTCAAAATAACAGTATAACTATTTGACAAATATGAACACAACAACAAATCAGTTCGGATTGAATTTTTTGTTGAGTTCAGCTTTAGATATAGCGTTTCGTAATTTGTAAAGCATAGTAGTGCATAAATTATGACAAAGATTTTCAGGGATGAGCGAATAGAAAATTTTATTAATATTATAGTAGCAGAACGGGATGGTTTAATTAAGGGGATGTTTGTATCACAAGTAATAGGGAGTTTCAAGTATAGCATCCACAAAGCTTTCAACTATAATTTTGAGGCCAAGGTTGACGGTGTGGCACTGCTGCCTCTGCATCATTTGGCAGATAATTCAGGTGGACCTAGAACTGAAGCTTTCTCCATAATCTTTATGATTTGCTTCAAACTATAATTTCGAGAATTCTTGAAGATTCCTGGACGCAAGTACAACTCTGTAGCTGACAACACAGTGCACACAGCACAATAACCAAGCTTCCAGAAAATCCGAGAGCAGAAAATTAAGGATATGCTCAAATTTATCCAGGCAATGCTTAAACTTTGTGTTCCTCCAGAATCCTTGTAAAGCTCTCAAATCCCTTCATCTTCGTGGATCTAATAGCAACAAACAACTCCTCCGTAGAAAGAACTTCTTGCATCTCCTGTAGTATGATTCTTTCTGCTCCCCCTCCCCCCTATCTGAAAGTCAGAAATGATGCAGAAAGGTCAGTGTCAATGGCATACACAAAGGGTGATCGACCAATTACTGAACAAAACAAATCTTATTTGCCTTTGTGATTTAGGTGTGTTTAAGCAAATATGATACAAGCTGGATGTGTGCAGCAAACTGGAATTGTAGCAGATTCAAGCATAAAAAATTAAAGAAAAAAAAATAACCATTTATGTCCCTACCATTAGTGAACAAGGTTCATATACCATCTAAATTCTACTCCCTCCGTTCCATAATTCTTGTCGCAATTTTAATTCAAATTTGAACTAAAGCCACGACAAGGATTTTGGAATGGAAGGAGCAATTTTAGTTCCTTGGTAGGTTCCGAACCTGTTAATTGAGGCATTTTTTTACTTCAATTCTCTAAAGGCATTGCCCCCATATGGGTTCCGAGGCTTTGAGGAAAAAAAAATTGTACAGAAGGGGAAAGGATATCCATTTGTGTTAGTGAGAAAATTAGACAATATGCTAAATAGGAATCATACTCTTTATAAATTTTGTACGAGTTGACACATCTAATTCACAAGAGGACACATTTAATCATCAGAACAAAAGCTAGAAGTTTAGACTGGGCAGATCTTTGACCGTGACCTTTTCTTTTCCAAAACAGTCAGAACAAAAAAAAAGATCAAACTGACATATATATAACTTTATGACGGAACGGATGCTGGTCTACGATTCCATACCCTGTTGCTGGTTGTGTCTTACTTCCAATTGTATCCATGGAGACCAAAAAACAACCAGGGCATCCCAAGTAGGAACTGATAAGAATTAAGAAACAAGAAGAACCAAGCATCACATACTTGGGAGTTGGGACGGGGAAAAAGATCAATAATACAGCTCTTGGAGACGTAGGTGGGGGCCTTGGTGTAGGAAGGTGCTGATGATTTCCCAGTACTCGGAGTCCATGGCAGAATCGAGGGAGATGACACCCTTCATCCACTGATGAACGGAAGCTGTAGCGGAGGATAGATAACCAGTGAGGGGCGGTGTATGGGAGGCAAGTCAGACACACCTTAGCATACCTCTCCTTGACCTCTGACACACGTCGTCACGATCGCCTAGAACCAGCTCCATAGAGTATGCCTGAACAAATTAGTTCCTTGTGGTCGAATGGATGTGAGAAAGACAAGTGGGAGGTGCAAGATATATGGACGGGCCTAGCAAAAAGAAAGGAGGCAACCGGGTAGTAACGTAGCTCCATCTCCGCTACCATCAATGCTTACAGAATGGAAACGGTAGATCTTCGTCGCCTCGCCATTTTACTCCGTAATAAACAGCTGGCTTCGCATGATTCGAAGGGATGGAGAAGGTGAACAACCGAATGACTGAGATTTTGCTGGGCTGCAGAAGAAGAGATATCCACTGGGCCGTCGCAGCAACCAACCCACAGTCCCACACCACACGGCCTGGTGAACGAGAGGCTGCCGAAATAGGTCTGCCCAGTAGCATCCCCTTAAAATGGGGCCGGTCCATTTAGTGCGAATTGATAACGAGAGATGCCGCAGCGACTGTTCGGGCGAGAAGTGACGATCTGGGACGTAGGTATATGTAATCGGACGGTTAAGAGAGCTAAATCACTGTGAAGAGGCTGTGGTGGTTCCATTATACCATGATGGCGCGCGTTGCCGCGCCCGTCCATTTTAGTAATACTACGATAGTTTTAGTTTTATCATCGATGTGTGATCATATCATGTATTATCTCCAAACTAATGATATGCAACAAAGTTTAGGATTTCAACTACAAATTATTTAGCACAGGGCATTGCTACCCAGCATTGCAAATTTTATTTTGCACATCTTGATTATTACCTGTGCATTGAATTTCAGGCCAATTTAAACACATACATCATACTTTTGTCGCATTTGATAGTTATGGTTAACATATAAAATAAGTACCTAAATTACACTCTCGTTAAAAAAATGAGAGCATGAGACCCATTATTCCAAAGTATTAATAAGTATAAAAGAAGAATGCAACAAGCACAATAGTAAACTATGTCATGTATATGTTGCTCTTCCCGTTCCCCAGCACTATTTCAAGTGTATATCATCAGGTCGGCTAAGAACCTGATCAGCATTCTTGTATGTTCCATCTAGCGGAAATCAGAGTTCACGCATTAAATCAAAGAGAATTATCTTGACCAGAAAGCTGACTAATGAAACATGCACAACAAGGAGTCGGCTAAATGACACAATTCTTTAAGAGAAAAGGCTAAACGAGCATCACACGAAATTTAGTACGAAAATGCTGTTCTTACTCATCTTTAAAATATTATCAAGTGGCTGCTTGATATGATACAGAAAAAAATGACCAAGTTCACAACATCTGTTTATGTAAGTAAATAAGTACTTGGAAGAATTGAACTGAGTCACTTCAAGTTTCAGAGAATGTGATTGTTGTCTTGCACGTACCATCTAACTCCTTAATTGATGAAATATATTAATTAATCACTGGATGGATGATGTATGACGCTTCATTTGCATGTCCATATTGAGTTCAGAAACTGTTGCCCAAAGCAACAAACTGAAAGCACTTATAAGGGATAGTTCAGGAAATGGCTATACCAGCTAGCTAAGTATAAATTGGATGAGGCAACTGTGATAAAATATCATGCCATGCATTTTAATTAGAGCAAAAGATCAGACACATTGTGTGCAATGATTTGGTAAGTCAATGTTAAGCTGTTACACGACAAACCATGAATAATATTCAAGGAACAGAATACAAAAACAATTTATAATAGGATTGATTTTGAGAGAGTGCATACCTTATCAACTCTTTGTACATCACATAGATGACCATCACATTTAACCCAGATCGCCAGGACTTGAGTCTGTATTATCATCAACCTGCCACAAGACATGGACAAACACAAAGGATAGTGCATGAGATAAAACAAAAAAAAGTGGCCAAACCATAGACATGCAACATTACAAACTGAGAGAACGATATAGAGGCACCTAATGAAGTTAAATTACCATACAAATACACAAGTGAAACACACACGATGTAAGCAAATTACATGGGATTGGCGGAAATACAGCTAAGGGAAAAGGCTAGCCTGCCAAGCAGCAATGTATGCACCTTGTTGAGAGAAAGTGCAAGCCAAGTAAAATTGTGTATTTCTGTAAATAAAGAGACGTATACCTCGCAGGCTCGCACTCGCAGCAAGTAGAAGACACAAACATCTGGAACAACAAACCTCAAAGAGTTGATAGCCATGTGAAGAAAATTTCTCAATACATTTAGAACTCCAAGAGTGATAGTCATTATTGAATCTAACTGCACTTTATGATATCAAACTATGCGAACCAATTGTGGGAGTAGACTTTTTTTACATCACACAATTTACCTAAGCATTCCAGGAAAAAAAAATTCATGTATCTCCTTCCTATGAACTGCATGGCTGCGTGTACCACCTTTGTAACCACAAAATTATGATATCAAAATGGCTTAACTTACTAACAAATCTATATCAGAAGGATTTTCAGTTATAGATGTAACATTTAAAAAAACATGCACCAAGATTTGAGACCATTCAACTCATAGGAGGAAAATGAGCAATTTATATTCTTCCTAATACAGAATTGGTGCCATAAACAGCATGGAAGCACTACCACGTCTAAATATAGGGTGCTGGTTCATGATGTTGGCTAGGCTAGAATTCCACAAGCAGCCAAGAAAAAATATAAGAATAGTATGGTGATTGATCTAATCCGGAGAACATGAGTACATGACAACATATGTACCCTAGCAAATAAAGGCGACATATGTAAATATAACGACTAATGCTGTGTTTGGATGCATAGAAACTGGACATGAAATTGGAATTTGGGTCGATTCAGCAAATTCCGCCGTTTGGTATGCGCTTGGAATTGATCTGCGGAAAGTCAAGTAAATTCCGAGCCAGCCAACCTCCCGTGAAAAACGATTGGAGAACTTTCCGAGGTCTCACGCTCGGAAAGGCTCGGAAACTGCCTCCCTCGATCCCTCCCGTTTTCCTCTCGCCCGACGCCGCCCCGCTCGGTTTCGGCCTCGCCCGACGCCGCCCCATCCTCTCTCTGCTGGGTCGTGCCCAGCGCCGCCCCGCTGGATCTCAGCCGCGACCGGCGCCGCCCCGGCCTCTCCCGCTCGCCCGAAGCTGCTCTCTCTCAGCTCGCTCGTGCCCAGCGCCGCTCTGCTCGCCCTCGTCCAGCACTGCCCAGCCTAGATCCAGATTCAACACAAACCACAAATTGGATTTACATGTTTTATTTTTGTGTTTAAAATTGTCCAAATTCAACAAAATATCAAATTCCATAGTTTTACATCCAAACGGGATTTGGAATTGGTTACACCCTTTGATTTCAACACCAAATTCCAAACACATCCAAACAATAGAATTGAATTAGAAGCCAATTCATTTCCATCTTGGATTTGGAATCTTAGTCCAATTCAATTCCATGCCAACTTTCTATGCATCCAAACACAGCATAAAAGTATCACCTACCTATCTGGTAAATGCATCGAAACCTTACACAAATATCCAATTGCATACACACTTAATTCCTTGTAAATATTCTTCCACGACCTTTTCATCCCCTCTACTAAGTCATCCAATTTCACACGTGAAATAGTTAGAGCATCAAAGGAACCGAAATGAGCACCCACCATATAATGGTGAAAGCTAGTACCACAAGTTCAGACACTTGAATGTCGGTCATCAAATAGATCAAGGCAAGATTTTTTCAGCATAAACCACATGTACATATGTACGAATACTTTTTTGTCCAAATTTAAAAGTAAAGCAGAGCAAACAGCCCATTGATACTACCAAGAACCGGCAAGATTCCAAATCCAATCAATGCAAGTGTCTACCTTTTCAGCATCATATTCATACTGACCGGCAAAATGAAAGAACTACTCGAAGTGGCTTACCAAATGCAATATTAATGTAAGATAAGTATATTCACACGCTATATTTCAGAAATTTAACTTAAGTAGCTTCCCAATGAACAATAAATATAAACACATTTTAAATCAGCCTTTGAAACAACATGCTCCATCTAATAATTGATATTGATTGCATAGCATGAATTTTCAGAGGTTGTATATACTCCTATGTACCATACAGCCTTGTGAGTGTTCAATTAAAATAGTGGATGTTGATCTAAAAAATTAAAATAGTGGATCGGTTTTAAGTGAACAACATCAGAAGCATATGTTGTTCAATCTATAAAGCAACCTCCCATGCATATATCCTTTGCACTGAAAAAAGAGAAGTGAACCCAAATTATAAGGAGGCATCAGGAATAGACTTTGAAGCAGTCGCAAATCACATGAAGGTTGTCGAAGAGGAATTAAGTGTTTTAGATTTTTCTCAGCCATACAACCAGCTTTACTAACTTCCGATTGTCATCTACTCAAGCCTCTCCTCCTCCACGTCCTTATGTGCTTTTTCCAGGGCTTCAATGGGAAACTTCAGATGAGCTTTCTTATAGATGCACTTCCCTGTTTCTGGATGCAACATTCCCCCAATCCCGTAGAACCACTCTTTACACCGTTCGATCCAACCGTGTGTCCCTAATCTGATCCCTTTCCTGGTCAGTTCCGCCTCAGCTGCCTGCCACTTAGGACGGTTAGCCCTGTATCCACCTGGACCCAGAATTTGGTGATATAGCTTCAACGCAGCATTTGCCTTATTTGTTTCCGACCTTTTCAGAAATTCTTCTGACTCCGTGCTGTACTTCACGAATTCGTCCCAGTGATTTTTTACCTTCTCACTATCCGGAGTCTTCTTTTTCTTGATAAGGCCGCGCAATCTTTTCTTGTGGTTCTTGAATAGTTTGGCCATCTTCTTCTTGGCAAACTCGCGGGGGGCCTGCTCCCTCTTGGCCTTTTCAGCGTCATCCCCCTCTTCGGGTACTATGTTGAAATGTGACATGAGCTTGGTCAGAATGCTGTTTTTGGCTACATCATAGATATAAAGACCTTGAGCTTCTTCCTCTGCAGACAGCACTAGTCCCTCCGGCTTGTTCCATTCTCGAACGGTGATCAGGACGTGGTCCCTAACAAGCACTCCGCATTGAGCTATATATACTAATCTGGAAACATACTGATATCGTAATAAATTATGTTCAAGCTGAGGTAAAATACTATAATAATGTGTACTCATGCACATAAGAGGTCTGAACCGAAATTGTTATGATATGATGTTAGATACTCCAGAAAAATCTCTTGATGTTGCGGCATCACACATTCGGTTGTGCAGCAACATAGGGTATGCGCTCAGCGACAAGAGTAAGTATTGACAATTTCTCTAGCTATTTTGAATGTTCTTTGGAGACCATGATGTTCTAGATATTTCTACTTTGGCTCATTATTCTTGGATGGTATCTGGGACTTCAGCTGGCTCTTGGAAAATTCAATGGCTAGAAGATGGTGATAGCGATGATCTACATAGACCAGGTAAACTAAACCCTAGGCACAAAACTGTATCCCGTACTCGCTCCCGTATAATTTGCCAAAAATAAACAGTTCATCCGATGTTCTACTGCTATGAACTTCCCCTACATTATATTTTGAATGTTTTGCACAGTATGTGTTTTTCTTAGTGGTGGAAGGGCAATCACGGTGCTACAAATGTCTGCTATGGTGAAGAAGATTCCTCTTGATCAGGTCTGTTAAGTTGAATTACACAAGGGATCATTTAAACTTCTAGAAGCTGTACTAAAATAGCATTTGCTTGCAGCATATTGGGAATCTGCTGGAAAGAAGAACCTCGTGCTTTATGAGCATGCTTTTTTATGTCGCCGATGTATGTTCTCACGATGGGAACCAACTAATTTGCAGGTAATATTGCTTGAAAAGTATGAACAATATTTCTCATACATGTTGCAGTAAGATTCTTTTTTTTTTTTTTGCGAGAGTTGCAGTGAGATTCTTATCTAGCTGTTTGAACAGGAAATTCACTATCCTCCGAACTGGTACCTTTAAAACTGATGTTTGTGAACAGGAAATTGCAGGTAATATAGCTCTGGAGTTTAGGGACTACCACGTAGACAAACAGCTGGACCTTTAACTGGTGTTTCTGAACTTTAAATTATACAGTCGGGATGCTAATGATTTTATAATTTATATACAAAACATAATTAAGAACTGTGGTCAAGGTGCCCCAAATGTTGGGGATGGAAGTGGTTTTGCTCGTAACATTTAACTAATGCCCGTTCTGTTATAGGATAGAAAGCACTAGGTTGTAAGAACAATGAACCTGAACTACTTCCCCCTTATTTAATTATTCATTTGTGTCGAAATAGAGGAATATAATATCCATATGCTCATATGGAATTAGAGTCTTCTCGTTGGATTCTGGACAATCATGATTTGTTAGAAGCATCTTAATACAAGAAATATGCCTTCATTTTTATTTGATAGGTTGATGGTGTGTGAATTATTTGGGTAATGTATTTCCTTTCCGATGGTTCCCCTACATTATATTCATAAACTGAAGGAAAATACATTCTCGTTTTCTGCACGCTGAGTTAAAGTTCAGCTTTATTTGCTGTGTAGGGGTGAAGAAACATGGAGTGAAACCACACATGGTATGTCAGATTTCTATTGGTAGTTTATTTTATTTCAGATAAACTTGATTGATGACACTTCTTAATAGTAATTTTTTCAATATGCCATCTCCATCATCTAAATGATGCAAGCATCCCACCATCCACTGTTGGGATAGTATACAAGATTATTACACTATCCAGTGCGAAATTGTACTTAAAATTATATGCTAAGTGAATATATATGGTGGTCAGTGTACCATGTTTGAGTTGTACTAATTCAGGTTATAACTTGCGATGTTTTTTTAGGGAAATATACTTCTTGTATTACCAGGGGGCCAAAGGCCACAATATATAGTACATGTACAGGTGCACATATGCAGAAAGCCCCCTAACATATGGGGAAACTACAATATACAGATATATACATCTAACACCCCCCCTCAAACTTATGGTGGATCCACAACACTGAGTTTGGAGAGTAAGAAATCATGCTGCGCTCGAGTCTGTGCCTTTGTAAAGAAATCCGCCAACTGCAAATCTGAAGGCACATAATGAACCGCAACAACATCATCATGTACCTGTGCACGCGTGTAAAAAGCATCAACACCGATATGCTTGGTCAGCTCATGCTTGACCGGATCACGTGCAATACTGATAGCACCTGTACTGTCAGACAAAAGTGGAGTGGGTGTCGTAACAGAGACCCCAAAATCTGCAAGCAACCACCGTAACCAAATCACCTCAGCAATCAACAAAGCCATAGCCCGCAACTCAGCCTCAACACTCGAACGGGAAACTGCGACCTGTTTCTTCGTCTTCCAAGCAACAAGCGAACCACCAAGAAACACACAGTAAGCGAAAGCGAACGACGATCCGTAGGATCACTCGCCCACGTAGCATCCGAATAGCACTGGAGCTGGAGAGAGCTGCAACGGGGAAAGAAAAGGCGACGAGTGATCGTGCCACGAAGATAACGAAGAACACGGAGGAGATGACTATAGTGAACAGTGGTAGGAGATGAGACAAACTGACTCAGAATATGAACAGGATAAGAAATATCAGGACGAGTGACAGCAAGATAAACAAGACTCCCAACAAGATGGCGATAGCGGGTGGGATCAGGAAGAGGATCACCATTAGTAGGACGAAGCTTAACATTAAGCTCCATATGAGTATCAACGGTGCGCTCATCCCCAAGAGCAGCACGAGCAAGAAGATCCTGAATGTACTTTTCCTGAGAGATAGAAAAGCCATCAGAAGTGGAGGGAACCTCAATGCCAAGAAAATAGCGAAGAGGACCAAGATCAGTCATAAGAAACTGATCACAAAGACGAGCCTTGACGAAGGCAATATACTCAGGATCATCACCAGTAATGATCATATCATCAACATAGAGAAGAAGAAGAGTACGTCCACGAGGAGAAGTGTGAACGAAAAGTGCTGGATCATGAAGACTAGGAGAGAAACCAGCAGCAGTCACCACAGAGTCGAAGCGCTCAAACCAGGCACGAGGGGCCTGTTTGAGACCATAGAGAGAACGTCGAAGACGACAAACCATCCCATCGGGAACAGAATACCCAGGAGGAGGCTGCATGTAAACCTCCTCGCTCAACTCGCCATTAAGAAAAGCATTCTGAACATCAAGCTGGGAGACAGACCAGCGGCGAACAGAAGCAACAGCAAGAAGGGTACGCACAGTAGTCATATGAGCCACGGGGGCAAAAGTCTCATCATAGTCACGGCCGTGCTCCTGCTGAAAGCCACGAGCCACAAGACGCGCTTTATAGCGCTCAAGAGATCCATCGGAGCGAGTCTTAATTTTATAGACCCACTTACACGTGATAGGACGAACACCAGAAGGTGGAGAAACAAGATCCCAAGTGCCAGTGCGCTCAAGCGCAGCGATCTCCTCAGTCATGGCAAGCTGCCATTCAGGATGACGCTCGGCATCCCGATAAGAAGTCGGCTCGGAAACGACAGAGAGACCATACTGACTAGGAGAGTAACGAGCTGGAGCACGACGTTGACGGACAGGCCGTGAAGGGGGAAGGTCATCAGCAGAGGACAACTCATCAGAAGAAGCGGAAGAAGGGACAGCATCAGAAGGATCCGAAGCCGGAGAACGAGAAGTACTAGGTGGACTAGACGGAGGAGAGGATGGCGCCGAAGGGGGCGCATTAGGACTAGGAGGGGGAGGAGATGGGATAGCAGGGGGTGCATCCGGAAAAAGAAGAAAAGAGATATCATCCACCGGGTAAGTACCCGAGGTGGGACGAGGATAGAAGGGACGCGTCTCATCAAACGTGACATCACGAGAGATGCGCATCCGACGAGTAACGGGGTCCCAACAGCGATAGCCCTTATGCTCATCACTGTATCCGAGAAAAATACACTCAACAGACTGAGCGGTCAGCTTGGTGCGATCGCGAGGAGGGAGAAGAACGTAGCAAACGCAACCAAACAAACGAAGTGTCGAGTAATCTGGAGAGCAACCAGAAAGACGCTCGAGAGGAATGCCACCTTGAAGGGTAGCAGAAGGCTGAATGTTAATGAGGTAAGTCGACGTAGCGACAGCCTCAGCCCAGAAATGCGGCGGAAAAGAGGAAGCAATCATCATAGCACGGGTAGTCTCAAGAATATGACGATGCTTACGCTCGGCGACACCATTTTGAGCATGGGTGCCGGGACACGAGAACTGGGCAAGGGTGCCCTGCTCAGCAAGAACACCACGCAGGTGCTGGGGAGATATACTCTCTCGCGAGTCGGCACGAAACACACGAATAGGCGTGGAATACTGAGTACGAACCATGGCTGCAAAACGCTGATAAGTAGAAAGCACCTCACTGCGAGAGTGCATAAGAAACAACCAGGTGTATCGCGAAAAATCATCAATAAACAAAATATAGTATCGATGACCCCCTTTCGAAGGAAAGGGAGCCGGACCCCAAACATCCGAATGAACTAAATCAAAAGGTCGCTAAGATACAGACGCACTAGTAGGATAGGGAAGCTGAGTCTGTTTGCCTAGCCTACAACTCTGACACGAATGCAAAGACACATCTCCTGAGACAGACCCTAGAAGACCACGACGAACTAATGACGATAAACGGGAGCCACAGAGGTGACCCAGCCGATGATGCCACTGCTGAAAAGATCCAGTGACAGAAGCAGCAACCGCAGGAGAACTGGCAGATGAAGTGGCAGCAGAAGGAACGCGAAGCCGGTCCTAACTCCCGCAGCCCCGGGGACTCAAGGCTGCGAGGGCCAGCTCCAACCGGGGCCTCGTGTACGGCGGTCCCGAACAGCACAAGAATCAGCGTCAAGAATGACGCGACAACCAGAAGTCGATGAGCTGACTAGCGGAAAACAGGTTCATCTTAAGACTAGGAACATGAGAAAGATCGAGGAACGAGAGAAAGAGGTAGTAGAAAGGGTGCCTCGACCGGAAACGAGGAGAGAGGTACCATCAGCCGTGATAACACGAACAGGCGAAACAAGAGAGCGAAGAGCAGAAAGAATAGAAGACGCAGAGGTCATATGAAAAGAAGCTCCAGAATCCAGATACCACGGGGATGACGTACCTGACTGTGTGGAAGGTGGTGGTCGCGCGGTGCCAGAAGAGCCAGGCACAGAACAGACCACGAAGACCACGGATAATGTCCTGATCAGATAGCGCAATAGCAGAAGATCCTGAAGAACCAGCCTGACGACGAGTAAGATGCGGAGGGCGTAAGCTGGGATCCCTCTGCCAGCAAGTAGAGATAGTGTGGCCAGGCCTGCCACAGTAGGTGCAAGGAGGTGACGTCGAACCACGAGGCTGCTGGGTCTGACGCTGACCCTGCAATGGAGGAGTAGGAAGTATCGGCTGTGCCGGAGGCCGCAACGAAGTCGGCGGCATAGGAGGTCCACGAGCAGACGGCACAGGAGGGCCACGAGCAGCAAGAACAGAGGGAACTTCAAGAAGACCAGCACCACGAAGACGAGTCTCCTCAGCACGAAGCTCAGCAAGTACCTCAGAGAGCGGAACACGACCACGGGCAAGCAGCTGGGCCCGGCGCGGCTCAAACTCCTTATGGAGCCACGACAAGAACTCAAAAACGCGCTGAAACTCTAGATCCACGCGCACAGTCAGACAGCAGGGACATGTGGCACACACAGCTGTACGGAGAGAATCAAGCTGACGCCAAATAGCAGCACTCTGAGTGTAGAACTCATCAATAGTAGAATCACCCTGCTGAAGGGCATGCTCCTGACGGACCACAGACAGGTAAAGAGCATCCCCAGACGGCTGATAGCGCTGACGAAGAAAAGCCCACTGAGCAGCAGCGGTGGGAAGACCCATAAACTCAGCAGCATACTGAGGCAGAACACTGGAGGTGAGAACAGCAGCAGCACGAGCATCCTTATCTATCCACTGAGTGTACTCATTCAGATCCAGCCGGTAAGTCGCAACGGCAGTAGAGTGGGCCTGGACCTTCCGGTCATAATCAGCCAGAGCAGTGTCATCAGCACTCTTGGCTGCATCCTTCTCCGCCTGAGTAGAATCAGGGGCAAGGGCAACAGGTGGCGGTGCAACAGGCACCGTAGGAGCAACGGGGCACGGCGGACAGGAGACCTCGCCAGAAAGCACACCCCAAAGACGAAGACCGCACATATGGACGCGCATGAAGGCAGCGAAATCAGGGTAATTCGCGCCATCAAAGATCACCGGGCAGCGAGGGATCGCAACATAGCCCGAGGAAGACATAGCTCTATTTTTTTTTGCTTTTTTTTTGGAACGAAGTCAACAGCACGGAGAGAGAAAACGGATCGGGGAAGATCGATGGAAATCAACTGCTGGCGGCCCAACCGGGAGCGAAGCTGGCGACCTCCACGACCTGACGGCGGATCGGGGAGAGATCGGGCCTGCAACAGATCAGATCAGGCTCGGGGAGCAGGGCGTCGGGACGGAGCAGATCAGGCTCGGGGAGCAGGGCGTCAGGGAGAGATCTCAGGGAGCAGGGCGTCCACACGCTGCGGAGAAGTCAGACGGCGCGGGAGCAGAGGGGCAGGGCGGCCACGCGCTGCGGGCGGGAGAGCAGAGCACGGGGAGGGCGGGGACGGCCAGGCGGGAGAGCAGTTGAGCAGATCGGGCGATCGATCGGAAGAGCTGACGGGGACGAGGACGGCCGGGAAGAAGAGATCCGTACGGAGAGGAGGATCAATTTAGCTCTGATACCATGTTAGGGAAATATACTTCTTGTATTACTAGGGGGCCAAAGGCCACAATATATAGTACATGTACAGGTGCACATATGCAGAAAGCCCCCTAACATATGGGGAAACTACAATATACAGATATATACATCTAACAGTTTTTTTACTGTCTTCTAAATAACTGGGTCATTTTTTCCCGTACATCATGTATACATGTTTGTTAATTAAATGGGCCCTTTGCTGAATGTTATTTGTTTCACATTAGTAATATTTCTCTTAATGTATACTAGCAAATAAAGGCACGGCGGCACGCCGCGCCGTGTCGCTACATTTTATATTTTTGAATTGTTAGTGTATTTGATTATTTACGGAGTGCCTGGGTTAAAGTGTGTACTACATTTTCGCAATTCAGTGGTCTATACGATTGTCCGATTTGGTAGGCTGCACTACGAATACGCGGCCCATATGCGACGAATCAATATTGATTGCTTTGTCTCATCCGCTAAAAAGTTAGGATTGCCTCTTCTCATTTTCTTTGCTAGCTTCTCTATATATATATATGTTTGACTAACTCGTGTGAAAATAGTCATTTTTGATCGTCGTTTGTATTTGGGTGTGCCACCAGCAGTCCGACGCATATTATTTTTCCAATAATTTTTACATTCTCTAAAACACATAATTTACATATGAAATAAAGGAAAAAATAAGAAGGAAAAAAGACTAAAATGAAAACGGCTAGACCCCTAGACTACTTGTCGCCCCTCCGGGCGGTTAACGGTATGGCCCTATCGTTGCCTCCCTCCGATTCTCCGCCGCCCGCATCTGTCGCGCGGTCCGCGTCCTCCAGTAGCCGCTGGTGCACCGCCTCGTTGGTGTCATACTCGGTCTTCTTCAGCGTCTCGAAGGACGCAACAAAGGCATTCTGCTCCGCTGCCTTCTCCTCAGGGTTAGGTCAATTCCAGTCAAATTTGTCGTCATCGTCATCCAACTCCTCCTGTGCGACCGCCACCTCCCCGCGGTGTTGCTTCTCCGTGTCGAACGCCGCGTGGGCCACCCACTCCTCCTCTGCCTCCTGCTCTGTGCCAGCCATGAACTTCGCGTTCATGGCCACGTCGCGGTGCTATCCTCGTTCCCATTGTCGAACTCCTCGGTGTCGGAGTTGTCGGTCGGGGGAGGTGAAGTCGGAGGTGGAAATGAAGGTGGAGGTGGAGTAGTGTGGCCGCCGCCGGTGCTGCTCATCATGCCAAAGTTGGTGGCTACGGTGGAGGTTGTGCGGCGGCTAGGATTGAGGATGGGATGAGGCAGCCAAGCGCGCGCCCTCTTCATATACGCCAGAGGAAGCCGATGAGAACTGCACATTTGGCAACGACATTAATTTCGTTGGCAGAGGTGGGCGGCAGCGTGGCACGCGAAGCGTCGTCATTAGCATGGCACAGACTGCCGAAGCGATGCCTCGTCGTCAGTACCGACGCGCTTGAGAAGACGCATCTACCTAGATCGCTGCCAGGCGAGCCCGTGGGAGAAGCAAGCGGTCACACGGCGCGACTGCGTAGCGTCCGGTGAGACACATATTTGTCCGGTGAGACACATATTTAGAACGCGTTTGCGTCTCTATGGATCATTAATGGTGGATATCGATCGCTCATATGTACAATGCTCTCGTACATGTTGTCGAAGTATGGATGCTTTGCCGTCTCCAAAAATGATATTATTTCTCAAATGCCAGGTTCTCCACCAAAGAAAGAGTAATTTTGTTCTCACTGATTCATTTAGTTGGCTAAGTAAAACCAGCACCCAATTGTCTCCGGTGAACTTAAGTATGTGATCATCCGGCAAGTCCCATGCTTATTTTAATCTTTGTCGTAGAGCTTTTGCCTTGGTACACTCCACCATTGCATGATGATTAGTTTCTTGATCCATACCACAAATGGAGGACGTTGCAATCTGATTCATGTTTCTGGCGCATCGCAAAGCTTGGACGCCAAGAGTATTAGAGGCAAGTTTCCATCCAAATACACGGACTTTCGGTGGGACTTTTGCTTTCGAAATTATATTCCACATATCTCTCTCACCTGCTGATACGTCCAAAACGTATCTAGTTTTCCGAACACTTTTGCTATTGTTTTGCCTTTAATTTGTGTATTTTGGATGCAACTAACACGGACTAACGCTGTTTTCAGCAGAACTGTTCTGGTGTCTCGTTTTTGTGCAGAAATCCAACTTTCAGGAAAATCCTCGGAATTTATACGAAAGGCCCTATTTTTCCAGAAGACTCACGGAGCCAGAAGGGCAAGTCAGGTGGAGGCCCGAGGGCCCCACACCCTAGGGCGGCGCGGCCCAGGAGGGGCGCGCGGCCCTAGCGTGTGGCCCCCTCGGCCGGCCTCCGACGCCCTCCTTCGGACTACTTATCGCCTTCGACCTAAAAACGCACGGGGAGAAGTCGAAGTCCCAGAAACCCTCCAGAACGCCGCCACATCGCAAAACTCCGTCTCGGGAGCCAGAAGTCTCCGTTCTGGCACTCCGCCGGGACGGGGAATTGGAGGAGATCATCGCCACCATCACCACCGACGCCTCTTCATCAACCAGCCATGTTTCCCCCATCCATGTGTGAGTAATTCCCCCGCTGTAGGCCGAAGGGGATGGTAGGGATTGGATGAGATTGGTCATGTAATAGTGTAAGATTGTTAGGGCATAGTGCCTAGTGTCCGTAATTGGTGCTTTGATGATATTGTTGCAACTTGTTATGCTTAATGCTTGTCACTAGGGCCCGAGTGCCATGATCTCAGATCTGAACATGTTATTATTTCATCATGATATTCATTGTTTATGGTCTTACCTGCAAGTTGTATACACATGTCGCTGTCCGGAACCAATGGCCCCGAAGTGACGAAATCGGGACAACCGGAGGGGATGGTAGTGACGTGAGGATCACATGTGTTCACGGAGTGTTAATGCTTTGCTCCGGTACTCTATTAAAAGGAGTACCTTAATATCCAGTAGATTCCCTTGAGCCCCGGCTGCCACCGGCTGGTAGGACAAAAGATGTTGTGCAAGTTTCTCATTGCGAGCACGTACGACTATAATTGGAACACATGCCTATTGATTGCTTTGTACTTGGACACCGTTTTATTATTATCTGCAAATGCCCCGCTTGATTGTTACATGAGTTTCTCTCATCCATGCAACGCCCGTTATCCGTCCCCGTGCCTACAGTATTTTAATCCTGCTGTTTACTATAATCACTACTGCTGTCTCTGTTACTCTGCTGCTGTTATTTCACTACTGCTACTGCTATAAAACTGTTACTACTGATAAACTCTTGCGAGCAAGTCTGTTTCCAGGTGCAGCTGAATTGACAACTCCACTGTTAAGGCTTTCAAGTATTCTTTGCATCCAAAATACACAAATTAGAGGCAAAACAATAGCAAAAGTGTTCGGGAAAGTAGATACGTTTTGGACGTATCAACTCCCCCCAAGCTTAGCTTATTGCTTGTCCTAAAGCAATTCAGTTAACAACTGAGCGATAAAAGAACTTTCACGAACACATTTGTTCATATGATGTAAATATTCTCATGCTATGGCTAACACTTAGGCAGTTCATAATAAGATACATGCAAATAAGATCATCCAATAGCTATGTCAATCATGGAAAGGTACCAACAATTAATAATAAGCATCATGAATCATGTATATAAGCAGGATTGCAATGTTCATAAAAGAGTATGATAGAGTGGTATCTCGCTTGCCCATATTTGATCAGCAAAACATAAATGCTCAGGCACCTCCGAAGTTCATAGAAAGACTAGAAATAGTGATTGTCAAAGATAAAAGCATCAAAGTTATACCACAATCAGTCATATTTTGAGACAAGCATATTACACTAAGAATGACAGTTGTGCTCTCAAGAAAGTGCTCAAAGAAAGGATGGAGACACAACATAAAAGTAAAAGATTGACCCTTCGCAGAGGGAAGCAGGGATTAACATGCGCTAGAGCTTTTCATTTTTAAAACAGGAGTAAAATTGTTTTGAGAGGTGTTTGTTGTTGTCAACGAATGGTAATGGGTACACCAACTACCTTGCCAACCGGACTTCCAAGAGCGGCTCCCATGAGGGACGTTATCTCTACCAGCAAGGTAGATCATCCCTCTTCTCTTTTGTTTACACACGTATTTTAGTTTTATTATGGGTGACACTCCCCCCAACCTTTGCTTACACAAGCCATGGCTAACCGAATCCTCGGGTGCCTTCCATCAATCACATACCATGGAGGAGTGTCTATTTGCAAAATTAAGTTGCTTACCGATGAATCAGAGCAAAACATGTGAAGAGAATTATTAGTGAAAGTTGATTAATTGGGGCTGGGAACCCCATTGCCGGCTATTTTTGCAAAATTATTGGATAAGCGGATGTGCCACTAGTCCATATGAAAGTCCGTCAAGAGTAAATGACAAGGTTGAAAGTTAAACACCACATACTTCCTCATGAGCTATGAAACATTAACACAAATTGAGAAGCATTTTGAAGGTTTAAAGGTAGCGCATGAGAATTTACTTGGAATGGTTTGAAATGCCATGCATAGGTATTTATGGTGGACACTCTGGAATAACTTGGTTTTCATGTGTTTGGAAGCACGAGCAGCGTTCCCGCTCAGTACAAGTGAAGGCTAGCAAAAGACTAGGGAGCCACAAATCAAGAGAGCGATGAATCGTCATAATCATGCTTGCGACAAAATAAATTAACTGAGGCATAAAAGTGATACCAGAACTCTGAAGCAATGTAAATCATCGAGGCTTAATTGACTCTTGTTCAGTCATATGCATGCGTGAGCATGTGCCAAGTTAATTCAAACGAATTATTCAGAGGAGGATACCACAATATCATACCTATCTACGAATAAAACAATGCAAGCAAACATCCATGACATGCTACTCATATTAATAAATTGGAGCTAAACATGAGAGATCATGAACTACTAGACTTTCTTAAATGACATATACCTCACATGAACCAACTAAGCATGCTCACATGGATGAGTATATGTACAAAAATGAAAACAAGTAGAGTTCATACCAGCCTCTCACCACAATCAGATTGTCGAATATCGTCATTATTGCCTTTCACTTGTGTAGCTTGGATAATATGAAATGAAAACCACACTCCAGCCACCGAAGATCATTGAACTCATAATGAACTTTACAAAACCAAAGAAGAACAACAAATATTTTTGGTGTTTTCGAATTTGAGAACAAGAATAAAAAGAAGCAAGCGAACAAAGCAAAATCTTTTTGGGTTTTCTTATAGCAAACTAGCAATATCAAATAAAGCGAAACAAATGCAAGAAACCAAAATAAACAAATAGTGAAGAGAAACAACAGAAATATTTTTGGTCTTTTTGTGTTTTAGGAAGGAAACAAAGCAAGAACAAGAAAATGAAAACTAAAAGAAACACATAAAAGCGAGATGGCAGAAATCTGCCAAAACTTGACAGCAGTACAGTAATCGATTTTAAAGAAATTCTTAAGCTGCTCAGCTAGAAAAGTGTTCAACTAATGAAAGTTAGATAACAACCTGGGGAACATGCACAAAAATTGGCAGCTCAAAATAACGTTCTGGCTGTGCGCACGAATTTTTCTAGTAACAGTCCAGAATCTGTTTTCAGGCAGCACTTCCCCAAATATCATCCCCCTCTCATTAGAAAACCACTCAAAGAAGCTAAACAAGTATATACAAGTATCCAGCAACCATAATATGCAAAGAATGAGTGATGCCGGTATACCTCCCCCAAGCTTAGGCTTTTGGCCTAAGTGGAGATCAACCCCAGCGAGGGTCTGGGTTCCACGCCGGTGGATCATACATGGCGTAGTCATAATAAGGTCCCGACGCAGAAGAAAAGCGTGGAGGCTCCTCATGCCCAACTTGTTGATGCGAAGAACTTGCTGCATCGGATGACGAGTCAAGGTGTTCCTCGGCCTCCTCAGTGTTGTCTCTTGCACGATGGCTTCCTCCCTCTATATATGCATTAAGTGCACCCTCCGTGACTGACCAATCCTCCCTGGAATCAAGGTTAAACAGAACAGGTGCAGGCAATCCTACTAATTTTTCAGTTTTCTTAGTTATTCTCCAAGATTTCTAGTAAAATGTTATTCTGTAAGATAGGTTGCTCAAATTAGACGAGTCAGAAACAAATTCATGCTTAATCATGGAGACTATGTCAAGTTTCTCTATGGGAAGTTGAATATCAAGATGGTGAGGTTCTACACCATGCATAGCTAATAAACGAGAAGCGATGAGACCTCCACAAAGTCCTCCCTTCTCACGGTTAGTAGCAAGTCTATTGTCTATCAAAGCACCCAAGTTGTAAGTCCTATCACTTTGTAATGCAGCAGCTAGAAAGGCTAGATCCTGGATAGATAACTTACTTCCGTTCTTTCTAGCAAGAACGCACTTGGTGATGAAATAAGCAAAGTAACGAATAGCTGGGAGTTGAATGCTACTGATTTTACCACCATCCTCTGAGAAGCTTCTTTCATGACAAATCATCTTGAAGAGGTCCAAGAACTCTTGCGGCGATCCCCTTATCTTCTCGCATGATCCCCATTGCGGCACTCTGATTGCTGCACAAAAATCATTGAATGGCAAGTTGACAGTTTTATTATAAATTTTGTACTGAACCATGGGGTTAGATCGCGACCAATTGAACTTAAAATCCTGCACAACAGACATAGTCAATTTTGCATATTGGCACGGTTCTCCGTCAACAAAATCATCCAACCCTGCACGAGAGATTAGACTTTGAACATCTTGCAAGATTCCTGCACTTCTCATAAAATCCACGCACGGGTAGTAAGCGGGGTATACTCCTTCTTCGCGGTGAACTCTCATGACCGGTTGCACCTCCAATTCTTGTTGGTTGAGTTGGTGCCTACTCCCTTCCATTTTCTGAAATTTTTCAACAAACATTATAAAATTTGATTTGGTGACATATAATTGAGGGAAACTACCATAGGAACTTGCTAGAGTACTAATCATGCATCAAAACTAGTTTCTACCACTTAGAACAAGCATGCAAGCTCATTAAACATGTTACCTACAGCAGCAAAATATTCAAGATATACTCCACCAAACAAAATTCTACTTGGATAATCGAAGGAGTCACATACCGAAGAGCAAATGTGCCAAATTTCAGACGAAATCTGGGCTGAGCAAAGAGATCGAGAAATCTGGAGCTCTTGAGCAAAAACGCGAGTGAGAGAAAGCTGGTGTCGATTTTTTCGGGAGAGAGAAGAGTGTGGGAGGAAGAGATGCTGAAGTGGGGCAAAGGGGGACCCACACACCAGGGTGGCGCGCCCCCCTTGCTGGCCGCGCCGGCCTGTGGGGTGCCACCCTGGGGTGCCCCACTGGTCATCCCCAGGTGCTCCCACGTGCCTCGTCGAAAAATAAGACCAACGGTATAATTTTTGTGAATTTTTGAAAACTTTGAAAAATGCACATTTCTGGGTATTAAGTTTATTATTACTGGCCAGGAATTTTTTTGAAATCTCTAATTAACTAAGGAACTTTACAAAACAAAAGTGCTACAGCAAGTAGAACAAGTGGAGGAAGAAAGAGATGTTGTTTACCTCCTCTATGCATATAAAAAGTATTTGTTAACAAGGTTGATCAAGTCTTGCCACCAAATAAATTTTACATACCATAAGAAGAAATAAACCTCAAATCAATCATGTTACCTTGTATTGTATTGATATGGATCCAATCACAAGAGTTTGGTATTCTTCTTTAGGCTCATATATTGGACAATCAATATTTCCCACTTTGATAGTTCTCACATTAGAAATTGTATTAACTCCACATGCTTTCTCAATCCTCTTGGGAAAATAAACGGTATGCTCCCTATCATCAACATTGAAAGTAACCTTTCCTTTATTGCAATCAATAACAGCCCCTGCGGTGTTAAGAAAAGGTCTCCCAAGAATAATAGACATATTATCATCTTCGAGCATTTCCAACACAACAAAATCAGTTAATATCAAGCGGTTATTAGTAACTTGAACAGGAACATCCTCACATATACCAACAGGAATAGCAGTAGATTTATCAGCCATTTGCAAAGATATATCAGTAGGTATCAACTTATCTAAGTAAAGTCTCTTATAAAGAGAAAAAGGCATAACACTAACACCGGCTCCCAAGTCACATAGAGCAGTTTTAACATAATTATTCTTAATAGAACAAGGAATAGTAGGTATACCGGGTCGCCCAACTTCTTTGGAACTTTTCCATTGAAAGAGTAATTAGCAAGCATAGTGGAAATTTCCTCATTGGGGATTTTCCTTTTGTTAGTAACAATATCTTTCATATACTTTGAATAAGGAGGCAATTTAATAGCATCAATCAAAGGGATTTGCAAGAATAAAGGTTTCATCCAATCACAAAATTTATTATAGTGTTCTTCTTCCTTTGATTTTAGTTTCTTAGCAGGAAAAGGCATTTGCTTTTGCACCCAAGGTTCCCTTTCATTACCATGTTTCTTAGCAATAAAATCTTCTTTAGTATACTTTTTATTTTTATCTTGCTTTTCGGGTTCATCTTCAACTTCTTCTTTATCAGAAACATCATTCTTATCATTACCATTATTATTATCATGTTCATTACCACTTTCAGTTTTAGCATCGGAAATAGAAATACTATTAGGATCATTAACAGGTTCAGAGGATTCTACAACTAATTTGTGTATTTTGGATGCAACTAACACGGACTAACGCTGTTTTCAGCAGAACTGTTCTGGTGTCTCGTTTTTGTGCAGAAATCCAACTTTCAGGAAAATCCTCGGAATTTATACGAAAGGCCCTATTTTTCAGAAGACTCACGGAGCCAGAAGGGCAAGTCAGGTGGAGGCCCGAGGGCCCCACACCCTAGGGCGGCGCGGCCCAGGAGGGGGGCGCGCGGCCCTAGCATGTGGCCCCCTCGGCCGGCCTTCGACGCCCTCCTTCGGACTACTTATCGCCTTCGACCTAAAAACGCACGGGGAGAAGTCGAAGTCGCCAGAAACCCTCCAGAACGCCGCCACATCGCGAAACTCCGTCTCGGGAGCCAGAAGTCTCCGTTCTGGCACTCCGCCGGGACGGGGAATTGGAGGAGATCATCGCCACTATCACCACCGACGCCTCTTCATCAACCAGCCATGTTTCCCCCATCCATGTGTGAGTAATTCCCCCGCTGTAGGCCAAAGGGGATGGTAGGGATTGGATGAGATTGGTCATGTAATAGTGTAAGATTGTTAGGGCATAGTGCCTAGTGTCCGTAATTTGTGCTTTGATGATATTGTTGCAACTTGTTATGCTTAATGCTTGTCACTAGGTGATGACCCACAAGTATAGGGGGTGTATCGCAGTATCTTCGATAAGTAAGAATGTCGATCCCAACGAGGAGCAGAAGGTGTTGACAAGCAGTTTCGATGAATGATTCACTGTAAATGCTCACAGACAAGTATTCAGGGGGTTTTGATGTAACAGATGAATAAAGTACGAGTAAGTAAAGTGCGAGAGTAACAATTTCAGCGAGTGGCCCAATCCTTTTTAGCACAAAGGACAAGCCGGTTTGTTTACTTATAATGACCAAACGTTCTCGAGGACACACGGGATTTTAGTCTAGTGCTTTTGCTACATACGGCTAATTAATCTTCATTGTTTTGATAAGTGTTGTGTGGGTGAACCTATGCTAATGTACCGCCCTTCCTAGGACTAATACATACTTGTGATTATACCCCTTGCAAGCATCCGCAACTACAAGAAAGTAATTAAGAGAAATCTAACCACAGCCTTAAACTCTGAGATCCTGCGATCCCTCCCGCATCGATATACCAACGGGGGCTCAGGTTTCTGTCACTCCGGCAACCCCGCAATTGGCAAACGAGTACAAGATGCATTCCCCTAGGCCCATAAAGGTGAAGTGTCGTGTAGTCGACGTTCACACGACACCACTAGAAGAATAACACCACAACTTAAATATCATAACATTGAATATTACTCAACCATACTTCACTACTAGCATTTAGACTTCACCCATGTCCTCAAGAACTAAACGAACTACTCACGAGACATCATATGGAACATGATCAGAGGTGATATGATAATGAATAACAATCTGAACATAAACCTTGGTTCAACGGTTTCACTCAATAGCATCAATAACAAGTAGAAATCAACACCGGGAGAGTTTCCCCTATCAAACAATCAAGATCAAACCCAAATTGCTACGGCGGTGACGAGGTGCAGCGGTGGAGACGGCGGTGATGATGATGAAGATGATGGTGATGGTGATGGAGATGATGTCCAGCTCGATGGCGGTGACGATGGCGTCGATTTCCCCCTCCGGGAGGGAATTTCCCCGGCAGATCTCAGCCTGCCGGAGAGCTCTTTTCTCTCTGGTGTTCTCCGCCCCGCAGAGGCGGCTGTGGCTCTTCGCGACGTACCCCTTCTGGCTTAGGTTTTCGGGACGAAGGAGTACGCGAAGAAAAGGAGGCGAGAGGGGGCTGTGGGCCCCCTCCTCACAGGGCGGCGCGGCCAGGGCTTGGGCCGCGCCGGCCTATGGGGTGGGCCCACCTCGGGTCCCCTCTTCTCCCCCTTCTGGCTCCCTTCGTCATCTGGAAAATAGGATTTTTCGTGTAATTCCCGTCAATTGTTGATCTTCCGAAATATTGCATTCTGACGGTGCTTTTTCCAGCGAGAATCCCGGCTCCGGTGCGCGATCCTCCAATAATCATGAAACATGCAAAATAGATGAAATAACATAAGTATTATCTCCAAATATGAAATATATCAATGAATAACAGCAAATTATGATATAAAATAGTGATGCAAATTGGACGTATCAACTCCCCCAAGCTTAGACCTCGCTTGTCCCCAAGCGAAACTGAACTCGGTAAACAGGACCACATGTTTATGGAGTGAAGAGTCGATAAATCAAATACGGACAAGAAGCATCATATTCATTCACACAAGACATTCTAGTAGTCCCTAATCTAGGGCCGTCGCTGCCCTCATCGTCGCCGTCGTAGTTTTCGTCGGCGCTGCTGCCGGCGAAGTCCTCGTCGCTACTGCCGAAGCCGTCGGCAGGCGCTCCTTCTTCCTCGTCGTCGTCGTCGTCGTCGTCCTCCGACCCGGCGCGGAAGCGCTTCACCGGCGGGTACTCGTCGGAGGAGGAGGAGTCCTCCGCTTCCTCCTCCTCGTCGGAAGAGGAGAAGCCGTCCCAGGAGAAGGCGTCGTCGTCGCTCTCCTCCTCCCACTCCCCGTCCGCGAGGAACTGGAGGTTGTCCTCCCCGTCGGTCAAGGATTCATCATCCTCGGACCAGATGGAGAAGTCCCAATCCCTCTCGTCCCACCACTCTGGGGCGCGGGCCTCGTACGCCCTTATCGGGTCGTACTCCGGCGCCGGCTCGCTGGAGGAGGAGGACTGGAAGGAGTGGCCCGAAGAGGCAGAGGAGGAGGAGTCCATGGTGCAGAGGAGGGTTTTGCTATTCCAGAGGGTCGATGGAGCACGAAGGGAGATTTTAATGGAAGAACTCCTCAATGGAGTAGTTTAAGGGCTCAGATCCTCTCTTCAAGAACAATGCCAAGAGCAGCCTGGACGTGCAGATCGGGTCAAGGATGAATTGCATGAGATCCACCAAAGGATAGGAGCCGATCTAGCCGGCAAGGTGCAGGAAGAACTGAAGAAGCTCGGGGGGCAGCTCACCTTGAAGCCGATTTATGTTCAAAACGGCTGGTTCTGCATAAAGAGCTCCCTCAGACATAATCAAGCCCAGGTCCATACGGCTAATTTGTGTATCCTCGTCTCTGCTTTGCCTTGGCTGAGACTCGGGGGGCAACAGGCCTGGTCGATGCTCCATTGAGGAACCGATTGGGGTACCATCGGTTGATCGTCGTTGCAACCTTCTTCACAAAATAATGAGCGCTCGCTAAAAGGGATCGCTGAAACCGGTGGGGGAAATTTAAGGGCTCTCTTGGAAATCCCACAGTATCTACCGAAAAGAGAATCATCAGTTGAAGAATGGAAGGGTAAATGTCGAAGGACCGATGCGTTGCTATCGGCTCGTTACTGTTATCACCAGAATTTGACCAAGTCAGAGGTGGGCCGCGATCGAAGATGGGCGTGAAGAAATATATATAGGAGAAGTATGTGGATCGGCCTTTTTACCAAGTTGGGCTTAATTGCCCGTGTATCTGTAACATATTAGATCGTATCTTAGTTTAGAGATAGAATCTTATTCGTGCACGGTTTGGTGCACGCCCGCATTGGAAAGTCCCCTGGACTATAAATATGTACCTAGGGTTCATGGAATAAACAACAACTCACGTTCAACCCCAAAAACAAACCAATCTCGGCGCATCGCCAACTCCTTCGTCTCGAGGGTTTCTATCAGGTAAGCGACATGCTGCCTAGATCGCATCTTGCGATCTAGGCAGCACAAGCCCCACGTTGTTCATGCGTTGCTCGTACTGAAGCGCTTTGGATGGCGAGCAACGTAGTTATCATTAGATGTGTTAGGGTTAGCATTGTTCTTCGTTTAAGCATGCTTACGTAGTGCAACCCTTGCATATCTAGCCGTCCTCACGCCTATCTCAGGTGTGGGGGCGGCACCCCGCTTGATCATTATTTAGTAGATCTGATCCGTTACGATTGCTCCTTGTTCTACAAGGATTAGTTTAATATCTGCAATAGTTTGGCCTTACAAAGGGGGAGGATCCTGTGGCACGTAGGGTGGCGTTCGCAAGTCCTAAACGGGATGTTCCTAGGATCAACTTCATGTTGGTTTTCTGGCCTTGTTTAGGATCGGCTTACGAGCACCGTGCGTGGCCATCCGGCCCAACCTGGAGTAGGATGATCCGATTATGTGGTGAAAACCCTAAATCGTCGTAGATCTCATTAGCTTCATCTTGATCAAGCAGGACCACCAAGTATTCGTACACCCCGTACGGATCATGGGTGGATCGGCTCTTTGAGCCGATTCACGGGATAACTCGAGAGCCGATCGAGGCTCGTATTTAACGTTTACATGTATGCCCTGCAGGAAACTAAGCGAGGCAATCTCATCACCTTCCTGACCAGGTATAGGTCAGGTGGCACGCCCTTGCACTTCGCAACGCCGCGTGTGACGAGAAGAGCATTGCGGGCCGTCGCTCGGAGGGGTCTCAGCCAGCCGCAGCTCTAGGCTCCCCCCGGCTCTACAGTGTTGACAAGGCCGCTGCCCGCCGGTGGGTTTTGGCAGACAACACATTCTGGCACGCCCGGTGGGACAATCGTCTACATCAACCACATCGCCATCTACATCCGAGATGGCGGACGGCACGCCGGTCACCTACGAGGATCTGCTCGACGACCTCAAGAAGCAATACAACGAGATCAAGGCTACCCTCGAAGCCGACCTCATCGGCTCTTTCGAGAGAACCCGTTCGGTGGCATCGGATGGAAGGGGTTCTCACCGGAAGGTGCACTCGATGGGATAGACCTTTCTTCCCCGTCGGAGGAACGCACCGGGGTGCCGCGGCAGGAGATCAACTACCCGGTGGCTCACTCGCTACACCGCCACTCGAGAACTTGGTTAACGTGCTGGAGCGTGTCGCTCTGCGCGTGATCCGGAGATCATGAGCCACCGGTACTCGCCGTCGGGACCAGCTCTCGGGACGCATCAAGGAGAATTGCCATTCCGAGTCCCGTCCACCGCTGCCATTTGCGTTGGCAGCACCTGCTGAAGTGCCGACTACACCGGCATTCCTCGTCTACAGAACTGGTGGCGACCCCAGTGACTACCAGTTCTTAATGGAGGCGCCTAAGGAGATCCCTCATGGGTACGCATGCATGTATGTGCCGGATTGTGGTGACTGGGCACTCACAAACCAGGCCACAACATCGGGGACTCCGGCGAAGACAGGAGGAACGTCGGCGGCAGAGCAGACGTGGCTAACTAAATACGCCACACCGACGAAACTCCCGAGCCCAGCTCCTGCAGCCGGCTCGGAGCTGGAAAAGCAAACGTGGCAGGCCAAGTACGCCACCCCGGCGAATCTTCGAGTGCAACTCCTACGGCCAGCACGGCGGATCGGATCAGTACCATACCGAGAGACCAGTTCGGCATGATGCCGAAAAGAAGGGCGGTCGGCTATTCCAAGCCGTACCACGACGATTACGAGATGATCCCGCTGCCACCAAAATATCGGCTCCCGACTTCTCCAAATTCGGTGGATCGGATGGCTCCGGCTCCATCGAGCACGTCGGCCGATATTTGGCTCAACTAGGACCGGCTTCGGTGTCGGATCAGCTACGCGTGAGGCTCTTTTCACAGTCCCTCACGGGATCGGCTTTTGGATGGTACACCTCTCTACCAGCGAACTCCATCCGGTCTTGGAAGCAATTGGAAGAACGAGTTCCATATGCAATACCATACGAAGCTTCCGAGTCCGGCATTGCCGATCTAGCACAATTACGTCGAAGCGCGGGGAAACGGTGACGAGAATACATCCAGCGCTTCAGGAATCTTAGGAACCGATGTTATTCGGTTCGTATAACCGAAAAGGAAGCGATCGAGTTGGCAGTAGCAGGCCTTGCAACACAGCTCAAGGACATGGCCTCCCAAGCAGATTATCCCTCACTGGCGCACATGGTTCAGAAACTATCGGCATATGAACAGCGCCACCCCGACCTGTACCAAGACAAGTTCAAGCGTGCAGTAGTCATGGTCGATACGGAGGAGGATGAAGTGCCTGCGGGAGGCCAAGAGATAGCAGTGGCTGAGTGGACTCAGGGAGGAACCCCGTGGCCTCGCAAATGGGTAAAGCCACCAGGGCCGCCCAGGGGATTTGATTTTGACGTGACCAAGACTGAACAAATCTTCGACCTCCTGCTCAAGGAGAAACAGTTGACGGTTCCTGAAGGTCTCAAGTTCCCCACGGCGAAAGAGCTAAACGGAAAGCCATACTGCAAATTCCACAACTCGCTTTCCCATGCCACCAACGACTGCCGGGTGTGGCGTCAGCACATCCAAGCGGCGATAGAGAAGGGGCGGCTAATTTTCAACCAGTACGCCATGAAGGTCGACACCCAACCCTTCCCCGCCGTTAACATGGTAGGAATCACCTACCCCGAAGGTTGCCAGCCAGGCCCCTCGTTCAGCATCAACATGGTAGGGCCTCGGAAACCACTCCGGCAAAGATGGAGATGAGGGCAGCTGCTCTCACGAGCAAGGATACAGATGAGGCCGCTCCATGCGATCGGCTCCGTCATGATGGCAAGCGCTATGTCACAGAGGGAGAGGTGAAGAATATAAGATATCAACGGCCCCTCTCTGATCACCTCCTCAACAAATATGTTAATCAGTATGGTCAACGCCGGCGCCCCTATTACAGTGATAAAGGAAATCGTTTGGCTAGAGAAGCCAGAAGATATCGTCGGCAGGATCACGATGAGGAGGAGCATGAGCGCTATGCCACGGAAGCATCAAGGGAGCAAGACGACAACGCCAGGCATTGGGACTGCCCCTTCTTCGGTACACTCGCTGGGATTCGGGAATGAGCCGATTGCCCACAATCGGCAATTGCCCGAATGCAATCAGAAAAAGAAGGAGGCAGCCAACGTGTCCGTGTTCGAGCGCTTAGGGCCTCTCCCACCACAAAGCAAATGCGGCTGAGTCACCTCGTTGGGCAGATATTGAAGATTCGGAAGACGAGGGAGAAGTGGAAGAAGACAGGTACCACCGGCCAAGGTGGTGCCCTGACGGACTCAGCCGTTCCCAGAAGCGCAGGGTTCAGCGATTGCGCGGCCTGGAGGAAGCCGAAAGGTTGTACCTGCATACGCTAAGAAAAGCACGGCCCGATCTGGCTGCAAAGGTTCAGCGAACCCTGGATGAAGAGGGTCGTCCACGGAAAATGGAGTGGCGCCCTAAACAGAGGAAAGCCGATGATGAGACATCGGCTGGCACAAACATGGTACTCGTCTTGCCGACGGAGCGTAGCGCTCCACGACTCTACGGAGCACACAAGGTGGACGACGAGCGGGCGCATCAAGTCGGAGGTTGGGTTGGTTTCATCCGACCGACAAAGTAGCAAGATCAAACCAATGGGCAAACCAGGAGAGGCTGATCCTTGTGATCGGCCCCGAAAAATTTACGAAGGGAACTTACAAAACCTTCAACGAACAAGCAACGTGGAGGCCGATTCCAGCAATCGGCCAAAATTGTCCTCACCTACCTCTCTGCCTGGGTTCAACATGTTATTCAACAGAGCCGATACCATCAATTTTCTTGACGAGAATCGGCTCGGGGGCGCCAGGTATATGGAAATATGAGGGTATACAACAGAAGCATCTCATCTTTTGTTGACGGGTATTGAGATATGGGGGCCGATGCACAGGTCGGCTGTAAAAAAAAAAACAAAAAGTGAAAATTCGAAAATTTTCGAACACAGCCGATGCAGCAGGCATCGACTTAAGGACATGAAAGCCGATGCAGGGCCATCGACTCAAGGGAGATTTCTTCAAGAACAATGTCAGGAGCAGCATGGGCGCGTGGATCGGATCAATGATCAGATCAATGTCGTGGAGCCTGTCGGCCGGCAGGGACTGAAGAAACTCGGGGGGCAGCTCACCTTGAAGGTTCTCCGTTTTTGGGAAGCCGATGTATACTTAAATCGGCTAGCTCGGCATAAGGAGTTCCCTCAGACATGATCGAGCCTAGGTCCATACAGCTCTGCTTTACCTGGGCCGAGACTCGGGGGGCAACAAGCCTGGAAGATGCCTTGTTCTTGGGAGCCGATCAGGATTACCTCGGCTGCGGCTGCATCATGGCCGTCTCGGGTAGGAACCGGGAAGGAAAAGCCGACGCCTAGTACGGGGCTTGGACTGTGTCTGTTGCTGCAAGAAAGGAAAGAAGTCCGACGCGTTGCTCGTCGGTCTTAGCATGGCAAACGGAGGGAATGAAATTGGAGCGATTAAAGGATAAATGGAAAGAACAATTTCATTAATTCCAAGGAGCGGCTTTACAAGAAAGAGCCGATGGCTCTCAAAAGAGGGATCCGGTGCCTAGTGCACTCGCTACTACTAGTCCTATACTACTAGTCGTCGCTGTCCTCGTCATCGCCGCCGTCGACGTCGTCGGCGCTGCTCCCGAGGGAGCTCTTCGTCGCTGCTGCCCCAGCCCTTGGCCGGAGCCTCTTCCTCCTCGTCATCGTCATCATCCTCGCTGTCCGCCCGGGAGCGGAAGCGCTTGGTCGGCGGGTACCCGATGGAGGAGGAAGAGTCGTCCTCCTCCTCTTCCTCTTCGTCATCATCCTCGTCCTCGCTGTCCGCCCACATGCGGGGGCGCTTCTTCGGCGGGAGCTGGGCAGAAGGAGAGGCTTTGGCCTTCGCTGCTTCTCCTTCTTTTTTCTCCTCGTCGGAGGAGAAGGGATTCACTGCGGGGTGGAGACTGCCTTCGGTCTTCTTCTTCGGCGAAGATTGGGGGAAGAGTTTGGAGAAAGAAGAGGAAGAGGAAGACATTGCTACAGGAAGAGGGGGTTTTTTGGTGCCGATAGCAGGGATGGAATGAGAGAGAGCTAACCGATCGGCGCGGTTAAATAATGATGAATCCGGCGAAGGATTAATGCCATTACAACTTCCAAGGGATCGATGCTAAAGCTGTCGGGATTTTTAGAGAAGCTGAGAAGACAGGGCATAATGATGACGGATGCTGTAACGGCTCTACTCTGCTACAACGTGACCTCTCGAAGGGAAAGCATAATGATTTTGGAAATGTTATTTCCAAAACCAGGGGGGCATGTGTTATCACCAGAATTTGACCAAGTCAGAGGTGGGCCGCGATCGAAGATGGGCGTGAAGAAATATATATAGGAGAAGTATGTGGATCGGCCTTTTTACCAAGTTGGGCTTAATTGCCCGTGTATACGTAACATATTAGATCGTATCTTAGTTTAGAGATAGAATCTTATTCGTGCACGGTTTGGTGCACGCCCGCATTGGAAAGTCCCCTGGACTATAAATATGTACCTAGGGTTCATGGAATAAACAACAACTCACGTTCAACCCCAAAAACAAACCAATCTCGGCGCATCGCCAACTCCTTCGTCTCGAGGGTTTCTATCAGGTAAGCGACATGCTGCCTAGATCGCATCTTGCGATCTAGGCAGCACAAGCCCCACGTTGTTCATGCGTTGCTCGTACTTGAAGCGCTTTGGATGGCGAGCAACGTAGTTATCATTAGATGTGTTAGGGTTAGCATTGTTCTTCGTTTAAGCATGCTTACGTAGTGCAACCCTTGCATATCTAGCCGTCCTCACGCCTATCTCAGGTGTGGGGGCGGCACCCCGCTTGATCATTATTTAGTAGATCTGATCCGTTACGATTGCTCCTTGTTCTACAAGGATTAGTTTAATATCTGCAATAGTTTGGCCTTACAAAGGGGGAGGATCCTGTGGCACGTAGGGTGGCGTTCGCAAGTCCTAAACGGGATGTTCCTAGGATCAACTTCATGTTGGTTTTCCGGCCTTGTTTAGGATCGGCTTACGAGCACCGTGCGTGGCCATCCGGCCCAACCTGGAGTAGGATGATCCGATTATGTGGTGAAAACCCTAAATCGTCGTAGATCTCATTAGCTTCATCTTGATCAAGCAGGACCACCAAGTATTCGTACACCCCGTACGGATCATGGGTGGATCGGCTCTTTGAGCCGATTCACGAGATAACCCGAGAGCCGATCGAGGCTCGTATTTAACGTTTACATGTATGCCCTGCAGGAAACTAAGCGAGGCAATCTCATCACCTTCCCGACCAGGTATAGGTCAGGTGGCACGCCCTTGCACTTCGCAACGCCGCGTGTGACCAGAAGAGCATTGCGGGCCGTCGCTCGGAGGGGTCTCAGCCAGCCGCAGCTCTAGGCTCCCCCCGGCTCTACAGTGTTGACAAGGCCGCTGCCCGCCGGTGGGTTTTGGCAGTCAACAGTTACGCATTGGCAAAGGGGACAAATCGGCAAGATCAGTATGAGAGGAAATCGGCTAAGATAAGCTAAAAGGAATCGGCAAAATCAGATTGGGGAAAGTTCTTCATTGATAGATTTCTTACATAAGGAGCTGATTGCTCTCAAAAGGAAGTACTAGGGGATACAGGGCCCCATCTACTGCTACTGGTCCTATGCTAGATGTCCTATCTACGGGCCGTCGCTGCCCTCGCCGTCGCCGTCGTCGCCGCTGTCGGCGCTACTCCCGACAGGCTCGTCGTCGCTCCAATGGCCGCCGACCAGTCCCTCATTGTCCTCGTCTTCTTCGTCAGCATCGTCATCGTCACTGTCGAAGTCGCTGAGGTTTCCCGGCCAAGGGCAGAACCGCTTGGCCGGAGGCTCGTCGGAGGAGGTGTCGTCCTCCTCCTCTTCCTCTTCTTCCTCCTCCTCCTCCTCGGGAGAGGGGAAGTCATAGGAGAAGCGATCGTCGTCGCTCTCCTCCTCCGTTGTCCCATCGGCGAGGAAGCGGAGGTCGCTGTCCCCGTCGGTCAAGGACTTGTCGTCCTCTGACCAAAGGGAGAAGTCATGGCTAGACTCCTCCCCGGCCGCAATGGCGCGGCGGATGTTGGCTGCGTGGACCTCCGCCGGGTTCGGCTCCGGCGTCGGCTCGCGAGACGAAGAGGACTGGGTGGAAAGATCCGATGAAGCAGAGGAGGAAGAGGACATGGTGGCGCAGGAGGGCTTTTGGAGCGCTAATGCGAAGAAGATGCAGGAACAAACTGTGCGGAGCGGTTAAATAAAAGGGGATATAGTGGAAGTTTAATGCCACAGCAGTTTCCGAGGAAGTGGTGCCTAAAAGAAAAAAAAACTGCCAGGTCACGCGGAGAAGTTGAGAAGGCAGGGCATCATGATGACGGATACTGCAACGGTTCTGCCACGACATGACCCGACGAAAGAAGAGCATAATGATTTTGGAAATGTCATTTCCAAAACCAGGGGGGCATGTGTTATCACCAGAATTTGACCGAGTCAGAGGTGGGCCGTGATCAAGATGGACGTGAAGAATATATATATATAGAAGAAATACGTGAGTCGGCCTTTTATACCAAGTTGGCCTTAATTGCCCGTGTATCTGTAACATATTAGATCGCATCTTAGTTTAGAAGTTAGAATCTTACTCGTGCACGGTTTGGTGCACGCCCACATTAGAAAGTCCCCTGGACTATAAATATGTATCTAGGGTTTATGGAATAAACAACAACCAACGTTCAACCACAAACAAATCTCGGCGCATCGCCAACTCCTTCGTCTCGAGGGTTTCTACCGGTAAGCACCATGCTGCCTAGATCGCATCTTGCGATCTAGGCAGCACAAGCCTGCCCACGTTGTTCATGCGTTGCTCGTATCGAAGCCTTTTTGATGGCGAGCAACGTAGTTATCTTAGACATGTTAGGGTTAGCATTGTTCTTCATATTACATGCTTTCGTAGTGCAACCCTTGCATGTCTAGCCGCCCTTACACCTATCTTAGGTGTAGGGGCGGCACCCCGCTTGATCATAGTTTAGTAGATCTGATCCGTTACGGTTGCTCCTTGTTTCATCAAGGATTAGTTTAACATCTGCAATAGTTAGGCCTTACAAAGGGTTGGAGGATCCAGCGGCGTGTAGGGTGGCGTTTGCTAGCCCTAGAAAGGATGTTCCGGGGATCAACCTCATGTTGGTTTTTAGGCCCTGTCTAGGATCGGCTTACGGTCACCGTGCGCGAGCGCGAGGCCCAATCGTGAGTAGGATGATCCGATTATGCGGTGAAAACCCTAAATCGTCGTAGATCTAATCAGCTTTATCTTGATCAAGCAGGACCACCATATATTCGGACACCTCGTCCGGATCATGGGTGGATCGGCTCCTTGAGCCGATTCACAGGATAACCTGAGAGCCGATCGAGGCTCGTATTTAACGTTTACGTGTGTGCCCTGCAGGAAACTAAGCGAGGCATCATCCACACCTTCCTGACCAGGTATAGGTCAGGTGGCACGCCCTTGCGGTTGGCATCGGCGCGTGCGACCAGGAGGCTTTGCGGGCCGTCGCTCTGAGGGACTGGGGCCAGCCGCAGCCCTAGTTGTTCCCGGCTCTACCGTGTTGACCATCTCTGCCCGCCAGGGGGTTTCTGACGTCAACAGCAGCATCCATCCGAAGAAGATCGTCAATCATCTTTTCAGCGACAGGAGTCACCTCCTCATTGATCATGTTGACGTTCCTTCTCCGTTTCCTCAATCGAGCATGACAAAGGTCGACAATGTTGGACATGTCTAACTTCGGGTAGCAGATCTGCAGCATGATCATAGCAAACCTAGCACCAGCCATCAACTGGGCCTTCACAAAGCCATGGATTCGATGAACACTTTTGAATTTATCCATCAAGTCATGGAGAGTTTTGGGCTAAGCATTCCGAGGAAACATGACATTATAAAACATGGCCAGTGTCTTTGTGCAGAAGTCGAGATATTCACAGACCTGACCAGCACAATCCTGAAACCGCACAATTTGACGGGTTCGATCTGGGGTAGCCCGAAAATTGGCGTTGTTCTGCAGAGCAAGTCGAATGAGAACCTCGGATCTCGCGTCGACACGTCGATCTTCGGCAACAGCGTCTAAAAAAGAGCCTAACCATGTGGAAGGATACAGTCAGTTTTGCAAAAAAGTGGCTATGGATAGCAATACTGAAGAATATAAGAGGTGAAACTTACCCGCCATATCCAGGCTTGCGTCATTCAGTAGTTCAAGCATATAATTTTCTCGGGAAGTAGCTTGTAAAGCTTCGGCAATCGTAGAATCTTTTAAGACTAAGGCTTCTTGAGCCTGCTGAAGAGCTATTTTCTCCCGTTCGGAAGATTTGCGAGATTGATCCATGACAATAAGGGACTGTTTCTTCATGGCTTGGAGTTGCTGTCGAAGTTCAGATAATTCCAGGAGTTCAGAGTTAACGCATGAAGAATCGTCCAAGAAAACGTCGTCAACTATCCGCTTAGAGTGAGACGTAGCAGGGGAAGCAGGTGATGGTCCAGCAGTCTTAGAGTAATTATCAAACACCAACTGGAAGAAAGAAAAATTCGACATCAATTACCACACAATGGTTCATTCCTTTTCATTGATATGTCGGGATATTTACAAGAGTAAAGGTCCATTACAAAAGGTCAACTCCTAGCGAGTCGATGAAAATAGTCGTACATCATGAAGACATCGACAACTACCAAAAGAGAAAGCAAAGAATGGAGGAGTAAATTGGTCTACTTCACCTCCGGTTTGGCGGAACTGGAGGAAGCATCAGGTTTGTGTCCCAGGAAGGAGAGGGTCTTCTTAGAATATGGCTTGGCAGCCTTCATCAAGGACTTCCACTTCTCCTTGTTGATTCCCTTCGTTTCGGCAGCCTTTGCCCAGTCGACAGTTTGTTGGCTCTCGGCAACCAGGGCTATGTTACCTTCGACACCAACCTTCAAACTTTCTTGTCGAAAAGCCAAGCCAAGATCTTCCTGGGGAAGGAAGCGCTTAGCAAGCTCAGAGAAGGTAGTTGGTTGTGTCTGCTTGGGGAAGAAGTAGGGGAAGAGGCGCGTGAACGCGGTCCGCGCATCAACAATCCTGATGCGCGCCAGACCCCCATGAAGTTCAAGGATAGAGAGGGCATCGAGGAGACGATCGTCCTCAGCTTCCTGAAGGGAAAAATCATCACCAATCTTTCCTGCTGAAACAATATTCGGATTCATCAAAAATATGCAGAGAGCCAATCTTAGAAGAAGCTTGAACAAAGTGATCACATAACTTACTGACAAAGCGACGATTTTGCGACTCTAAGCGGCCTATGATGGCCTCTTCACGCGCAATTTGTTGAGTCGTTTCCTCGCTCAAAGAAGTTTCAGCATGATGGAGCCTTTTTCGAAGATCTCCAACAGAGGCAGTGTCTTGCTCGGCTTTCTCGCGAGCCTTTTCGCTTTACTCAAGCTTGATGGCAAGATCATCAGCGCGCGTCTGTTAGCTTTGGCGAGAGCCTCTAGCGGAAGGAAACGAGGCAGGAGTGTTAAGTCAAAAACTGCAATATAGTCTACTCGATGAAAAATTAAAATATCTTATCCACGGGAAAGTTTACCTTTCAAATCTTCGACAGTATTACGGTACCCAATAAATTGAGTATCGAGATTGATGAAGTGTTTCATCAGAGGTTGTACAAAGAAAGACGATAGAAAGTTTCATAAGGGAACAAAAACTCGACAAATGATAAAAAATAGCTGCAAGGGTTCTTACATCATCCAAGGAAGGAGTCCTCGAACTCCCGGCAAAAAAGTTATGGCTCTCGCCAAGTTCAATCCTTGCTCTTTTAGGCGAAGGGGCTCAGGGGCTGGCGACAGGAGTCGACATTTCCAAATCTTGATGCTGAGGAGGTGAGGTTTCCTCAGCAACACGGCGAGCTTCCGAAAGAACTACAGTATTTGACGTGCTCGTCAGAGTAGTCACATTGGCAGCGGGTTCTTCTTCTTCTTCGCCACTATCTGCAAAGATAACATTAGAGTATTTACAAGAAATATATAAAAAGAAAAAGGGGACAAAGTAACTTACGAGCTAATGATGGCATCCTCATAAGGATAGAAGGCGCCCTCTTCCTCGGGAGAAGTTTTCTCGGCAGGTGACCCACTGGGTTTGGAGGTGCCGGAATCCTCAACTTCACTCCTCTTTATCTTGTTCCTTGGAGAAATAGCGGAAGGAGGAGAGTGCTCTGATTCAGAAGCCTCTGACTCAGTTTCTTTCTCGGAGGAAGCCGCAGATTTGTTAGATGCAGCGATTTCACTCTCGAGAGGAGTGGATTCTTGCGGGTCATCATGGAAAATGGCTCGCTCCTCTACTTCTCCGCCTTCGAGAAGGGGAGGAAGAGAAGTCAAGACTTGATGGTTCAGCAGGGAAAAGTATATAGATGAATACATAAAACATAAACAATATAGAGCAGTCGAAAAAGAGAAGAGTAACTCGAAGGAAATATCATTTACCTTGGGAAGGGGTGGCTGTCGTTGTATGGCTCTGATACGTCTCCAACGTATCGATAATTTCTTATGTTCCATGCTTCTTTTATGATGATACACACATGTTTTATACATACTTTATGTCATATTTATGCATTTTCCGGCACTAACCTATTAACGAGATGCCGAAGAGCCAGTTGCTGTTTTCTGCTGTTTTTGGTTTCAGAAATCCTAGTAAGGAAATATTCTCGGAATTGGACGAAATCAACGCCCAGTGGCCTATTTTTCCACGAAGCTTCCATAACACCGAAAGGGAAACGAAGTAGGGCGACGAGGCGCCCACACAACAGGGCGGAGCGGCCCAAGCCTTGGTCGCGCGGCCCTAGCGTGTGGGGCCCTCGTGGCGCCCCCTGACCTACCTCTTCGCCTACTTAAAGTCTTCGTCGCGAATACCCCAGTACCGAGAAACACGATACGGAAAACCTTCCAGAGACGCCGCCGCCGCCAATCCCATCTCGGGGGATTCAGGAGATCGCCTCCGGCACCCTGCCGGAGAGGGGAATCATCTCCCGGAGGACTCTTCACCGCCATGGTCGCCTCCGGAGTGATGTGTGAGTAGTTCACCCCTGGACTATGGGTCCATAGCAGTAGCTAGATGGTCGTCTTCTCCTAATTGTGCTATCATTGTTAGATCTTGTGAGCTGCCTAACATGATCAAGATCATCTATTTGTAATGCTACATGTTGCGTTTGTTGGGATCCGATGAATAATGAATACTATGCTATGTTGATTATCAATCTATTATCTATGTGTTGTTTATGATCTTGCATGCTCTCCGTTATTAGTAGAGGCTCTGGCCAAGTCATTACTTGTAACTCCAAGAGGGAGTATTAATGCTCGATAGTGGGTTCATGCCTCCATTAAATCTGGGACAGTGACAGAAAGTTCTAAGGTTGTGGATGTACTGTTTCCACTAGGGATAAAACATCAATGCTATGTCTAAGGATGTATTTGTTGATTACATTACGCACCATACTTAATGCAATTGTCTGTTGTTATTTAGACACCAAGGATGAAATTTTTCTTAGGAGATCAATCTACCCACATACTGATGACACAGAGAATATTGTGTGGTAACATGCTATATCCCGCATTATCCCGCATCAAGTTAAACAAGATGCTCCTAATGTGACCTACTATCTAGAGTGCTAAAATAAGTGTATGTTTGCCTAGAGTGGTGTTAATAACATACACATGATATAATGAGTTGTGATGGCGTTTAGCATTCCTGTGTGCTCTCCTGTTTTTTGAGCTGTCCATCCTACACTCTTGTTTTAATTCCAAGATAAGTGCAGTTCACCTAGCACTGCATGATATCATGTGCTACTTCTCCTATAAATGATTTTGTTACTGTCTGATACCAAATCTTTTTGTCGACTTGATTTGACCATATGTCATAACTTAATACCATATCGTTAGACATTTGTTCCATCAATTTGAATATAACAAGTTTGTTCTATTGAGTCAGAGTTGTTCAGTGTATATGATGTGCCACGGCTGGGGAAGCAGGATGGAGTATTTCACATATGCACTTGTAATATCCCTTATGGAGATCTGCCAATAGCAGATTAGAAGAAAATTTGGAATGCTGAATGACCGCATGAGGTATGTTCTGTAAGTAGTGTACGCCTGTATCGCGCTTCTACTACGAGCTAAGAGAAGTTGCTAACTGGGTTTCATTTTTCTTCTGAAATACCTATTTTTTTAAATAAACTCTTTATTCTGGTTGCTGGTATAATATGTTTGCAGCGTGCACTTGCTGAATTGACATCATGATGTTTGTGGGTACTTACATGTACATCAGTTTGCATTCTATACATATCAGTTTGTTCGCACATAAAAATCTAGAGGATATACACCGATATTCCATCCATTTGTCATGCATTAATATTGCAAACATTCCATTTATGGTTGATTCCTTAATCTAATTCTTCAACCGGCATATCTGCACGCCATATGCATCTCTATGTTGAGTAGGAATATGTTTGTGAATGTGTGCGAATGTTTTCTATTAAAAATATACTCTTGAAATATCATATCTTCATTTCAGTCATGTTTGTGAATGTTTTCTATGAAAAATATACTCTTGAAATATCATATCTTCATTTCAATCATGTTTGTGAATGTTTTCTATGAAAAATATACTCTTGAAATATCATATCTTCGGCGTCATTGGTTTTTGAGAATATTTGGTGTCAGACTAGGCATGATGGTAATCAGGCACTTCATTTTGGGGCCTTGAGTTGGTTGCATGGTTCATAATGTTGTTAGTTGAAAGGAAATGAAAAATTATAGATAGTAGTCTTCTCCCTAAGTGTTGTTCAATCAACGGAGCAGAGTAGGTGGAATGTGCTTATTGTCAAGGAATTTCAGAATGATATTCCACTGCAAGAATTCATGAAGAACAAGGCATTCCATATTTGAAGAATTAAATGTTCTGTGCAAAACAAAAGATGCTAGCCTGTGGAGTATAGACAAAAAAATTAAATTTCTGTTTTGTCCATTTTTTGTATGTTCTCTTTTCACGAATGGAACTGATGCCATGACAATATCGTTTCTGTAATTTTCTTCCTGCTAGCATTCCAACTACCGGCAGCAGTGCTATCATTTTAGACATTAATTGAGTTTAGTCTTCCATTAATCACTAGCACTATTTTTCCCTTCCAGTCTCTCATCTCACATAATGATTGCTATCTCCGTTCGTGATGGATGTTGTGCCAACATAGCCTGCTTCTTCTGACTTAGCTGAAGTAACCAAAACTTGCTTTTTGCAGATGGGAAACATCTCCGTGTGCCTATATATTACATGTTGGGAATTATGTGTTCTGCACAACACTGGAACAAAAGTAATACATTCTTAGCTCAATACTTATTTCTTGGTGTGACTTCGTATCATAGAAATCACACCATTCTGGACTTTTTCTGAAACATTATGGTTCCTTCTTAGATTTTCACATATATATTTTCTTCAAACAAAAAGATGTTTATTACAAACATGGCTTATATATGGTTTGTCTCTTACTAGAACAAAGTTGAAATCTGGTCTTAGTTCACGAGTTGTAATTTTGGTGCATGGTACATTTCTTCTACAGGATTTCCCTTCCTTTAACAATGTTGATGTTTTTGCATGACTTTTATAGTTCACATATTTTGGTCTGCAATCAAATCTCATATTGTCTTCAAATTTGTATATAATTGATGCTCCCAGTCGAGATTCACCCTGCAGACTTCTAATCCAAATGTTTATGGGTAACAAAAGTAAAAATCGTCACTTACGTCTTTACGTTTGAATGACAAATTAGGTATCAACTTGGCGTCTTGGCCGCAAATAATCTGTTCAACACACATTTGGCATTCATGATCGAGTCGACGCTTATGGAGATATTTTGGTCAGTTCTGATGATCGAGCTGCCGCTGATGCATTGCAAGACCAATTAAACATAGATGGAGCGCATGGCTGCTTGAAAGTTTTTGCTGGAGCACTCAATTTTTTTTTGTTAATTTGCTTTATATCTTGTGTTTTTTTTTTGTTTCATTAAAGGTTGTAGGCAAAATATATTTTGCGTTCAAACAAGATTTTCATCAGATTTGATAACAACAATCTTAAGGTCCATTCTGTTCAACATGATACAATAGACTATTATACCCACCATTTCAATGCATCAAGTATTCCATGAAGCAATTTTGCTATGTATATGAGTTCGTATTGTTCTTTCAAAGTGAAAATTGATATACACATTAGATAATGTCTTGCCTGTGTTTGTTTGCTGAAATTCCTTTTGCTGAAATTCCTACCACTTTATTGTCAAAATGAACATTATTCTTTATCAAATGGGACGGGCGCAGCAAAGCGCGCTATAATGATCTACTTTGGCTCATTATCCAAATAAAATGGTTGAAACACTGGGGATTACTTGTTTTCATTATTCTTGGATGGTATCTGGGACGGTTAATCCTTTGTCATCTACTCAAGCCTCTCCTCCTCCACGTCCTTATGTGCTTTTTCCAGGGCTTCAATGGGAAACTTCAGATGAGCTTTCTTATAGATGCACTTCCCTGTTTCTGGATGCAACGTTCCCCCAATCCCGTAGAACCACTCCTTACACCGTTCGATCCAACCGTGTGTCCCTAATCTGATCCCTTTCCTGGTCAGTTCCGCCTCAGCTGCCTGCCACTTAGGACGGTTAGCCCTGTATCCACCTGGACCCAGAATTTGGTGATATAGCTTCAACGCAGCATTTGCCTTATTTGTTTCCGACCTTTTCAGAAATTCTTCTGACTCCGTGCTGTACTTCACGAATTCGTCCCAGTGATTTTTTACCTTCTCACTATCCGGAGTCTTCTTTTTCTTGATAAGGCCGCGCAATCTTTTCTTGTGGTTCTTGAATAGTTTGGCCATCTTCTTCTTGGCAAACTCGCGGGGGGCCTGCTCCCTCTTGGCCTTTTCAGCGTCATCCCCCTCTTCGGGTACTATGTTGAAATGTGACATGAGCTTGGTCAGAATGCTGTTTTTGGCTACATCATAGATATAAAGACCTTGAGCTTCTTCCTCTGCAGACAGCACTAGTCCCTCCGGCTTGTTCCATTCTCGAACGGTGATCAGGACGTGGTCCCTAACAAGCACTCCGCATTGAGCTATAAATGCCTTTGCACCTTTCTCTGGAGCAATCGGTTTACCATCCTTAGCGATGTGGGTGATGTCGTGCCTAACACCGTCGTCCAATTTTTTGGCCGGGCCTCGCTTCCTCGACTTTACAGATGAAGTGCTCGATCCGGAGGGCTAAAAAAGAAATAATTCATAGTCAGAACAATTTAATTAGTTAATGCATCTAGTCGATCAACATCGGCTTAATTAATTTATATACCTGGGTGATAACTACGGTTCCGGAGCCATTATGCTGATCTTCTTCCTCACCGGCGCCATTAGGATCTTCTTCCTCAATATTCTCTGCTCCCTCACCGGAGTCATTCAAAAAAGTTGCGGTGACATCATCATCGCCATCATCTGGAATAACGTCGTCGTCGCGATCATCCAGAGTACCGTGGGCTATGAGGTTCTCCATGAAATTTTCTTGAATTTCATCTCTGTCCATGCTTTCTACAACGACCTGCAAGCCTATATATAGGAACCATCATATGATCAAATTAAGGATAATGCAGAAAACTGAAAATGGAGTTACATATGTAGTTCTTAACTAAGGATCGATAATATAGTGCTGAAAGCAGATAGTGCAGTTACATGCATACATAGATCGGGTTCATGTTTATTTAACCCTAATACATCAATCAATACTACAACCTCTCAACCGCGCCGACCGGGTCCTATAACGCGTCGACCGGGTCCTGAGCCGCGCCGGGTGAACCCCCAAAGCCACGGAACAATCACGGGAGCATAGCTAACATGAGATCCCTGCATAAAGCTCCATCCGGTCCTATACATATTGTCTAACGCATACATGTAACGGCGAACGTGCTCGTCCTCCGCCGCAATGCGCTGAGCTACCTCCTCCGGCGGGCCGGCTCCCTCTGAAACGACCGTGGCCCATAAGACCTCCACCAGAGAATATCCGGGTCGACGACGGGACCCAGATTCCGCCCCAAGGTGCGCGACCCGGAAGCTAAGACCTCCCAGTGCCACCCCGGCGGAGCCCAGTCCAGGACCTCCCCCATCTGCTGCATCTCCTCGGTGAGAGTCAGACCACGGCGCGGCGGCTGTCGCGGCATCGTAGCTACGAAAACAAATCATATATATATGTACCAACGTTAACATAAATTAAAAAAATAACTTCACTACTTTTAACCCGGCAGGGGCGTCGGCACTATGTCGCGGCGGCACAGCCACGGGCGCCGGTAGGGGCACCGCCACGGACTCGGCACCGGCAGGGGCGCCCGCACTACCGGATTAACTATACTAACAAATAGTTTACACTAATAGAGTTCTAACTAACATTATTTTTATTAATGTTAGAGTTGTAACTAACATTATTTCTAACATACATATTATTATTGTAACTTTTACTAACTATTTCTAAAAAATAGTTTACTAACTATTTCTAAAATTCTAATACTAACAATCTAACAATCTAACAATCTAATAATCTAATAATCTAACAATCTAACAATCTAACAATCTAATACTATAAAAAATTAAAAAAAAAGGGGTGGCCGGGGGCTCACCTTGGCGCCGGCGGAGAGGAGGCGCGCGGCGGCGGTGTTGGAGGAGGCGGCGGGCGGCGGCGGGCACGCGATGGTGTTGGAGGCACGCAGCGGGCAGCGCCGGTGTTGGAGGAGGCGGCTGTGTTGGAGGAGGCGCGCGGCGGGCGGCGGCGCGCGGACGGCGACAGGCGCGGGCGTGGTGGTGGAGGCGGTGACGCGCGGACGGCGACTGGCGCGGGCGTGGTGGTGGGCGGCGGCGCGGTGGACGGCGACGGCGGCGATTTCGCGCGGCAGTTGGGCAGCCTGGCGGCGCTTAGCGCTTCGTCTCCGCGGGATTGATCTCCACGGAGACGAAGTGTTTTCTTTTATACTGGCCCCACCTTTGGTCCCGGTTCGTATTACAAACCGGGACCAAAGGCCCCCCTTTGGTCCCGGTTTGTATAAAAAACCGGGACTAAAGGCCATTTTTGCTGCGATTTTCGCTGCCCGCGCAAAAAAGGCCTTTAGTCCCGGTTTTTAATACAAACCGGGAGCAAAGGCCATTTTTTTTAAAAAAATTTGTTCCCGTCTTATTTCAAATCAAAAAAAAACCACGTACTGGCCACCGCACTGCCACACGTGTCCACCGCCACCGCCGCCGCCATGTACTGGCCACCGCCAGCACCGCCGTGTACTGGCCACCGCCATGTACAGGCAACCGTCGCCACCGCCGTGTACTGGCCACCACCGTCACCGCCATGTACTGGCCACCGCCGCCACCGCCGTGTACTGCCCACCACCTCCACCGCCATGTACTGGCCACCACCGCCACCGCCACACGTGTCCCTTCCCCGTGCCATGTGTCCCTTCCCCGTGCCACGTGTCCCTTCCCCGTGCCACGTGTCGCCGCCGCTTCCACATGCCTCGCCCCGCCGCCACCGGCGTGCGACGTGTAGATCCCGCTTCCACGTGCCACGCCCCGCCGCTTCCCCGCGCCACCTGTCGCCGCCGCTTCCCCGCGCCACCTGTCGCCAAACTTGCCGCGTCGCTGTGCTATAAAGCGCCGCGTGCGCGCGGAACCACGCGTCGTCGTCGCCTCCGTTCATTCGTCGCCGGGATGCCGCCGCGCTGTCGCGGCTCGTCCGGCTTCCGTGGCGTCCGAGCGCGTCCGAACGGTAGGTTCTACGCCGAGATGCGCGCCGGTGGCTTCCGGCTCACCCTCGGCACGTACAACACCCCGGAGCTGGCGGCGCGTGCTTATGACGCGGCCGCATGGCGATTTCGGCGGCCACGGTGCGACATGAACTTCCTAGACATCGAATCGCTAGAGGAGGTGGAGTTCCTCGCGCCGACGCCGTGCCTCGTCGACGACGAGGACCGTCGCCGCCACCGCCAGGTGCAGCGCCGGATCGCCATCGCCGAGCACGACGAGGAGTTGATGCGCCAGTGGAGGGCGCAGTTCCCCAATGACGTCGACAACACCGACGCGTTCTTCGCTGACCTCCGGGCACATCGCAGGTCCAACATGCGCCACCGTCGGGCCGTCGCCGTGTTCGAGCGCGACAACCAGAATACAACTTGGGCCGACAACGACCCTCGATGGGACGACATTTGGACCGAGCAACCTCCGACGACGAGTAGATCGACTAGACTAACACGTACACCAAGACAACACCAAACATGTTATCTGTAACTTCAATTAGCAGAAGCATGGTTAGATACAAATTCATTAGACGAAATGTGTAAGCTATATTAATTCACACACCGAGGGGATATAAATCAAAAGGAATTTTAGGGATGATTACGTGGCCAAAGACGGTTTCAATTCGCGCCGTATGGAGATGCAACCTGCATGAACGGAGGGGAGGCGTTCCTCAGAGGCTGGGCCTGGTCCATGCGTCGATGGACGAAGCCTAGGCCCGCATGGAGGAATACCACGTCGCTGCCAACACGTCATCGTGACCGTCGCGTCCACGAAGGGCGAGAATTCAGCGGCTTTCTAAATCTACGCAAAAGATCGTGAAATTTCCGGATGAAATTGAAGCGCAAGAACGTGAATTTCCTAACTACTTCCCCTGTTCATCCTGATCTGGTACTACGCGTCGCAGGCGGAGGAATAACAGCGGCGCAGGCGGAGGACGATCTGGGGAGGGAGGAGAAGAGGCCTGTTCAGAAAAACAAAACAAAAAAAGAGGAGAAGAGGCATCCCACTGTTCCAATCGCAGGGGAAGGATAAGTTTTTTTTTCTTCCACCGATATGTTTGAAGGCCAAATGCATAGGCCTTAAACCGTTTCGGGGCCCAAGTTTTGCGCTGCTAGGTAACTAAATTTCGGGAGTAGCAGCCCTAAAATGGGATTACAGTGTAATTTTGTCCCTGGACTACGGGTGAATTTATTGTCTTTACGAGAGCGTTAATTTAGCGGCACTTCCCTTATCATAGCATAATAGGTTGTTTTTGCCTGTGAGGACAAGAACTAATTGACTACTGCAGGATTTTGTTCAGCAGTACTATATACTTCCATTAGCAAAATGAAATATGTTATTTTTCTTGTCATCAGGCTATTAATATTGCTAAGTAAAAAAAAATTGTGCTATCAAATTTAGCACCGCCCTCCTCTGGATGCTATACATGCTATTTCGCGTGGTTTAGCAGCGCTATAACAAGCTATTTCATGATTAGTGCCGTAGCTAGGACTCTCCAGATTTGATATCTATTTTCCATATATTTATTGCTTCAATATGTCAGAAGTGCTTAATAAGTTTCCTTTGATCTTACAGAGCTTTGTCTTCACATGGTCACTTGAAGTCAATTATATTGCTATTTTCTTACATGAAATTCATCGATTTATTGTGGCAGAGAACTCTCACAGAATAAAGTGTATTCTGTTATGGTTATGTGTAGTGTGGAGCAGTCTGTGATTAGCTGCAGATCAGAATTCTACTCCTAGATCCGTTTTGTTACCCTATTTTTGTAATATTACCTGCTACTAACAAATGTTGCTTGGCTGTGCTACTTTTAGAAAATCAGTTGTTCTGACTTCTGAGGGTCTTCCATAAATATCAATACTGGTTAAAAATTAGCAACCAAGAAAGAACATTCAGGTAAATAAGCGACGACAACTGTTCTCATATTTTTCAGATCATGGTTATTGTTAATCTACAGTTGTTACAGGGTGCAACTTGTTAGATCTTGTTATATCTGTATGGGCCTGGGTACGGTGTAGTACACCGCCCCAGCCCGTATCTCATGTAAACACCACGGCTGGGGTTCTTCCAGTCTATATAACACGGAGCCCGGGACCTCAACAGGTTACACCGGTTAAACCTAAATATTTGACATGGTATCAGAGCTCTCCTCTCCCGTGACCTAGCTGCCGCCGAGGATCTCCTCCCACGATCAATCTGATCGGAAAACCCATCGTCTATCTCCCTCACGATCGATCTGATCGAAAAAACCCAAAAACCCCAACAACACAACCGAAATCCTACGATCTGTAGATCGGAAAACCTCCAAAACCAAAAACCCACGATCTGTAGATCGGAAAACACCAAAACCCAACGTCACGATCGTTAGATCGGAAAGTTTGCCTCAGGTTCATGGCGTCCTCCTCGTCAGCTCCGGCTTTGGCCGCCTCCCTGGGGCCACCTCCCTCTCAGAAGCTCACCAGGGCCAACTACTTGTTCTGGAAAACTCTGGTGTTCCCTCCTCTGCGCGGCGCGCAAGTCCTGGACTTGCTGGACGACACGGATGCAGCGCCGCCGACTCATCTGGAGGTAGAAGACAGTGATGGGAAGAAGAAGAAAATCCCCAACCCTGCCTATGCTACATGGGTTGCGAAGGATTCAACGGTGCTTGGGTGGATCCTCAACTCCCTCTCGCCGGAAGTACTTGCTCACACCATCGGCATCGAGTCGACAGCCGAGGTATGGACAATCATCAACAACATCTGCGGGTCTCGCTCTCGCTCACGCATCAATCAGCTGCGCGGTGCTCTCTCTAGCACCAAGAAACTTGAGCTCTCCGCCTCGGTCTTCTTCGCCAAGATGAAGGGGTTTGCGTCGGAGCTCGCTGCCGCAGGGAAACCTGTTCCAGAAGATGAGATGATCGGCTACATTGTTGGAGGACTTGATGGATCCTACAACGATGTTGCTGCCTCTGTAAACGGTAACAATGCCATTACATTAGATGATGTCTATGATCAAATTATTGCTCATGATATGCGCCAGGAAATGCTCTCCGAAACTGGCCAAGCAGCGGGGTTCACCTCCTCTGCCAACGCTGCAAGTCGTGGTCGCGGACATGACCGTGGTGACCGTGGTCGTGCGCGATCACCAGACCGCGGTGACCGTGGCCGTGCGCGCTCACCAGACCGCGGTGACCGTGGCCGCGGGCAGCGCTGGGACGACCGGCGCCGTGATGACGGTGATCGTCATCGTGATGATGGTGCTCGCTGGGATGACCGGCGTGATGGCGCGCGCAAGGAAGATCGTCGTCCTGCACGGCGTGATGATGGTGGCTATGAGCGCCGCCGTGATGATGGAGGATATGACCGTCGCCGACGTGGGCACGGGCGCGTTCCCACCCCCTATGTGGATGTGACATGCCAAATTTGCACCATTCATGGCCATCGCGCCTCCGACTGCTGGTGGCGCTTCAAGAAGGATGACAGTGATGATGATGATGATTCTGGACGAGGGAAGAAGGGTGCACATGCTGCATCCTATGGCGTCGACAGCAATTGGTACTCCGATACTGGAGCCACTGATCACATTACAAGCGAATTGAACAAGCTCAACACCTCTGAAAAGTACAAGGGCCGAGACTGCGTTCACACCGCTGATGGAAATGGTATGGCTATATCACATGTTGGTCAATCCTTGTTGCATACTCCTCATAGTACATTGCATTTAAACAATATCCTTCATGTCCCAAATGCTTCCAAAAATCTTGCATCCGTTCATAGACTTTGCCTTGATAATAATATCTATATTGAATTTCACGCATGGTTCTTTTTGATTAAGGATCAGGCAACGCGAAGAACTCTGTTTAAAGGACCATGCCATGGTGGTCTCTACCCGCTAGTGCCTTTGTCTACTGGATCACCCAAGCAAGCCTTCATTACAATAAAGCCTTCTTCATCTACATGGCATCGCCGTTTAGGACATCCATCCTCCTTTGTGGTTCAACAGATTGTTAGGAAAAATCAGCTCGCATACACTCCTGAAATAAATCCTTATGTTTGTGATTCGTGTCAATTAGCTAAGAGTCACCAGTTGCCATATCCTGTGTCTACCAGTGTGTCCACAGTTCCTTTTGAACTTGTATTCTCTGATGTATGGGGTCCAGCACCTGCCTTTGTAAGCAAACACTCATACTATGTAAGCTTTATCGATGATTTTAGCAAGTTTTCATGGATCTACTTGCTTAAAAAGCGTTCTGATGTTTTTCAAGTTTTCCTTAACTATCAAGCTTATGTTGAGCGCAAGTTTGGTAGGAAAATCATTACTATGCAAACAGATTGGGGAGGCGAGTATGAGAAACTTAATGGCTATTTCCAGAAAATTGGCATTACTCATCATGTGTCTTGTCCTCATGCTCACCAACAAAATGGCTCCGCTGAATGCAAACACCGTCATATTATGGAAGTAGGTCTCTCTCTTCTTGCACATGCATCCATGCCACTTAAGTTTTGGGATGAAGCCTTCCTTACAGCCACCTTTCTAATCAATCTCCTCCCTAGCAAAGTAATCAACTCAGAAACCCCTGTTGAACGCCTCCTACATACTAAACCAAACTATGACTCTCTTCAGATATTTGGGTGTGCTTGTTGGCCCAATCTTCGTCCTTACAATAAAAGAAAGCTTGCATATAGATCTACACAATGTGTGTTCCTTGGATACAGTCCCCTTCATAAAGGTGTGAAATGCCTAGACATCACCACTGGTCGCGTGTATATTTCTCGAGATGTTGTCTTTGATGAGAATGTTTTTCCTTTTGCATCCCTGCATCCAAATGCTGGTAGACATCTTAGCCAAGATATTCTTCTCCTACCCACAGAAAATAATGCATGTACTCATGAGGATATTCAACATGATGATCATATGTCTTTGCCTATTATTCCTGTTGTTACTAATACTACACAGGGAACACCTCTCTTGGCTGAAACTACAATCAACAGTGAAGATTCTGGTGAAAATTTGAGTAATAGCCATTCTCCTCAATCTGACGACACAAACCACCTGGACAGCGATCCCGAGGAGGATCCTGCCCAGTCTGACGGCTTCGATCCCGAGGAGGATCCGCCTTCTGCTGATGATGCTGCTCCCGAGGGCGAGCAGGGCGACCAGAGGTCCCTGCTGTGTCTCCACCTCTGCGCGTGTACACGCGTCGCCCGTCGCGGGTCCCTCCACGCACACTCTCTCCGACACGAGCTTCGTCGCCGACTGGCAGCGCCCAGGTTTCCTTTCCCATTGGTCCGTCACGGGATCTAGCTGTGACGAGGCCTGCTGTGGGGTCTGGTGCTGTTCCCAGTCCGCCCACTGGAACTTCTGCGCCAAATACAGCTGCAGCCACTCCTGTGTCTGGAATCCAAACCAGACTTCAAAAAGGTATTCGAAACCCAAAAGTTTATAAAGATGGAACTGTTCGCTATGGAATGCTTGTGTCTGCAGAGGAGCCTCGCTCTCTCACTGAAGCTCTTGCTGATCCGAATTGGTGCAAAGCAATGGAGGAGGAACATGATGCATTGCTTCACAACAAGACCTGGCATTTGGTGCCACCCAGCTACAATAAAAATGTGATTGACTGCAAATGGGTGTATCGCATCAAGTGACGTGCTGATGGAACCATTGACAGGTACAAAGCTCGCCTTGTTGCAAAGGGTTTTAGGCAAAGATATGGTATTGATTATGAGGACACTTTTAGCCCTGTTGTTAAAGCAACCACTATAAGAACTGTCTTAGCTATTTCAGTCTCCAGAGGTTGGCATTTGAGGCAGCTAGATGTCAAGAATGCGTTTCTACATGGTGTTCTGGAAGAGGAGGTTTATATGAGACAGCCACCTGGGTTTGAAAATCCCAAAGCCCCTGGTTTTGTGTGCAAATTAGACAAAGCTCTCTATGGTCTTAAACAAGCCCCTCGAGCATGGTATTCTCGGCTTAGCTCCAAACTGCACAGTCTTGGTTTTACACCATCAAAGGCAGATACATCATTATTTCTGTTTCAAAGGCCGGGTATCACAATGTTCTTGTTAATTTATGTTGATGACATTATTGTTGCAAGCTCTTCAGATTTGGCTATAACTAGACTGGTTAAAAATCTCAATGATAATTTTGCAATCAAAGATCTTGGTGACTTACACTACTTCTTGGGAATAGAGGTGAAAAGAACACGGAATGGGTTACTGTTAACTCAACAGAAATATGCAACTGATCTACTTGAGAAACTTGGTATGCGTGTGTGCAAGGCAGCGCCTACTCCATTGTCAGTCTCGGATCCTTTGTCTCTCATGGATGGAGACCCTCTTGGTTCCGATGATAGCACAAATTATCGCAACGTTGTTGGCACACTTACAAGGCCAGATATTGCTTTCTCTGTGAATAAAGTCTGTCAGTTCTTGCATGCTCCCACCACTGTCCATTGGACTGCTGTTAAAAGAATTCTGCGCTACGTGAAAGATACTGTTGATATTGGCATCACTTTTCAGCCATCATCATCTACACTCTTGAGTGGTTTTTCTGATGCTGATTGGGCTGGTTGCCTTGATGATAGAAGATCTACAGGAGGTTTTGCAATCTTTGTAGGACCAAACTTGGTCTCCTGGAGTGCCAGAAAACAAGCTACAGTTTCAAGGTCAAGTACAGAAGCTGAGTATAAAGCATTGGCCAATGCAACTGCAGAAATGATTTGGATAGAAGCACTGCTTAGAGAGCTTGGAGTTCAATTAAAGGAAAAACCATGTTTATGGTGTGACAACCTTGGTGCTACTTATCTTTCTGCAAATCCAGTCTTCCATGCACGTACTAAACATATTGAGATTGATTTTCATTTTGTCAGAGAACGAGTGGCAAACAAGAAGCTAAGAGTAAAATTTGTGTCTAGCAAGGATCAAGTAGCTGATGGATTTACTAAACCTCTTCCAGTTAAGAATCTTCATGAGTTTAGACGTAATCTAAATCTTCTTCGTAGTTTAGATTAAGGGGGGCTGTTAGATCTTGTTATATCTGTATGGGCCTGGGTACGGTGTAGTACACCGCCCCAGCCCGTATCTCATGTAAACACCACGGCTGGGGTTCTTCCAGTCTATATAACACGGAGCCCGGGACCTCAACAGGTTACACCGGTTAAACCTAAATATTTGACACAACTATGCTGATACAATCCACATGTCTTGGGAACATTAATTTCCTTTGTGTATATTTGCTCAAATGGTAACTGTTGAAGAAAAGCTACGCAAGGGGATGGGTTCAGTCTACGGGTATAAATGTTCTCTGCGAGTCCTTAAAAATGAAGGATATGGCCTTAGGTATGAAAGGTCATATGTTTCAGCAGGCTGGGGCTTCACTTGGACAAATTCGTTTTGGTATCTTGTTAATGGAATGAATGATTGCTTATTTCCCTCTTGTGTGTTCTTAAAGGATTACATCCCCGGTCAAAAAAAAGGATTACATTGATTTATTTTTCCAGAAAATGTTTATGCCTTTACACAGAGGGATGTCCTTTACTCGTGAGGGGTGTTCCATGAGGTTTGATGATTGATGCATTTTTCTGCTCTATCCCTGACCAAATACATGCTTGCTAAACAGTCTTTTATAATGTATTCCTTTTACATTCACAATAGTATATATAGCAGAAACTTGATTTCAGAATTTGATGGTATAGTCTATATAGACTTGAGAAGATAACCAAATAATTTGGTTGCATGAGATGAATTCTCGAGAACCTGACCACCATATTTGAATTGTTGAATTATGTTCAAGAGTTAGCTTTCTCATATATTTTTATAATTATTTTCTAAAGATGGACGGGCGCGGCAAAGCGCGCTTTGATGATCTGTCGTGCCAGATGTTCTCCAATTTATGACAGGGAGACATCAGGGAGACGACTAGATCACTTGTTTACTGTTGCCACTGGGGATTACTGTCTTTGCAGCGCCCGTCCATATATAAAAAGATGGCAAGATATTGTGGAAAATTTCATCCTTGGTAGAAAACGAATGGAAAATAAAGTTTTTTTCATAAGAGGCACAACTGCCTTGAAGACTTGGCCTTAAACGTGTGGCCTTTCAACATACTTTACTTTTACCCCGACATATGAATGTTTTAGCCCGGTTGAATTCCATTATTTTTATTTGAATATTTTTTCATCATGTTAGCTCAAGAGCTGGTGGAAGATAACGTCATGTTAAGATCTTTATGATCCTCACTGGTAAACATTTAGAACATCGGCTGACCATTTTTTTTAAATAACAAAGTTAAGCAATTTAAGGAGAAAATTATGGACATTCATGGAATCCTCGGACATGGGAATCTATACAAATACATAGCAGCGAATAATGCAGAACTGATATATACACACACAAGGCAGGTTGGATAGACCGGATCTTCATAAACTAATAAATCTAAAGAGTATTTACAAAACACAACATCATTGTTTAATACGAACACTTGGAAAATATAAAAAAATTAGTAAACCTGAACAACCACTTCTCACCAACCCTATGTCACCCTTCTGCCGGATATATGCTACTTTAACAAAGTTGCATCATGCCAAATTTCAATGTTCTTCCCTTTCCAAGAGAACATTATCTGCAAAATACATGCAAACAATGGCTAGACAGATGCAATCTTTCAAAACATGTTGGCTGGAGAACTGAATTGCCGACACACAATATTACAGAGTCAAAATCATTATGTATGACACAGTTTTGAAGAAAAGCTCTCAAGACCATGGACTATGCTAATACAATAAACAAGCTGTGGATTGTGTATATGCGGTGTAGGATAAAATTATCTCTATTGAAGACTTGAAGGAAATCAATAACTAAACAAAATTAAATGGATCTACAAATTGACTATGTTGGAAGACACGGTATAAAACAGATTAACTTAAATATCGCTCTTAACTCGGGGACACTTAACATCACCTTCATTTTGTATGTATACTTGATATGCCGGTAGTAAAATAACAATATCCAGTGCAATGTAAACCTGAAATTAAGAAAACTATAAGCTCAGTTAAATTCCTATGGGCAACTGTACTCAAGTGAGATCCCACATGCTTTGTTTAAGTAATTTAGTTGATCACTCTTTTATGTATAAAGTCTTCAATTTACCTAGACTGAAGAGTCTTCATATCTCGATCAGATCTTGTACCAGTGCCTCATCCTGGACAATTATGGCCGACACCAACTGATCCAAAGAAAGAGAGTTACGACAGTCAACAGGAACGACTGAACCACTCCACATAGTTCTATTTTTCAAGAAAATACAGTTTACATTAGACTTATCAACTGAACGCACTATGGTGGGTGCCAGAGTAACACAACTCGGGAATAAAATATCTTGAACACACAAACAGGTATGATTAAAGACTAAATCGTAGAATTGCGCTTCTACAAATAGTAGCGACTTTCTAAACGTCGGCAGTAAAAAATCATACTTAACCATCATATCATAACAATTGGGGGCTGCAGAGTTTTTTCTTAATTTAATTATTAAAAGGGCATGCTCCTTTCTCCAACCTTAGGTAGTAACTTTGGATCAGTACAAATCTTGCAGGCCTCCCAAATCTGATACGGCATTGTATCATATTGTTTTTTCGGTTTCAAACTACTCAATGTGCACCATTTCTTAATCAAACAAGATTGCTGTATGCATTAGAAAGGCCTTCACAACAAGAAAAATATTAGGCATTCACAGATAGCATATAGCTTTGCTGCAAAAGAATAACTATGCAACAGGATTCTCAACAGAACGCACCACGGATACGGGTGCACGTACAACTCGAAAAAATTGAAGGCGCTACGCAGTGGCGGAGCTACATTGAAGCAAAGCTGTGCAATGGCCCACCCAGACCAAAAGCATTTCTTCTTCCATCAGAATTCATCAGTAGTGAAACACCATTCGTTCTGTCCAAATACACTGATTCCTTCCGTTTTCTTCCAAGAAAAATTTCTTGGCCCGACCTGAATATTCTGTGAAGATACACCACTGGCGCTACGGGCATGTTTAAAATTTCAAACTACATCTTGGAATTGTGCTGAATACCGATAGAATAGATAAATTTTCCAATGCAATCATTCAGTAAAAATTGGAGGCTGCACAATTTTCTTAATCAAAATACAGTCTGTGCATGGTTAAACTTTGACCTCGAATTAATTGTGCTCCCTACAGTTAAAGGAGATAAACTTTCTAGCATAATCCGAAAAAATCGTTCTAAACTATCATGTCAACAACAATTGGAGGCAGCTAAGTTTTCTTAACAAAAAATGCATGCTCCTTTCTGTAAGGTTTCTATTTTGTAACATTGTGTAGTAACAAGGGCTCGTAAATTAATTTTACCATACAAATTTCACAAGGATCTGTGACCATACACTAAGAACATGTTGTAGTGGACTTCTTTTGGTTCACAAACTACAAGCCAAAATGGACATGTTATATAAATGTAAATCAGACAAAGGTGAAAATCAGAGGATGAATTCTTCCATACCTGACAAGCTTTATTCTAGGCTCTGGTTTTAGTTGCGCTGGGGATATCATGGTTTGTTTTGCTAAGTCTCTGTTTTCCGTCGATCACATGAACCCCATCTACCTGCGAACCTGCCACCTATTTAAACACAAGACAAAGGAAAAAAAAAACGAGTCAACTACACGAAGGACTGGTGATCTTCAAACGGGAAAAGTTACAAATGCAGAAAAAAAAATGACATGCTGCATTGACGCTCAGACAATAAATTCAACACAGCTAACATTAAAGCGCCTTGCTGAAATTCAAGTATTGTTTAGATCAAACTGTACTTTTCATGTTATGTTATGTAAAGAACCTGGCATTTGAGAAATAATATCATTTTTGGAGACGGCAAAGTCGGGATAGAACAATCTGTCATCTATCTTCAATCCTATTATGTTGCTTTAGAAAACCGGAATGATGATCATCAGAGGATGCCAAAGGTAAACTGGCAATCTTTACGCCAGTGATGATCCACAGTTATAAAACAAAGGAGGCTGTGGGAGTGTGGAGCAAGCCTCATCCGGGATGGGAAAAGGTAAACACTGACGCATGTTTTTCTGAAAATGAGTGTGCAGGTTCATGGGGAGCTGTCCTAAGAAATGAAGAAGGAGAAGTAATGTTGTCGGCCTGGGGACAAATTCCTCACTGCCCAAACACGGAATCAGCGGAGGCGATCGCCATGCTAAATGGCTTAAAATCGATTCTGACTTGTTATGCAGCCCCCCTCCAAATTGAGAGTGACAACACCTTCCTAGTGAATGAGCTGAAGAAGAAGGAAAGTAGCAAGTCTTTAATCGCTGGTATTGTACAGGACATAAAAAATACTATATCATCAATGTCGGATATCAACATTTCGAAGGTTAATAGGTCGGGGAACAAAGTTGCTGATGCTCTAGCAAGGCTAGGAATTAGTGAATCGAGTGGGCGTGTGATGTTGGGTTCTGTTCCACCCTGTGTGGCGGAGACTCTTAAGCAAGATTGTAATCAAACATATATTGTGATAATGTAATCAAATGCCCAAGTTAAAAAAAAAATTGGTTTAGCATAAAGGGGGCACAATACATTTCTATATTGGCCAGCCTTTTGTTTTCATTTTCTATGACCGGGCAAGCATGTCAAACGTTAGACTTTCATGTAGTAATCCTAGTAGACTACACGATGATGTCTAGATTGGATGCATGTTACGCATGAGGCAGGATGCATGTATTCATAAGTAATGCTGCCCATGATGCTGATTGGTTATGGAATTATATATAGATCCATATGTAGAGAATTGTTTGCTACTATATGCTCAACTGAATCACATAAGAAATACCTATTAAAGTAGAAGGTTATATGTTAATAAGCAGCGTTCGACATACTGGAACAGAAAAGGTAGATACTTCTATGAACAAAATTGCACATTGCAGAAGATCTTTGACCAGGAACTTTTCCAAAACAATCAGAAAACAAATAAGGTCAGAAAATGACATATAATTTTTTTATAAACGGAATGGATATTATGTCTGCTCCCTTACTTGTTCCTGGTTAATATGTTGCCTCAAAGCTAACACCCATGTACCATGATGGCACGCGTTGCCGCGCCCGTAATTATGATCAAAGAATAGGTAATTCCACAAATATCAAAATACGCAAAATACATAAGCTACATTTACATGAAGTATACAAATTTCTGAGAAACTCTACAAAATTTTAAGCATGCCTGAACACATATGAGGTCCATATTTAAAATATCAAATAATTTGAAATGAATACCAAGTAATGCTAGGAAACATAGTAGTCTCTTCTTTAAGGTTCAAATGGTCAACCCAAAAAACATTGACTTTGAATACAATATTAAATTCATATTGAGCGCGCCCAAGGAAACAAACAATCCATATTTATGAGAAACTCAAAAAAAAATTAAGCATATGCCTTAACACAGATGAGGTCCATATTTAAAATATCAATGATTTGCATGCCTCATGAACCTCAATATCAGAAATTGTTGTTTGAGTGCAATACTGTCCAAAACAAATATACATGCACATAAATCATCTACGATGTCATAAAGTAATGCAAGAATTCCTTGTGACATATGGATGAGCAAACACATAAGCACAACTGAACCAAGATACTAAAAATTACAGCACATTCTATTATGGGAAACAAATATGTGAGTATAAAATCCTCCTTGTACAACCCAACAAAATCTTTAGCTACAAGTTGCAACTTTTAATATCTCATCCATTTGTACAACAAATCTGGAGAATGGGAAAGGCAATTCAAAAGTAAAAAATAATAATTCAAAGTTTCTTTCCGTAGATATAGCAATGGAGGGATTGGAAAAAGACTATGCTTTGTGTAACCAATCTAGTGAGGCTCGAGGAAGATTTAATTATCTCATATGGTACCATAATACTGATATTTCTTGTTACAGACCTACTAATTAAATTGATGAGCAAAATGTTCATTTAGGAATTGTGAAAATGAACCAATAAATGAAGCATGCGATCATTGGAATTGATCTCAACCAACAAATTGTCTCGATAAATTAAGTTAATGGGGTAATTCATTTCATGGCAATGTCAATTTCTGGCATGTCATTGGTACGCAAGCTACCTTGTGTCCCTTATAATTCAGCATTCAAAATTTGTACAAGTATAAAGAGAGCATACCCTTGAATCGGACAAAAGTCATATAGATTAATAAACCGCTAAATAAAAGAAAATCACTTAACAATATGATTATTTACTCTGTTAACAAACATGACTTTAATTACCCATGAGACAATATGCAATGGGTGAAAAATCAAGTTTCACACGCCCTAGATGTGCCTTGGTAGCTTCTCTACACTACCGGATATGGAGGGAGGCGATTTTGTTAGATTAAATTTGATGCAGTAAATAGTAACAAAAGGTCAGTCATACAACAATCAATAATCAATATAGTGTTTTAGTAGATGCCAAATTTGAACTGAGGCTAATAATGCAAGGCTGCAAGCACCATAAAAAATTATAACTCTTGCAGAAGAAATATAGGGTCTTGGGACCTAGTTCACATGCCGTATTTATTGGAGGTTATCACTTAACGTCTAACGTGAAGAATACCATGCCTGTGTAGCCATGCCGGCATGTTCTAGCTATTCCAGGACCCGCAAAGCATTATAACCTGCATAGCTGTCAATCCAAAGAGGCAAATTAACATTAACACCACTACATAATTACTTGATAGATACGAACACAAAGGCATCAACATAAATAATCACACTACCTCAATAACCATTGTATGGACCTGCAAATAAGTATTTAGTTATTGTCATCAATGTGTATGCTAAGGTAATAGGAAAATTCATCCTCAAAAAATAAATAGAAAGGGTCACACTAATCAATACTCAATTGCACATTTCATAAGATTTAGTGCAAAAATTCAGCTTATGAACAATTCACATAATAATCGTGAGAAAATGATTATTCTGAATATAATCATGTGCCCTTAGGGATTATGGAGGGACTTGGTATTAAAACTGGTTACTTTGAGCTTGTTGCCTGCTGCAAAATGTTGTGATTATTTCAGCCAAATATATGTACAGTTTATAATTATGAATTTCAAAAGTTTTGGCAACATGATCCACTAAAGTGAAAAGGCAGCATACAATTTTTAGCAGGAAACTGATACTTATAATAGCTATAGTAATTAAAAAAATGTATGGAGACATGCAGCATGCAATTTAGATTTTCATAGGCATAACAAATATTGTCAGTACTCCAGGAGGGGGTATTATGCTAATGCATTATCTATTTCTTTGTCAATTTGTGTTGGTTGGCAAAAAAATATAACAGTACCGGAGCACGATGGATCTTGATATTACTTGTATAAATCATAATAAAATGTTTGAATGAAAACTGCAAGCTCTGAATATCAATATCAGGTGCAAGACTGCACATATGCTCTGAACATGAAAGCGCTTGCACAAAGAATGGTCAAAATATTTGAGAAAAGTCATGTCACCCATACAGTTGTGATGGAAAACATAGCAACAAATACTTCATAGGACACATACCAAAATTTGGGGCTAAGCCTATTTAGAGACCAATCAGGTCCAAAAGGTAAATGGCACTTTTCAATAGGTTGACAGTAAAGAGTGACCATGATTGTATAACATACTTAAAATAATTTCCATTATCTATTTGACGTTAGTGTTGGGTACATAAATATAACTACTCCTGTATTAAATTGCGATTAACTATATGTTCCAAATTCACCAAACAAATCATCTGATATATGATAATCACCCTTATTCCATGGACAAGATGTCTACAAATGATCCGTGGAAATCTTTATTCTTCAATCCTGCCGTCTTTCACCACAAAAAATTAGTACGTGAATATAATTTAAGGAATGACCAAATCAAGGATGGACCAAATGAGAAATCATGATTAGTTGTTGAATAATCTGGCGTAATAGTGCCAAAAAATAATCAAGTGACATAATTTATCGACATTAACCAAAAAAAAATGAGGCAAACTGTTATCTATCATTGTTCACTTCATGTATCACCATCAATTATGCAATGAGAAGCCGACTTCAATCTTGATAAAGAGTCACTGATTATGGCATTTCTTATGGTTTGAAGCAAGAAATTTCAAGAATCAGAATTAGCAATCTATCTGCCATGGAACTGTATAGTGGCAATGCGGATGAGTTATGTAAAGCTTTCAGTATTCTCAAACTGTTCAACTATGGAGACTAATTGCAACCCAGCAGGATTTTTTTTTTTTGCTATCAGCAATGCAAAAATAATCTGAGAACATCACCATGATCAAGTGTATAATAGGGGGAGTGTAGAGGTGATGTATCAAACCATCTCATTATCGCCAAATATACTTTTTGAAAGAGCCAAAAACTTACCAGATTGTATATCCTCCTTTCCTGTATCAGCAACCTAAGGCCAAGAGGATTTCTTATATGTAGCTCCCAGCCAGCGTTTGGGAATAGGTTTGGAATAAAACTGTTTCACGTACTCTTCCTCTTCCTCTTCCCACGACGTTATCTCCAAAATGTGTTCCTGAGCTGCAAAAATTGTAATTCCGTGTTATCCTATATGATGGAGAAAACAAATTAAAATCTATGAATGTCACCGATAGAACGACATACCCGTGATCTATGCATGAGACAAATATGAATTATCATATATGATGTAGAAAACACATTAAGATCTATGAATGTCACGGATAGAACAACCTACCCTTGATCTATGCATGAGACAAATATGAATTAGTCTATTCTTATTTTTGGAACTATTTCAATTCCAAATACCAAAATAGGAACAGAGCATAAGTTCATATATTAATAATTCAGGAACAATGATCTGCAGCCTTCTTGTACTTACATCGAACAGCTTGTTAACATATATACAAGTTGCAGCACATGAAATTCTTCAATCCAAATTTGAAATGGTTACCGACTTAATATTAAAAAAGATCATTCGATCAATGACCTTCAGAATAGGTAAGATAAAAAAAAATACATTCGAGAAAATGTAATATGGAATCTTATGTATCTTGCTGTGAGGATATTGATGCCAAGGATAGATGAGTGCACCCTGCGATGATTTTCCAAAGGCGTCCAGGGGCGCACACTTCTAAAGAAAATGTAGTAAAGCCTTTAGCGTGTTCAGTTGGTTGCAATTAACTTGCAAGATAATAATTATTTGAAGATAGCATGCAGCGTGCAGTTCCTTTTTGGCCTCCAGCACCGTGTGCAGTTCCATGAGGAAGTCAATAGAGCTATTGAAGATGGATGCAGGTCTGGAGCACCTTCACGCGGTCGCTCATCCCCGCCGCTAACTCATTATATTTCATAGCGTTTCTTCTCTTCTAATTGGAGAGGGAGAGGTGGATTCGGGAAGGTCGCACTATGGTGTGGTTCTTCTCTTCTTCTATGTAAGTAGATACAGGATTCATACATTATTTAGCGACCTCACTTGCATGATAATATGAATTTTAATATATGTGAGGCAACTTACTATAACAATATATTGGAGTATCTAACATTAAAGCTCTCGTACAGATAACAAAGGATTAACCGTATTGTGTGGAAGATCTAAACTAAGTGTTGCCTAACTGAAGCTACAATACAAGCACGTTTAAAGTTTCCGAAACCTTCGGGTTTAGGGTTTAGGGTTTAGGGTTTAGGCTAAAATATGAGTTTATCAAGTCACATGCCCAGTGATGGTACTCATCCCAGGGAGAATGGTAGACAACTCACGTGCTAGTGTGTATCGATGAATGACGCCTCACGCTCGCGCAGGTTTCAGATTACACCGTGCGTGCATTGTTTTTCTCGTTGCTGGTGGACCGAGCGAACTTAACTAATACAGTGTAGCTAAACGCAATTTTAAACATGTGATTGTCTTTTATGCAATACGACTTTTTGCCGAAACAATAGGTTGGTAGTTTCAAAAATGTTCTTTTCTTTCTTACTGGCAGCTGTGGATATTGTACGATGGTATGTGTTGTTCATTTCAGATTTGTAACTTTGAGAAGTATGGTTGTGCCCACTCTGTGATTATGTGAATCGAGTAAATGCAGCACCAAGAAAAACATAATACCGAGCCTTTTTAGGGGAATTTGCCCTCTATGACGCTTTGATCACCTTGATGCACATAGTCGATAGATTTTTCATTTCTTTTCTGCGCCAATGTACATGTATATTTTCAACAGGAGTGTTAAATTGGAGCAATGGAGGTGCTAGGTAAGTGTAGAACCTCGATCAAACTTCACTCTTTTACTCTTCATACACACAAAACCTTTAGTCGGATTATCTCAGCCGTCAACAACAGCAAAAAAAAAAGTGCTATACAGCGATAAGTTATGGTTCATGACATGAAAATGTCTGCCAAAACCTACATAACATTTTCCTTCTTGTCTCCGGGCATGGCAACTCCATTTGAACAATGCCTCGTATGGAAGGACCCAAATGGATATAAATGTACAAGTATACTCCCCAGACGAGCAGCTCGCCTTTGAGCTTTCACCTAATATAATCCAATTCGGTTGCTGCGAAACTTACCTTGCCTGACCAACACTATCTGGGATCCCATTTCTTTGGAACCACTCTGGCATATGAAATGTATCATATAGCGCCGGTCTAACATCCTTTTGAAGAGAGAGATGCTTGAGAAGCGGAAAGATCACTCCCATGAGCTAAAATTTTAGGAACATAAGTGGTTCAATAACGCTGGAAATTTTTAAGTTTAGAACCAAAGAATAATCTTATATCTACTGTACCATTTTACCTGGTTATCCACGGGCTGTCTAGCTGAAAACGTAAGGCACGGTATCCCATTCAGTGGCTGTAGTAGGAAACTATATGGATTGTTATCAACAAGTACAATTTTACGGAAATCTGTGGACAAACAAGAAAGATCCTTTACATGGTCTCTGTATTCCCTGAAATTGAGAACATGCCAGAATTATAAAACTGGAGCAGCTCAACTAATGAGGCAGAAAGCTTTAATTTCATATATATAAACATGAACAGAATGATCAACCACATATACAAGCTGATGGGAGCATCTGTACAATAACCGGCTTACCATAAACTGGAAATAAATAAGATAACATCAGGCAAAGGTAACCATAAACAAAAGTTAACATAATGGCCATGTCGGGAAACAGTTCAGTGTGAATGTGCACCTGTAAAACTGGTTTCAATTGATTATGACAAAAAAATGGCTTTGGTCGATTAAAAAGAAGACATGGTTTCTATCTTGGATATGCACATACTTGTATTGTACCTCAAATTTGCATGCCGTAATAATAAAATGGATTGGGGGTAGTAGTTGGCACTAAATCAAAGAAAAACTCCGAACAAAATTTTCATGAGCATAAATGACTACCACCAAGTGGTGCAAAAGCACTTAGGTATGTAAGTTTTTACTTGAATAAGGCCTCCAACTAAAGTCAGCCAGGTTCGCATTTCCCTATTTCAGCAAGCAAGACAAATGTCGCCATAATACTATTGAAGTCATGAACACAACAGTCCATTATCTATGCCTTACAGACATGCTAATAACAACTTACGTATTAACAGTTGACGGTCTGTAGAGACGGTGGCAGAACCTGTTGTGAGCATCTATCCTATCAACCAAGGGCTTTGCATATCCTGGGGAAAGCACACATCAGTTATATGCAGTAAAATCATCTGGGCACTTGATGGAGAGCAATATGAATATTCTGCAGGACAAACCTTCCAAACCAGCTGTGAAGAGTATAAGATCGGCGAATTCACTAGTCTGCTGCAAGAACTCATGCAGACCAGGACGCTCAAATACAGTTACACGGTTCATCCTCTGTCTGCCTTGGGCATCCTTTACGGCAACAAATACAGATTCTCATAAGTACCTCCCCAGAAAGTGAGAAGTAAACTAAAACAGTAAGATGGATCTGGTAGGAAAAGCCACAAAGATGGACTCGTGCTTGCCTTCTCAGATGATATGCACTCCATGTCAAAGCAATGCAACCCTGCTTCGATCGCCTGGGTACGCACGGTAGCAGGAAGGCTCGATGACTCGTAAGCACAGACTAATGTCTCATCCAAGTCCAGCACTACCTGAAGATACACCCCCAAAAATATTTCACGGATTATGCAGGTAGCAAGGAAGCTGACTGAAGAAGACTTGATAACTAAAACAACAAGTTAAGCAGACATTTATAGCCTACCCTACAGTTCTGTTTTAAGAGAGACATGTTGATAATCTGTTAATTTCCTAGTAAATCAAACCACCATTTCACCTCAAAATTAACCTTGCTTAACACTGCTTTCTGGACACAGCAATCAAGTTCTAGAACTGAAAACTGTCAAAACAAGTTCTAGAGCCACGACTAATTTAGCTGCAGCTAAGAGCTAACCACTATCCCCATAAACAGCAACCACACAGGCGATCCCTAGCATACGCAAAATACCATAGCCCAGGCCCCAGGGCAAGGGCACTATCATTTCGTGCGCGTCCGTACCGTGAGCCGCCCAGGCGGGCAGCCTCCACATTTCTGCCTACATTAGCAAGATGTTAGAGTTTGGTATTGTACCTAGTAGAATTAGGCTCAGTTTTGCAAGATCAAACTCATAATGTTAAATTCAAGACAAGGAATTATTTTTCATACAACTTACTTCTGGGTTACTCTGTATCACTGTAATAAGGAAACGAATATTAAAAAAAAGCCTCTAAATTATGCATTAACTTCCTAATTTTTTTCATGCAGTTTTATTAGACGAAACCTTATTATGTGTGCAGTTTTTTTACATGTAATACAAAGCAAAATAACTCATGACCTCAATAAGTGTAGGCAACAAACTACCTTTTAAGTTTCTGTTTTTTTCTCATGGAAATAGTAAAAGGGAACAAATAAAAGTGATTAAATTCCAAATTTGAAGCGTCGAACTTTTGTATGCAACTTTTATATTGCATTTTAGTTTAGCTAGAGACCATCACCTATAGTATCATAGTATTTATTAAGGACATTATCACAATGCACATAGCAGGCCCTAATAATCATAGTAAAATGTAGAACATGTGAAATATGAACAGAACTCTGATTAAGACATCATAACAATATGCAATTGAAGACGCATAAAGTAACTGATGTGGCGTATGCACCGACTCACATTTATCATACCTATTAAAGTAGAAGGTGTATTAGCTTGTACGTCACCTATACACAAGTCAGCATATCTAGTAAAATTATCACAAGTCAGCATCACACATCACCTGTTCAAGGATTTATATACAATAAGAAATGCATTTGTTTCATATTGTGGTGTCAGCCTATACGACTCTGCTAGCATTTCATAATATTTCTAGCCACTCCTTGTCTCCACAATACCTGCAAAATAGAAATTTATTAGTAGTCAGAATCGAGCAGATCAATAGAGTTAAGTAGCACAATGAGTTAAATGATGACCAAAACATTTTTCTTATGTTCGGAACAGTTTATATCTGGCCATTTGTTGTTTTGATAAGAACAAACCTCTTGTTTCTCGAAGATTAATTGTGATGACCAGGACGATGCTCTGCATTACTACGTGTGCAAAAGGAACAATGAATTAGCCAATCTGCAATATTGCCATCACAAAATATTTAAAGAACTGGAGAATAAAGGATTTTGGTATTTAGTTCTCTGCAACTCGTAACCATATAAATTAGAGGCTTCGACCATCAAAGAGAGTAGCCATATGTACAATAGGAAAAGTTGAATTGACACCCAATTCATATGGGTAAGAGTTTTGTAGATACTCTAAATGTCATGTAAAGGGAGTACAATTCTATCACTGAGAACAGAGTTAATTGGACTAACCTCAGCTGCATACCCGCATAGCCCAAAACATATTGCCGTACCTCTGCAGACAAAAACAAGGTTTTTCGCTTGCTGTTACTTGTAAGAATCAATTGGGGCGCTTCTTTCCCTGAAGCTGAAGCGATCAAAGAGCCATTACAGCACAAGAGAAGGAAGAGCCGAAGAGGGTCTCGATTCATCCTCTATTGGTCCTCCTGGTCCCAGGCACGGAGTCACTACACTACAAGTACAGATCATCCCGTAAGAATTACCGCTTCTATGTGAAATCTGGTACACATATGAGGAATTTCTGTCAAAAAATACGGATCTGAGTTTAATACTATATCCCGCATTTTTTTCTAGATAACTCCAAGTGATCCCTTGTGCTTTTACGGTTAAAGTTGCGATCCTCTCCCTCCTGTGATTATGGTGATTAATCTCAGCGTTATTTTCAGTTATCTTCTGTCCTTGATATATAAGGTGCAGAGAGCAATCGTCTCCAGACTCGAGAGCACAGTGTCCTCTTCTCCCTCCACGGTGAACTTATTCCTTCCTCATGTGTTCAGGATTCGTAGTGTCCATGGCCACTGCATCCTATAGGTATGTTCATCCTTCCCACCTCTCTTTCCTTCTTTTTGATTCTCCATACTTTGAGGATTGATTATTGGACGTGCCTGATTCTTTCTTCCCCAAGCATCAAGGGCATCCTCATACCAGCTATAGGCTGAAACTTTGAAAGTCTTTTGCAGGCAAAGCGAGAGCTCGTTGTATCTCGGTTGACCACTGATTGGCACATGACAATGTCTGCACTCTAAATTACTAATTTCAGTTAATTACAAGTTTGATGGGCCCTCTATACACATGCAAATAACAAGTGGTATTCTACAGATCATATGTTTGTCAGCAGGAGACGCAGCCTGAGAATGAAGGAAAGATGCCAGTTTCAGATGATGCATCTTGAACAATCCGGGAAGCCCTTCTATGTGCTACTCAAGTGTGAGATGGAGCTTGGCTCCAGGACGGACGCCTTCCAATTCACATTATATTCGTTGATGTCTTCATTGTAAGTCAGCTTATTTTGAAGTTTCTGGTAAAATCCTTTGTCAGTGCTTGCGTACATCCCCTACCCAAACCGGATGGGGAGGATAAGACATGTATGTAGCTGCGGGAGCACAAATTTTTCATCATCTCCTACATAGTTAGAATTTGCTGTGCATCATGTGACATAATGTTTTTTTCACATTCAGACACTCTTTGCAGCATGGATCCTAGCGTTCCTATAGTTAAATTAGAAACTGTTAGACTAGGAGCAATTTGGTAAATGCATTGCGGTAGGTAATATATCCTGAATGCAACTAGATCTAAGAATTTGTTCGATACCATGAGTTTGTTTAGTTCTTGGATTTCTTTGTGTGCTAAATTGTATTCTATTCCTTCTTGGACTGCTCACTTTATTTATCCTTTGTGTGGTGAAAGGCTGGATGAATGGGGTCAATTAATTAAGTAAAGGATAAGTAAAAGCCGAATGTTAGTGCCCCCAAAATCTGAACAATGTGGAACTTGCATTCCTCGGTTTCTATTTACGGGAAAGAATACATTGGTTAGGTCTGTCATCATGCAATGAACAATGGTACATGTGTGATGTTAGATCTTCAGAAATGTCTTAAACACGAATGGTTAGAATCACATGAAGTATGCACCGCTATGGTCAATATTTTGAAAATCATTTCGCGCAAAAAAATATTGTGAAAATCATTAAAGGTATATTTAAAAGGACGGTTTCAGTTTGATATGTAAGTCATATGGATATTATAGCATAAGTAGTGTAAGTACTGTCAGGCTAGGCACTAAAGAGCTAAAGTGAGTATTGTTTGTTCATGTTCACCATGATGATTTATCTCTATAACAAGGTTGAATTGCATATATATGCAATTGTTATTATGCATCCGAAAATATTATATATCAGATATTTCGCGGAGAGAAGAATCTTTAGCACATGTATGCCTGATATCTATTGTCAGGGTTTTCCTACTTATATATGTAGTTATTTATTCGATGCGTAAGCATGGTTTATAAGCTTTTTTAGTCTTGTAAAGCTGTTTCTCATATTTCAAATTATCAACTCAGTTGTATTGTTCTTTCTTTTACGAAACATAGAAAGTAACAGAGTATAAAGAGTATTCAGCATTGGTAATAAAGTTTTGTGTATTGTGGATCACGCCTGATGGTAATATACTTCAGTTGTTGGTCAGCATTCTGCATGATTCTAAGTGAAATTTGTTTCTGTGATATCTGCTGCTGGTGCATAGACTAAATAGTTCAGAGGGTCTAGCGCAAATAGCAAATTTGGAAAGGAAAAAATGAAACCAAAGAACAGATGTCCTGTAGTTAACTCTTATGGCTTCAATGCCAAATACATATGTACTCATATCTGTCAGATGCTGGTGAGGTTTCTTGCATATTCCTGAGATGAGTCTTTGTGCTCGGGGGTGAACGTGCTGTTTCAGTGTTGCCCTTCGAGTTGACATTCAGCTTTAGCCGTTAGAATAATTTTCATTAGTGCTCAACAATGCTTCAAACGTTCAGTTAGATTTATCAACTTAACAATAATTCTCATCCTAGAAATACTACTACTCTGTACATTGTTCCTCTTGCGTGCAACTATGGCAATACACTTCCGCGCATGTTCAATATTATCTTATAAAAAAAACCTAATGTCTCTCCCGCAGAAATTAGGATTTAAGTGAATATTGTTTCGCCTACTTTGGTACAATCATATGGTTAAACATGGTACGGCTGGATTTATCAATTTATCTTGCTATCTTTCATTGTTCCTCATGATGATTGCCTATTTCTTCGTGTCTGCATTTTGTATCAAAAAGTAATTGCTCCTAGCATTGATTCCTTTTCCTGATATCGGGTGTGCTCCCCTTTTCTCTCCCAGAGGCATTTTGTATGGTTTGTTGACTGATAATAAGTGGTCCCGCTCTCGTTTGATCAAATGTAGACTTGCTAAGCTACTTTTTACCTCAGGTTGGGTGGTTAGGAGGGTGGTTGTACCCCCAGCCCACCAGAGTTCAAACCCCAGGTTTGACATCTGTGTGTCTCATAAAGGCGGAATATTCTTTCAGTGGGAGGCGACGTTCCCGTCGACAGCGAGGCGCCTGTGGTGACTTCGTCAATTTCAAGATCCAATCCGCCAGCTCGGTCTTCCGGAGGTGCTCATAGGGGTAGGGTGTGCGTGTGTGCGTTCATAGGGGTGAGTGTATGCGCGTGTATGTGAGCGCCTGCGTTTGTACTGTGTTTCTCAAAAAAAAAAAAAAAAGCTACTTTTTACCTGATATGATCCTAATACGTCCCACCACATGTATCGAACACATTTGTAATTCAATTTTTAATATCCAATTTTATTAAATATTTTTAGAATATGTTTCTTAAGATGGACGGGCGCGGCAACGCGCGCTTTCATGGTCTACAAAGATGGAATGGGTGAAGACGATTGCTTCTTACTAAAGCAGGCCAGGCATGGCCAGAAATTATGCATGGCTTGCCATTCAAGTGATGATGTTCAGGAAACGCTTGGGTTACTAACAATAGGCTGCAACATTGAAGTGCAGACTGCATACAGGGACAACGCAGCTTGGTTGCTATTCGGCCATGTCCATGCATAACCTTATAGTTATGCTTGTATAACATGTCCTTTATCTACCACGAATCATGCAAGAATATCTAGCCGACATGCATTATTTCATATTAGTATGATGCAAATTAAGATGTGAGAAAGATGCAAATCCTATCTCAGCTAGTCTCGTAATTAAATGGTTAGCAGTTGTTTTAGCTCTACCTATGTGAATATCCATAGAATTCAAGGTTCATATCTATGTGTAACCATCCATCTGTAATTTTTTTTTTGAGGTAAGAACACTTATATTAATAAACAGGAGCAGGCCGCCTCATTAAAAACCTTTCAATCCCTTTAGGTACCCTGATAAGGAAAAGAGTGCGTAAGTAACCTGCTGCCCAGAGATTAGAAAGTGTTCAAACAAGCTTACAATCATTTGCTATCAAGTCCAACACACACTGGAGCAGCATCACGTAAAATACCACTAAAGCCTGATTTACCGAGTTGCGCCAACACATGCGCATCACCATTTGTCAAGCGGTCCACCTTCTTAACTTCGATATCTTGATACACCCTTAAAAGTTCACGCGCTTCCTGGAGGAGAGCCCAGCTGCCAGACATCTCCTGGTCCCTGTCCGACATGGCTTGGACAGCGCGACGACAGTCAGATTCCAGCGTTGTTGGCCAGCGCCGAAGCTCGATGAGGTGTTTTAGACCTGCAAGACAAGCCATCATCTCCGCCTCTTCTGCACTAGCACACAAGGGAATGAATTTCCATTCGGATACCACTGGCTTCCCTGTGTGATCACGAATAAGGATACCAATACCAGCTTTCTTCGACAGGATATCCCAACCTGCATCGACATTCGCTTTCAGTCGCCCTTCCATTGGAGCTGCCCACGCAGGTGAGCCCTCAAATAAATCATGCCCAGAAATATTTGGCTTGGTAGCCAATTGAAACGACTGATGGTAGTTGTATATAAATGAACTGATGCCGAAATCGATGCTTTGCTGTCTCCATGAACGACATTGTTACGGTGGTGCCAGACCCGCCAAAGGAGAAAGATGAGCTTTCAATCTGGTGTCCTTAGAGGCATCCAACAAAGTATGCAATAGCCACTCTTTACCAGTATATTGGATCTTCTCATCGGGAGGTAAATTCCATAAGCTTCTCATCTCCTCCCGTAGCGCTCGAGCAAGTGTGCAACGAACATGACCATCTTCATCTTCGCGACCACATATTGTGCAAACAGGATCAGTTTCAGGAATCCGACGATGTAGCCCCGTACGGACAGCAAGCGTGTCAGTTGCCACTTTCCATGCAAAAACCTTCATCTTTTGAGGGACGTCAGCTTTCCAGATAATGTTCTAGATACCCTGTTTCCCGTAGGTCCAGAGCTTGATTGTCCTTGACTCAGCCTATCAAGTGATGACTGAATGCCGAGGAGATATGCTGATCTGACAGAAAATATGCCATTGCTTTCACCGCTCCATGCAACAAAATCTTCACACGATCCGGAAGGAAGCTTGATTGACATAATAGCATCTGCATCGCGGGGGAGGCAGCACTCGCGAACAGCTTCCTCATCCCATAATCTTGCCGTTGGATTTATCAACTCCGAGACCCATCTATTGCGGGAGTTACCCCGTCTCCCCTCCACTTTCATAGCATCCGGCCTGGGAAGCTAATTATCGCGAAAGATCTTCACTTTAGACCCAGAACCAATCCTCCAAACCACACCTCTCTTCAACAATTCAAGACCGTGGAGAATGCCTTGCCATGTCTGCGACTGACTCTGTATAAAAGCGGTGTCAAGCAAATCGCCAGAAGGGTAATATCTAGCTTTCAACAATCGGGCACACATTCTATCAGGAAAGTGTATCAGGCGCCAGGCCTGCCTTGCTAGTAGTGCTTGGTTAAAAACCTTAAGGTCTCTGAAACCCATTTAGCCTTGAGCTTTTGGCCGAGCCATTTTTTCCCACGACATCCAATGCATACGCCGTCTATTTTCCTCATCTCCCCACCAAAAATTGCGAATAATTTGTGATAGATCATCGACCAGGCCTGCTGGGAATTTGAAAACCCCCATAGCATAAGTAGATATAGCTTGAAGTACAGACTTAATAAGGACCTCCTTTGCACCTGAAGACATGTATTTTTCAGACCAGTCGTTGGCATGCTTTGAGAACTTTTCTTTTGTTGATTTAAATTTCCCACTCTTTAATCTACCTTCAGGCACTGGGAGTGACATAGACATCCCCAATGGGCCTGCCGAAGATGGTACCCGGGGTTTACTGAAGGCCCACGACCCGAAGTTTATGAAGCCCGGAAGCCCAATTAAGAGATAGTTTTGGAAAGATAGAGTTGTATTAGGAATAAAACTTGTAACTATTACGGGACGAACTCAAAGAGTCTCCCGGTTTCTGTAACTTGTACATCACGAAACGTTCGGCTCCACCTCCTATATAAGGGGGAGTCGAAGGAGAAAGAGCGGATCGATTTCATTGTCAACATAACCCGAGCTTTCTAGCAGTCGAGTACTTTTCCGGCTGAACCCTCGAGATCTACTTGCCCTCTATGTCTTACGAAAACACTAGTCTACAATCTGTACGGACTGACAAGTCGATACCTTGTCAGGGAGCCCCAGGTATTTTTCCTCAAAACACTGGGTTTCATACTTCAGGATACCCTGCAGTTCAATTTGAACCGCCTCGATGCACTGGTCACCGAATAATATGGAGCATTTACCCATGCTTACCAATTGCCCGGTGCTCAATTGTAGCCTCAAAGAATAAGAGACTATCATCCGCAAATAGCAAGCGGGATATGCCAGGGGCTCTCCTACATATATGTAGCTCATGTAGGGCATTGTTTTCAATCTCTTTCCTGATGAGACAAGACAAACCATCAGCAACAAAAAGGAAGAGATATGGTGAAAGTGGATCACCTTGTCGAATGCCACGAGTTGGAGTAAAGGGGTCCAACATATGTCCGTTAAAGCGAATTGAGTAGCGCACAGTGTTAACACACGCCATTACCCACTGTATCCATTGACTGTGAAAGCCCAATTTCGCTAAAACCCCTTCCAAAAATCTCCAGTCCACGCGATCATACGCTTTGGCCATATCCAGCTTATACACACAAAACCTCCTACGGACAGATGATCCCGTCTGAATAGAGTGGATGCACTCAAACGCCATTAGTGCATTATCCGTAATAAGTCGTCCAGGGATAAAAGCACTTTGGGTTGGTGCAATAATATCCTGGAGAAAAGGGCGAAGGCGATTCACGAGGCACTTTGAGATGACTTTAAAAATCACGTTACACAAATTTATTGGATGGAAATCCCGTAGCTCCTCAGGATCATTCTTTTTTTGGAATCAAAACAATGTAAGTATCATTGACCTCTTCCGGCATAATCCCATCAGAGAAGAACCGCTGCACAGCCAGGACCACTTCATCACGTAACAAGCCCTAATTTCGTTGAAGGAAGCGAGATGGAAAACCATCAGGCCCAGGGGCCTTGAGGGGGACAATCTGGAATAAAGCATCGCTTATCTCCTTCTCCGAGAAGGGGGCACACAGTCTCGTGTTCATCTCCTGTGAACTTTATTGTGCAGTTATATCTATCAAGAAAATTTATTTACCTCAGACTACCTCATCCTCACGACATGGCGCGAACTAGGTCTTCTGTTGCAATGTTGTTATAGGAAGTGGTTGCATTGCATTATATCAGAGTGCGCTCTCGTGATGTGTACATGCCTACCAAAAGGACCATTGAGAAGGATGCAAACAGACCTACACCATGTCTTAAAAGTATTTTACTTGTGTTATGTTATCTTTTCTTTTGAACTTTATTGTGCAGAATTGTTATACAAATTAGGAAATTGTTCTGCGTTATCTTGGACTCCTCCTGGGTGTTTGATTGTAAATCAAATCTCTTAGATGGACAAGTACTCTAGCTTGATTAGAATTATTGATTGTTTAAATCCATTATAAAACAAGATTGATGCTAAGTTTATGTGTTGATTTTGAAGTTCTCACAAAATGGTCTTAGCTAGGTTGTGTTGGGAATTAATAAACATTGATTCGGTATACCTGAGTTTGTGTGCTTATTATTGTTTGTAAGGATCTTCAATGCAATATATCTCTAATTCAGACTAAAAAAATATTTGTATTTCAAGTTTTTTTCCAAATATCATTTAGTTACTTTCTTGAGATGGACGGGCGCAGCAACGCGCGCCTTCATGTTCTAGTTACTTGTATTTCACTATCTCTTCGCCGAACTAGTGCACCTATACATCTGACAAGTGTATTAGGTGTGTTGGGGACACAAGAGACTTCTTGTATCTTAATTGCAGTGTTGCTTGAGAGGGATATCTTTGACCTCTACCTCCCTGAGTTCGATAAACCTTGGGTGATTCACTTAAGGGAAACTTGCTGCTGTTCTACAAACCTTTGCTCTTGGAGGCCCAACACTGTCTACAAGAATAGAAGCGTGCGTAGACATCAATGTGCTGATTCAAAATGACAACCTTGACGATGTGGAGTGGAGGTTTACCAGATTCTATGGTAATCCAGTGAGGTCGAGGAGGAAGTTGAGTTGAGACTTAATGAAGTACTTGAGGAGGGAGTACAACAACCCCTGGATCTGCGCAGGGGATTTTAACGAGGTCCTCTATGCCACGGAGCAGATTGGGGAAGTGAACAACAAGAATGGAAGATGTAATGGTTTAGAGATGCTATAGATGTGTGTAAATTAGAAGATTAGGGATTCTATGGTACACCCTAGACTTGGGATAACAAACAACATAGGGATAGGAATATTAAAGTACGTTTGGACAGAGCACTTGGTGATGATGCTTTTATGGATTGCTTTGATAACACTCTGGTTAATCACGTATAATGTTGTGAATCTGATCAATGTGCACTCTCAATCACGGTTAGGAGATCAGATTGGATTTATTCGGGGGTGACTGCTAAACCATTCCGGTTCGAAAATGCTTGAACGCGTCATGAGCGGTACCCACAAATCATGGAGGAGGCGTGGCAGGCTGGTGGTATTAATTTGCATCAGGTGTTTGATGCTCTGGGCGATGCACGTAATAGGTTGAAATCCTGGAGCAGATATGAGTTCGGGTCAGTGAAAAAACAGTTGAGTATGCTGAGGAATAGACTGAAACAACTTAAACTTTAAGTAAGAAATATAAATTTAACATAAATGGATATCTTTAAGGAATATTTCAGAGTAGAGGGTCATCGCCCCCTGCCCTAAAAAAGCTTAGCCACTATGAACAAGAAGTCATTGGTGTCGGTTCGTCCTAGGGCCCCCGAAATCTGTGGATCGGCCCTCACCAAGGCACTATGTTGCACAGGGTAGCGCCACGGTGCATGGCGCTACCATCCCTGGGGTAGCTCCAGCGAGTGGGGCGCTACCCTAATATTTGTTTATGTCAAAACAAAAACAAAACACCTTAATCACTCCTCTTTAAATAATAATTCATAAACACATATGTAACAACTACAAATTAATAAGGTTTACAACAAAAAATATTCTCTGATTTTAAAATTTTATAACAACAAAATCCCGATTTCAAGGTTTACAAGATTAAAGTGCACGATACAAAGTTCATCAAATAGGTGGCATTAAGTCTGAAAGTTTACACTAGCAAATTCTAAACAACTAAAGTTGAAGACATGTCTGTATTAAGTCCAACAGGGGTACTTGGTTGCATCCTTCTTCCGCTTCCGCCTCTTTCCTTACATGACAAGCCCTCTTCCTTTTCTCCCATTCCGCCTCACGAAGATCCTTCTGTTCTTGCTCCTTCACTTTCTCCAACCATTGTTTCTCAAGTCTAATCTTCATCTTTTTCTCCCACTCTTCCTCCCAAATTCAAAAAGATTAACATATTTTAAAGGGCAGCGGCCTTACCGGGGAAGTTAAACTTCAAAAGGATAGCGCTCTTGTCAGGGGAGTTGAGGTCACGAATCACATGCCCCACCTCGCCACGCTGGCACATGTTCAGCGCCGCTGCCGGCGGCGCTATGGTGAAGAGGGTAGCGCCCAAGAGAGGAGAGAGGCGCTACTAAAAAGAGTCAAATTTTAAATATTTTTCAAAATAAGATCAAATCATGCTGAACTTTCGAAAAAGTGTCAAATTTGTCCAAATTCACGCATCGTGCCCCTCTCTCTCAGGTTATATGGAGCCCCCTGAGAGCCACGTCATAGTTGCTTATTACATAGCTAACTGCACTTAAGGTGCTTAACACAGGTTTTTTAACTTACAACTGAACCTTACATCTCAACCACTCAAATGTTAAACCCCCTCGGACGGTCAGGAAAGGCAACAGCCTGTGCCGTTGACTGGCGATGGAAAGGATCCTGACACTCTGCTCGGCCCAAGCTCGGCGCTGGCCTTCTCCTCTGCTCGGCTCGCGCCACGCTGCTCCTTGACCACGAGCTCGAGGCGCTTGCCTCGCTCGACGCTAGCTGCTCTCTGCTCCGCGTGCACCCAAGCTCGCCGCTGGCCTCCTCCTCTCCTCTGTTCGTGCCTCGCCTTCGCCGCTGCTCCTCAGCCTCGTCCATGCTCCGCTGCTCCATGCGCTCACCTGCTACAACGCTGCTCCGTTGAGTGGCTCCTCCTCGACAGCGCGCCGCCGCAGGGCGACTGCTCCTCCTAGACCTTGGTCGTCTTCTACGTCGCCACCATCCTGAACTCTTGCTCATCGTCCTCCCCTGAAGAGGAAGGTGTTGCTCCCGTTTCTCTGAAGAATAAGGTACAGATTCAGTTCGTTGTGCAATGTTGAGTGACTAGCTGGTAGCCGGAGATAAGAAGCAAATAATCACCATGAAGTAAAGCTCAGAAGATGCCTGTTCCTTCAGGTTGAAAAAAAACCCACACAGAAAGCTTACACCATGGGCCTCATCTTAGGTTAGCCATCAAATCTCGTCCTCGAAATAGGCTTGCGCCCCGCTTTATAAATAAAGCCGCAACGGCCGAACCGATACAAGGTGGTGAGGAGAACCTCTTACAAAGCAGATCAAGGATAAACAAAAAAGAACACGAAAACCAAAACTTGCGGCGACGTTGAAAACGGCCCGAGTTGCAACAGAGCTCCACAACGGCGCCCCCAAGAGGGTAACGACGCATCACGCCGCCGCCGCCGAGACCGCAAGGTCTAGGTTTTCACCTGGAGCCGTCCCGCAGGGAGGATACCCACAACGACGCCCCCAAGAGGGTTGCGACACCCGCAGGCATCGCCGTCGCTGGCGCCGAGGCGCTGAGCTTTCGCCCGGAAGCATCCTCACACCACGCCCGGAGAACTTAGCCGCCCGCAGCCACCGAGGTAGGTTTCCGAAACAAGATCTGGGAGCTACCAAAGCCGAAGCGCCGCCACCCCAGGAACACCCATCGTCCGCTCCACGCCATCCCCATGACCGAAGAGTGGGACCACCACCACCGCAACGTTGCCCGCCGTAGAGCCAACCGTGCAGCCCGCCTTCCGGGGCCGCCGCCCCGGCCTCCCACGAGCTCGAGCCCATGACCTAGTCAACACGCGAAACGCTGACGGAATGGACAGGGCAGGCCAACACCATAGCTAACAGTCAACAGGGCCAGCGCCAGCTAGGGGAGGGGATCCGCCCTCCGGCACACAGGGTGCCCACCGTCCGGACGTGGTAGCACTACCAATTAGGCCTAGATCAGGCCCGACCGCCTGCCAGGCCCGGATCAGGCCCCATTATCAAATCTCGTCACTGCACAGCAAATAAAATGTTCATCAAGAAAAGCCACAACTCTGGAAACTTATTCCTCTGGTAACAAATAATGCACTGCCAGGAACCAGATCTTTTTATTTATATATATTATTGTTAAATTATTATGAAGTTGGATTGGTGAAGTTTTCTGAAGCTATCTTCAGCCATGAGAGTAGAGAACAAAATTACAAGGCTCGTAGTTTAGCTAGTTATGCTACTACTCTTGAAGTAGGTAGATTTTTTCGGTCTGGCTTATTCATGTATCGCTTCCTAAACGGACTCAAAAAAAGAAAAGCTCCGGCCATATGTCCTGAATGGGGAAAAATAGATCGATCGAGACAAAACAAAAAACAGCCATAAGCTGCAGAAAAAAAAGTGCATCACTTCCTAAACGGACTTGAATTCCTGCCCTGGACGGAAGTAAACCATGTTTTAAAGGCTAGCTCAATCGATTGAGTTTGTTCATGGGTCTCCAGCCGCAACAAAATCTGAGAAAAAAGCCGCAGCAAAATCTGTGGAAAAAAAACCACCTACACAGTCCGAGCTTGGTGACTAGCTGCTGCATAAACCTTGTGTGTATAGGGAACCTGTGTATAGGTATGCACCTATAACTTTTACCTTCCCGAGTGCTCTCTTTTAAGGATGTTATTCTGAAATCTATTGCTACAGTTGGGTATCACCGGAAGTTGTCTTCATCATTGTCCCACATGCAAGACATGGCTCGCAATCAAACTGGTTCTTCAATTCGTGACACATTCACGTTGTCAACACGAATAAGCAACATTGCTCCAACTCAAATTACTCCCACATCAGATAAAGCCATAACACAACCTGAGAGCTCAGCGGCAGGTGGAAAGTATCCCCATATATTACCAAGATTCTACGAATATCTTTACTATAACAACTTCTAGTAATGTCCATTCAGATTGACCGTAGGTGCAGATAGTTCAGGTTATGCCAATAACTACGCTAACATGAATAAAGGCGGGCAAGGGTGGATCGTGATAGCAAAAGACAACAAAGTATGACTATCAAAGAGGCAGTGGATGCTTGCTGAAGAGCAGCTACGAGAAATAAATCAATTGAGAAATAAGTGCTGGCCAAAGAGCAAGGAGGCAGAACATGCTGGCAGAGTGTCACGGTATGCCAACAACTAAGCTAGCATGACTCCAAATAAAGGCAGCCAAGTGATGATCGTGCTAGAGAAAGGCGACAAAGCATGGCAATAGAACAAAAGGATGCAATGAATGCTCGCTGCAGAATTGAGAAATAAATTTAGGAATGCTATCCTATCTCCCCTTCAGGCAAACCATCTAGACTGTCCGCGTGTACCAGCCGGAACAAGTATTCTCTCCTGGTCAACTGTAGGTCACTCAGGGCGCAACATTAATATTCTCGCCATCAAGGACAATGGATAGGCATAACCAAAAATTCGAAGAAGCGAACAGTCTCAAGGAAGTCCTGAACACTTGAACTTCTGGACCAGATTTGAGCAGCTTCCATGATGATCATATTATATACCTCCGATTAGATGTGTCTTTCAAAATGTAATGGTTGCTAACATATTTAATATTTTAATACTACTTGCATATCTTCCCTATATGCGTGAATAGTGTATAATTCATTTTTTACAAGTAGGATATGTCTGATGATAGAACAAACTTAAGGGGCCACGGTAATGCACGGGCATTCAACTTATGTGTGATGATAGCACAATCAACCGACAGACGTTGGTTAGATTCCTTAGTTCAACATCTACACTTCATTTGGCCTACAACTTCAAATATGCTACTCCAGGCCTTACCACAACTTTCGATTAACCTCCCAATCTTTTTTTGGAAACTGTACTCACATTTCATCAAAATTTATGTTTAGAGCAACAGTGAGTCATGCCCCCATGTAACCGTCTTTAACTTTTAGTTTGAAACACGCATGGATTTGGCATATGCAACGACTAGTAACAACAACTATCTTCAAGAGGTAATCTTAATCAGACCATGAGTACTGTCTAAAAGAGGAGCATGTCAACAATGTTTTTACAACAGATAATCTTAATGAGACCATGACTATTGTCTAAAAGATGAGCATGTCAACAACGTTTTTACCTCAAGGTGTTTGCTGACGCTGGTGATTGCTGCCAAGATGTACCACTAGGCCACTGCTCTTGGTAGTTTCCATAGCCTGTGTATGCGCCATATGCAAATGGGCTATGGGCAGAAAGTTGTTGTGGATACCCATGGTAGTTGTTCAAACATGTCTGGGATGCCTGAAGTTATAGGCAACAAACAGCTTATAATAAGATGAGGGGGGAACGGGCGTCAAAAGTAGCACAACACAGCATAGCAGAAATAGATAATTTCATCTCTGTTACTTACAATGACCTCAAATCCTCAATAATGAATTTACTGTAACAGTTTAGTTGCTTTTAGACATTTTTTTAAACTATATGATGGTAGACAAAAGTGAAACATAGTATATGGAATACAACATACCTGATTGTTTTCATGGAGCCGCGATGGATACACAGGGGGCACACATACCAGACTGTTTCCATGGAGTTGCGATGGATACACAGGGGCGGCACATACCTGATTGTTGTCCTGGGGACACAATGGATACACAGGGGTCGCACCCCACTTTTGCTGTTGTGGCTGGAAATGGTGAACTCTAATTAATCTTGCTGAACGATGATGGAAAAATGGATTGGAAACAGGGCATATGGAATAGAACATGCCAGATAGTTTTTAACAGGATGAACCTGGCAAATATGATGATTCTGTATACTCTTCTGATGATCTCGTATACGCTTGAGTTCCTCAGAGATTTCTGATAGCCTGTGGAATAGAAAGTTAATTAAAGAAAATATAGCAATATAAGGCAAAACAAATCAGTGAATAGCTATCAAATTATAGAATGAATTGATCTAAATCGAATCACAAGTGCCCATGCCTTAGCAGAACAGAGTTTCCGCAAAGAAAAGGAAACTTGCCTTTGGATTTTGCTCCTTGGTTTGCAGGAACTGGCCTCACTGACACGGATCTATGCACAGAAGAGAGTGCAAGTTAGTTGGCAGCAAGCAATTCATTTTTTTGAAATAATAATAAAAAGTGAGGAACACGGATCTATGCACAGAAGAGAGTGCAAGTTAGTTGGCAGCAAGCAATTCATTTTTTTTGAAATAATAATAAAAAGTGAGGAGAAATACTAACTGAGGTGTTGCTTGGATGATTTGCAGAGCTGCTAGCCTCTGGGATCTTGCAACACGCCGAGACTTCAACGCCTACAGAAGCCGCAAAATTCATAAGCAACACCAATATCTTTTTTTTAGGGAACCAGCAAACAAAGATGCAGATGCCATCGAACACAAACAAACAAGGCAGTCACAAGAAGAAGATAACTACTAAGAACGTAAGGCCTAGCATACCTGGAATGATATCCAGATGGCGGGACAATGTAGAGGCACGGAAAGGGTGTTCAGGGTCATAGCGACGGTGGTAATAAAAATCATCCGGAAGATAATACTGCCCAATTGCTTTGAGTTCCTTGTTTCCTATGTCAATAGCAGCCACCCATCCATCCCCATCACTGGGTTCCACCATAGATTTGAGATAAATAATATCATCACCATCCTCCGGGCTGAGGATGGGGAAAGCTGAGTAGCGTTCCCTGAATGCCGCCAACGATGGTGTGTCCATCTTTAAATCAGCAACATGAGCAGCACATGTCTCGCCTGTTGGACGCGCGCCTTTATGGTCTAGTCGTCTCCCTGATGAAGTCAATAGCACCGGTGCTATAATTCATATTATCATGGTTGTGACGCGTTTGCGTCTCTCAATCACGGTTAGGAGATCAGATTGGATTTATTCGGGGGTGACTGCTAAACCATTCCGGTTCGAAAATGCTTGAACGCGTCATGAGCGGTACCCACAAATCATGGAGGAGGCGTGGCAGGCTGGTGGTATTAATTTGCATCAGGTGTTTGATGCTCTGGGCGATGCACGTAATAGGTTGAAATCCTGGAGCAGATATGAGTTCGGGTCAGTGAAAAAACAGTTGAGTATGCTGAGGAATAGACTGAAACAACTACGGTCTAGACCATGAATGCGCGCGTTGCTGCGCCCGTCCATTTTGGAGAGAAGGGCTATAGAAATTCCTAAAAAAAACTTAGATAATAGAAGCATATATTTCTACATGACTAAAGTATTCAACTCTAATAGGAACTTCATGTTCTACAGATTTCAACTCTTACATCCATCTCATTTTTGAGAGAAGAGCTATAGAAATCCCAAAAAAAAACTTAGATAATAGAAGCATCTATTTTTACATGACTAAAGTATTCAACTCTAATAGGAACTTCACGTTCTACGGAGTTCAACTCTTACATCCATATAAATGGCTATGCCTTCAAGTTTATATAGACTAAACAATCGAATTATAAAGTTTAGCAAGCCTGTATCTGACCAAGGAAAGGGCGGAGAAATCCATCAGCCAACACACCATACTGAATGCCTGCAAAAGCACACACATTTCTAAAAGCTGAATCAATGCAAGCATTTAATAACTCAAGAAACGAAATTAATATGAGAAAATGTCCATCAGGAAAGGATGTCGAGATGAACTGATCCAAATCAAGCCCTAGCCTGCTGAAACATGAAGTTTCCTACCAAAGGCAAAACGGTAGCCATTTAGACCTTAAAACTCCTGAATGAGAGGCACCAATAAACTGAGAACATTTATTATATACGCTCAGCTGAACCCTTGTCCTTGAGTAGCTTTCCTTCATCAGTCTAGTCACATCAGAAGTATATAGGTAATATTCATTTTTCGTAAATGATAATGATTTGTGAAGATATATTGATGGTATTGTCATAGTTGCACAAGACAGGGAAAATATGTAATGAAGTAATAATTCTAGCTAGTAGGACAAATATTATTAGGTTGGCCAAATGTAAATATCTAACTGAATATTTGAAGCATTGCTGAGAACTAATGCATGGCATTATGAAGTGCAATGCTGAAACTACAAAAGTCCAAACATAACACAAACCATCATTTAGAAGTTATTTCTTGGTTTACAGATCTTGCTATTTATAGCAGAGCTACTTAATAATATGTAAGAGTCAAGCAACAAAGATAGTAGAATCAAACAATCCATTTTTTAGCACCATGGAAAAATACAAAAAATTAAGGTAACAATACAAAGGTAGAAGTATAAACAAAGGTGATCAACAAGTACAAAACTGTCAGATCTGCTCTTGCATCAGGAGCAGCACAATACACGTTTTTCTCTGTCCACTCCTGACCCCGAATAATCCATGGATTTCATATGAACAACACAAATTAAAGTCAAAATCTATTAGTGCTCAGCTGTTTATCCTTCAAGGTAGAACTTTGTCTTTACAATTTGACAGAGGTTTAATTGCATAAATTTTATAGAAAACCCGTTGTGCAGTGTAAATCACATATAAAACATCTAATTGTACTTCTATTTGTTAAAAAAACAATTACACCATTTCTTCCCCTGTGGATGGCTTGCTCTTTCCCAAATGGAACCTGGCATGCATGGATAGTAATGCATAAATTAACAAGAGCTAATACACAAGTGCTCTATGTTTATCGCATAACACAAAACACAACAAGACAGCCCTAAAGCAGATTGTTCATGGTGATTTAGAATATGCTCAAACATAATTAATTAATGGTCTGCAGTGGTGATAGAACTTGTAATAACAACTCAGTTCTAACAAACAATAAGACTAAATTGATGGCGTAAAAATTACTCAACTCTCAGCACAAAATGCTAGACAACAGATCACCTCTACACCAGCTCAGTTTGGCCCAAGTCGCAGTTTATTGAGTTGTCAGCAAAGCCTAGATGGCACCAGAAAATGGAAACAAGATGTTGTGAACAAATTGACAGAGGTGCAAAAATGGTTATACTACTAACATAATCATGGCTAGTACATGTAAAAAAATCACTGCTAGTAGACATTTAGTTTTATAATTTCAGTATTTCACTTATTATTGATGTCGAAACTGGAAACAATCTTAAGAAATAATAACAAAAGATAACCAATGGCTTGACATGTGATGTATGACAATATATAGTATACAACAACCATTATTCAGAAACAAGTGATGGCGTGTAATACTAAAATAGAGCAGAGCTTGGAATCCTAACAGAATCATGGTTAGTACACATGTAGTGCTCTAATTTCAGTATTTCACTTATCTATCTATCTATCTATTATATAATTAAAACACAAGACAAACAATGGTTAAGATTTAACAAAGAAAAATAAACGACCAAGATTTAAATCGGTACCTAGATCTTCACGGTGTACCCGTCAAAAAGAATATAACAAACCCAAAATAAATCACGGCAAGAGTCCAGATTACCAGAAACATCCACGTCTGTTAGGGTGGATACGTAGTCTGTTCCTTGACTCATAAACTAAATCTAGGTTAAAAGTAACTAAACCAATTTTCGTCTCGACTTCCTCTCCTTTGGGAAATATTGCCTCGTGCGCAGCCGCGGCCAAAATCATCAGCCCGTCGCCTCCGTTCTACATGACGCGTTCATGCCCAACAATTACAGTAGATAACGTCCGCGCGAAACCAGATTCCGCCAAAGTGAATGGAGTCATGCATACACTGATACACACGTGCAAATCTGATTTGCCTCTACTGCTGCTCGATGCGTCAAAGGCTATATCTGGGCAAGTACTTTCACCACCTGTCTAGAATTCATGCTCTTAATTAGATTCGACTATTTGGACGTACACAGGAAAGCAAACTTCTTATGTAATCTGCTTATCGACTTAACGATTTATTATGATGATTCCTGATCCATTTGATTTCTCATACCACGTTCCTTTGCAACTGCAGCAGGTCTGAGAGGGCCGGCCGGGGTATCAGGAAGGCCCGGCCGAACTGGGGCGACTCTCAACGGTGGCAAGAAGAAGATGTTTCGAGAGAGGAGTATGCGATTGTAGTGTAGGAATCAGTTGGAATCCAATTCGAAATAGGGTAGTGTGTGCAGGAAGAGAGATCCCGCGGATGCGCTGGCAACATCAATAGGCGTGCATCGTCAGGATTTCATGGAACATCGATTCGCTCTGATCGAGAACTATTTGGGTGCGGGGAAAACGCGCGACGAACCGAAGACCTTGGTGAGCAATAATAGTATAACACCGGCGGCAATCAGGAGCAGTAGAAGTATCATCCAGTGAGATTACAAGCGGCCAAAAGCGTAATAGAGATCAGAGAAAACAGCGTCGCGCCGTTAAGCGATGCCAGTACCCAAGCGTGAAGCCTAGAAGACGAAGGAGAGCTCAGCCTATCACTACGGGAAAAAGAGCCGCTGCCGTGCAACCATCGAATGCCGTGTGCTCGCGCACGGGAAAGAAATCGTTGCCGTGCAAAAAAAATTAAAACACACGGCAAAGGCGAGCGCACGGCAAAGAGGAGCTACAGCGCACGGCAAAGAGAAAGGGCACGGCAAAGAGGGCGTAGAGCGCACGGCAAAGAAAGGGTGGACGGCGAAGAAATCTTTGCCGTGCGGAAGCGCACGGCAAAGAGCTGCCCGCACGGCAAACTCCCAAGGGCGCACGGCAAAGAGCTCGTGCTCGGCAAAGACGCCGAACGTTATCCAAACGCGCATCCGCTGGCCGGCCTCGCATCCACACATCCGCTAGCTAGCTGCGCTCCTCGCCCCGCGCCGCCGCCGCCGACTCGCCCTGCCCCCCACGCCGCCGCCGCCGACTCGCCCTGCCCCCGCGCCGCTTCCGCCGCCGACTCGCCCTGCCCCCCGTCGCGCCGCCGCCGCCGATTCGCCCTGCAGCCCGTCGCGCCGCCGCCGCCGCCGCCCGAGCCACATCCTTCGCCGCCACCTTCTCCGCATCCACCACCCACTCCTCCCGCGGCCTCCTCCGCCGTCCCTTCCCCGGGACCCCCGCCCCCCGCCGCGCCGTCGCCTCGATGGCCGTGTCCGCTCCCAGGTCGGCGGCCGCCGCCTCGTTCCTCGAGCGCCGCGAGTCCGAGCGCGCGCTCCACTTCGTCAAGTACCAGGGCCTCGGCAACGACTTCATCATGGTACGCCTTGTTCTCTTCCGGCTATTTTTTCCTGTTGTGTTAGGGATTCCGTGCTGTCTCCGCTGTTTTAGATGCTGTGTTTACATTACTTGCTGCTGCTGCTGCTGATGATGAATCCTGGTGGAAATGCTGAACACTTGAGCTACGATATAATAGATCCCATTGATGAGCGTCTGAAGTGCAGATCGTGTCTGTACACTATTCAGTGTGGTGATCATGTATTCCAGGATCATTCATAGTATTCCATATATTCTTTTAGAAAATGGAAGATATATCACCCCTATGGTTAGCTACCCCATTTCCTGGCGCCAGACTTCTGTGCTGATCGCAGCCAATTGATACATGAGCATGGTGCCTGCATAAGAGAATGAGTCTTTGTGTGGATGTTTTAAGTTTTGACTAGATTGTTAGCTTGATAACTGTAAAGGTTTGGAAGTGTCCTTATATTTTCAGTCCTATTACCTGACGCAGCACTTTGGTCCAAGGCTATATACCATGCCAAGTAGCTGTCTTCAAGAGGGAATTAGAGTTGTCATATGTTTGTTTTCCTTTAGCTGTTCACTTGTTCTACGTTCTTTTTTGTAGACACATGTTAGTAGAAATTAATGAAAATATTTAAAAAATCTAGTGGTACAGTTTCTACTTTACCAGTTGTACCTATTACAGTTAGTAGTCAAAGTTAGTAAAGTTTGACTGCACGCTTTCTAGGAAGTCATCTTTGTTTTTTGAATAGTCAGTAGAAAGTTCCGCCTGCACATTTCATCTGTTTATCCAAAACTTATGTAAATCTCATTTAATCTTTATGTAGTTATTGACTTATTGTTGGACTGCATCTTACAGTGGTTACTGGAAATTTTATGGTATATATAGATAATCTTTTCTTTTCAATGGCCCCTAAAGTTGCATTCTCGTATTTCAGCTTTAAAATTCATACTGGTGCTGGATTAATCATTCCTGAAATACAAAATGATGGCAAGGTAAATACCTTTTAGTTTGTCTAGTCATTAACTCATGTTTATAGGTAAATTTCTTAGGCATACACCTCCATAGTTTGACATCCGCTTTACCCAATCATGAGCAAAGGTAAACTATTTTTTTCATCTCTTGCTAACCTGCGAAGGTTTGTTCCTGGTTCTACAACTGATTTCAGGAACATTCTTAATCAGCCTCAGCTCATACACCTATTGCAATTTCTTAACAACATGAAAATTTGCGCTAATATCGAAGAACCTGATTAAGTTTTCACAATTTCAGCACATATGCCAGAGGAAGCTAGTTAAGTCATAGGAATCGTACTGCACCACTAGCTACAATTTGCACAATTTCAGCGTGTTTGCAATAAGTATGATTAAGTTTCACAAGAAGTATTTTGTTCTTCTGGTCAACTTGCACAATTTCAGTATGCTCGCAAGAAAACTCAATCATCTACTTGCACAACTTATGCATCTACGAACTTGTAGGAGGACAAGGAGGTGGAGAAGGACAAGGAAGTGGAGAAGGACAAGGAAGTGGCGAAGGTTGATGTTGCTTGTGTATGAACTTGTTGTGCGACTTGGAACATTCTATGTTGGAGACTTTGTTGTTGATGTTGCTTGTATGAAATAATTATGCGACTTGGAACTATTGTATGGACATTGTTGGACTACTCGTGTATGAACTTTGTTGTTGATGATGCAAATACTCTATATATTGTGCTATATGTGTATCTGAACTGTTAAGTGTATTTGTGAATTGCATATGCAGGGATTAATGGGGAAGCAGGGAAATTCTGGAAATTTTGCACCACCTTTGCCGTGCACATGCACACGGCAAAGGCCACAGCACACGGCAAAGGCACTCTTTGCCGTGCACATGCACACGGCAAAGGCCACAGCACACGGCAAAGGCACTCTTTGCCGTGCGGGCTGGAGTGGAAGCGCACGGCAAAGACAGCCGCACGGCAAAGCGGCACAGCGCACGGCAAAGGGAATCGCACGGCAAAGAGGCCACAGCGCACGGCAAAGCTGCGTCGCTCGGCAAAGCCTTTGCCGTGCGATTTTCGCGCGACGCACGGCAAAGATGGCTTTGCCGGGCGGGTCTTTGCCGGGCAATCTTTGCCGTGCACGGCCGCACGGCAAAGACTTTGCCGAGCTGATTTGCCCCTTTGCCGTGCGTTTAGGCTGCACGGCAAAGCCCTGTTTTCCCGTAGTGTATGGTCCTCCAGTGGTATCAACTTTTCAGACGGCCAGGTACGTAGGAGATGTACTCCAACGATGATAGTTTCTTTATGCAGCCAGTCAAGACCGTTTTGGAAGGCAGGACATTAATCCATATGCGGAGCAGATTCATCGACCTAACGTGTTGCTACAATGCTACCTCGGCAGACACAAAACGCCAAGGGACCAGTCAGGTCGGCGGCCGGGATGATCGGTTGGATTGTGTGAGAGAAGAATCATCAAGGGATTGGCTAGGGCGCAGCATATCAGGCGGTTTCCATCACCAGCGTGATTTTGGATCGGACTGGGTAAGAGCCTTCATCAGTCTAGACCGGACTGGTACAGGAACGACTGATCTCTGAGTAATAAAAACAATCCATTGATGTGATCCTGCATAGCTCGGCGAAGCAACTTCGACAAAAAAGCGTGGTCTTCCAGCGTTTCATCCCACTTGGGCACATGTGACCACACTGCAGTGCCATGTTCGTTGTCGTAGAGCATATCAAGGTGGCAGGATGTTCCTCAGTTCCGAAGATTTTGGTCTAATCGATCCACACCACAACTGGAGATGCCACCGTGAACGGCTACTATAAGCGCCCTTTAGCACCATGTAGATCTACCGATTTCCAGCACAATGGCGCGTCAACTAGGTGACCAGAGATGTGAGCTGGAGATCTATTTCAATCTCGATGCATACACATATGGACGTGAGCAACTGAGTTGACAAGATGAACAAAAGATTTCACAAGGTACTCATTCAAGGTAGCCATCTATGAATCTATCCTTATTTACACCTTGATGATGAGACCAGAGTAATAATGGCATCTCATACGGGCTGCAGCTTTACAGATTAGAGGCGATGAGTTCAGATGATGGCCACCATTGCATGCAGAAGGCAAGTACTAGAGAACGTGAATGAATTTCATTGCCAGAAGTGCAAGCATATGTGCATGGATTTCCCGGCCAGAAGTGCATGCAATACTAGCAGAGAAGTCACCTTAGACAAGAAAGGAAGCTAGCGAAAGGGAGAGTTTGATTTTTTTTCACTATGTTTCCTGCAATTTTTAGTGTACTAAAGCAGTTTTTTTTCAAGGGTGAGTCTTTTCATAATTTAATTGGATTGGTAATCTATTGCAACGTTGACCTTTGGAGGGTGGAGACTATTTCAGAAATTTTTGATCAATACACACAACTAAGAGTCTGGGTTCCAATGCAAGCATTTGTGGAAGCATCTCCATATACACAAATGACATTCATATGGATAGAAAAAAGGCAACACAATTTTTAGGCATGTAACACAATTTTTAGGCATTAAACATTAATGTTAGACTCCAATCCCTAATTCACCCAATAAAACATATTACCCAAAAATCAACTAATACTTCCTTAGTCTCTGTAAATATTGGATACAATATTTTCCTATTCTGAATGATATATGGGCACAAAGTAATGAATAAATTTATGTCACCTAATAAAAGTCACTTTGACGTATGAGTTTTTGCATCAGTATTTAGTTGTCATATTTACATGTATCATATGTAAATATAAAAGACCATGAGATATCTAGCCGCGCAAATGCGCGGGTCGTCCTGCTAGTTCATATAAATAAATAATCTGAAGAAAAAATGCCAAAAGTAACCACTGGTTTGACATGTGATGCATGGCAACATACAATAACCCTTATTCAGAAGCAAGCAGCCGCATGTGATACTTAAATAGAGCAGACCATATGTAGAATGAAGAAAATTGCTTAAGCACAGCCTAGCAGTCTCCTCTAAGCCGTGACTTATCAATTTTTTTTTTTCAAATCCAGTGGCTCCTTGAGTTAATATAGAAAATATAGTCATTGTGATCGTCCCAATGGTAGCAAAATAGAAAGTGTAAGTGTGGCGTTCCCACGAGCTAATGAAAAGGAAAGCAAGGGGTAGAATAATTCACACATACTTGTCATACAAGCTGACCATATACTACAAAGAGTGATTATATAGGTATATCTTTCTATTACCTTCTATTTCTATTCTTATGCACAACAATCCAGGAAGATTTGAACCACACCTAGAGTATTGGCTTAGATTTTATAGTCACAGCACATCGGATCTCCTAAATTAAGTGAATCACAGGCATGTGCACACAATCGTCAATTGATCCTGCAAAAAGGGGGAGCCAGAATCAATACAATCTCAAGAAACACAATAAAAAATATGCGAAAGATTCGCCGTTTTACTATCTTTCGTCTAGGAAAAGAACAAATAGAAGTATAATTATGGTACACTCCAGGTTAAGTTACCTATTTTTAAAGTCTGGATTTACTTATCATTTCAAAAATGCTTTTTAGATCCTCGTGCTAAAGCTCATCCTTGGAACTGAATATTTGGAATACCAATGAACACAAGTAGACATCATAGAGGTCACCATAGATAAGGTTCTCGATGATCTCTAACATGAATAATGGGGAAATAATGTTAAAGAAACAAAAAACATTCTTTTCAATATTAGTACCATTAGCAAGTGTTTCTTCATTCCGTCGCTTTGAACCCTGGGCTTATATATCGATGGTAATGAAGAATAATGTTGAACAGCACGAAGAAAAAGAACTGCACTCTCAGTCCCTAAAAAACCAGGACGATGCCATGTGGCATTACCCAGGAACATTAAAATGATAGAACAAACTCGACTCCATCAGCAAGAATTAGTAAGAAAATACCTTCATCAAGACAAGGCTCCAACATGCACCATCCTCATGCTGTGCGTGGTAACATCCTAAGCTAACTCCTACGGACAAATACATCCGTTGATTAAAGTTGAGAGGAAGGAGAAGAAAAAGGGCTTGCACGACTCGAAATTACCACGATCATTACCCGTGCCGGCCGTTTCAGTTACCTCGAGCGAAAGGAGAGCTGTTCGTCCGATGATTGGCCTAGTCCATAGGGGTTAGACGACTCGTAGGCCCGTACAGAGGGAGCCCAATCCACAGCCTGCACGGCATACAAGCTTCGCCGGCGCGGGAGAACAAACCAAATAAGGGGTCAGCCTACTCTAAATCCGGCCGAAATAGAAGAAAAAACGGCAAGCTGAGGCATTCATACCCTCACGTCGATGTTTCTTCGGGAGTGGGAATCACCTCAAGGGATTTTTGATCCTTCGATGCCTTACTCCTCCGCGGCGCAGGCATAGCAGAAACGGCGGCGCAAGTGTCTCTGGATCCGACATATGAAGGAGCCGACAAAATTGTCCAAATAAAAGTTAAATAAAGTAAACCAAATAGGCGAGGAAACTGCATGGACAGTAATACCAAACATTCAATCTTAGCAAATTTATACATACCCAGAATCAATAAGGACAACCTTAATTTGGGGCCAAGCGGCAGGATCAATGTACGAATTTCCAAGATCTAGGTGCGAGCTGGAGCAGAAAAACATGTAAAATCCTAACAAAGAACTAACAACAAATCTCACTTATTTATTTAGATCAAGGTCAAGAGCTCCAGGCCATTCACCCAAGTGCAGATGCGGACATGATCGAATTTGTTCCAAAGATTAAAAGGGTGAAAAATAATAATTAATAATGAGATTGCAAGGCATGTACTTTATACTTAAGAAATAATGCTTGTAAGTAGCTTACCTGGATCGTTTTCAGACTGGAGGATGCGCACTGCGCACACCATAGAACGATGTGGTTCACCATTCACATCTAGGCAGCAGCATGGGCTTAGAGATCAGAGACGAAGCGGTGAAGGGCAAAGCAGTGATGAGGTGGTGGTGGACTTCTAGGGATGGATCTTTAAGGGCTCTCCTGTATTTTTTGAGCCATCGCCTCCTACAAGCCGAGGACTGAATCCAGGCACTTTTCAGCGTCCTCTTTTGCATCCTCAAGCATTTGTATCCTTCTCATGGGAAAAAATTCCCGTCTGTGGTCACCGCCGCATAACCCCTGGTCTAATCACTGTAGAAACACATGGATTAAGAAATAGAGAGATAGAAATACCAAAAAAGTGAAAGGAAGAAGACGGAACACATCGCTGCAGAATAAAGAAAAAGAAAGATGAAATAGGTAAGATCAAAACAAACATCATGAAATAGGTGATAGGAGGCGGCAAGGGAGAAACTGCCGTCCACACCAATCGGAGAAAACTGCGGCGGTGGAGATTGGCGAATCATTTACAACATCAAGAGATCTCTTCTGTAAGGGTAGGATAATTGCGCCATTGATGGAAGAAGAAGCGGCAGCGGTCTCTTATGTGCAATAACCAATCATCATGGAAGTTTATCGGTAGGCAAACTTCTGTTATGGAGATACATCACCGTCTATGGGAATCCCGTTTCCGCATCTTTCAAAATAAACTGTATTCTACGCGGATGCATGGACATCCACAAGTCAGCATTTCATATTCGCATCATCTCACCACCATCACGGATAACATAAACATTGGCAAACTACAACAGAAGCCGCAATGATAGTAGATCTGGAGATACGTTACTGTCTCGCTCTCGCTGCTTACTCCTGCCTATATATTGTTCATATTTTGGGTAGATTTGCGGGCCCAGCAGTCCTCTCTTCCTCCCAGCGATTCTATTTTGTTCAATGTTCTTCTATTTATCGTTCTCAGTTTCAAGGTGCCAATCGGTGGATGTTTTCATTCTTATTCCGGTAAGTTTCTTCGAGAAGTTCCTAGGTCTTTTGATATATTGGATCGGGAAATTATTCACCTAACAGCTCGCAATAGGCACCGTGCTTTCCAGCTCTCCTCGCAGCCTCCTTGCAATTATTTCAGGCGTACCCGAGCGACATCACCACCTGTTTGCTGGTCACCTTGTGGACTTAATTTAGTCTCGTGGTTTCTCATACCCTTTGTTGCTTCATGTGACTTAATTTAGCATGATGGCCACTTCCAGGTCGCCACTACTCTAGAGTCTAGACACAGGTTGGCCGCCCATATCGGTGATTCTACTCGTTGCCTCTCGGCTCCAGTTGGTGTCCCTGCAACCAGTTCGTCCGCGCCCTCGTGCCATCGACGTCGTCGACTGCCACCGGCCGCTTCCCGTCTGGGTACACCATACATGTTATGTTACCTGTCAATTCAAGACCTATTTTTTTTTTTAATGAATTCAAGATCTTTATTGCGTAGGTGTAGACATGCTTTTGATTTTGCCCTTTAGTACGAAATAGGACAGGCTCACAATTTGAACACCATGGATGGATAGTATCAATTGGATACTGTAGGACACGAGTCCACGTTCAGGACTTCAGGCTGATTTCCAATGCAAGGGAATTTAAGTTGTAACACATTCCATTTTTATGTTCGTTTTTTCGTAGATTATTGCATAATCTCTGTTTAACAAATATTATTGCATAGTCCAAGTCGTCATCACCTCCCATAGATGGCACTACTGATCTGACAGTGTTGTGGAATACTCATGTAGTTGAATTTCAGTATACTCTACACCCATGAGAAGAAACTCCTATTTTCCCCTCTATATTCATGGATGGACGAAGGCTAGAAGACTGCTCTGGTTTAGGCGGCAAGTTGCTCGTGATCCCATTCATCGTGCACCTGATTCATTGCCAAGGTTTGTCCTGATACTGTTAGTATATTTTATTATTTCTTCGAACAATTAGGAATAATTAATCTGATGAGACGATGTTACCGGTTTCGACCATCTTTGCTTGTTTATCCACGCTTTTCTATTCTATCGCAGGCTTTATTCATAGCTATGCACTCATGTTCTTAAGTTCTTGTGAGAAGTTCTATGTACAATTTGATCTGAGCTCACACATGGTTGTATTAGTATTTGAGTTATTTAGATATGCTACATTGCGAAAACCATATCATTCTCATGTGTAATTATCTAGAAATCATTTACATGCCCTTATGCTATGGTGTATTTGCAATGTGCCTTCTGATATTTATTTTTGAAGTTGGATTGGATACATTTTTGTGTGTACATGCTATGGTATTTGATATCAGTTAATCTGTCCCGCCTGTATATCTATAATTAACACTTCCCTATATCTTCTAGGTTTTGCAAGAGAACTTGGTGGAGTTAAAGGGCATTATAGGCTGACGAGTGCCATGATGGCTGGAAGCAAGTTATTCCAATATCTTTTTTCCATTTGAAATTATTTTCTGCCAATGTTAACTGCTTGCTTTTTTGCCACTAATACTGATCTCTGAATAAAATTATGACCATCTAATGAGCCCCCCTTACCAAAATCTTTGGGGCTTTGTTTCAAGCACTAACCCAAAATGTGCAAGTTCAAATGACATCAGAGGTATCACAACAACACCTATCAAGCAGTACCTCATAAGTATTCTCCTAAAGGCTAAAGGTGAGTTTTTGTGCAAACAACATTACCTCCATTTTGATGCATATTCATTCCCAAAGCATCAACTTACTCTAATTAATCACCAACAGTGAAAGATGTGAAGTTAGGCTTTACTTGTTTAAGTATGAAAAATGAAATCTGAGTTTTTGTCAACTTTCCAAAGCATCTGCTTTCTCCTTTCCAGTTTTGCAAGATAGCAGGCATTAGCTTTGTGATAGTATAGGTATAATAAGGAATAGTATAGCAAGTTCTGTATTCAGTTAGTTCTGTCATGTATTATTGTCAACTTACACCTTTGCGTGCGGAAGAAGTAGCTCAACCTAAAATTTTGATATTTGCATCATGCCATGCTTTGTCCTATTGTACGAAAGTATGCTCAGCATTTTTTTTAAAGGGGTCCAAACTGAGGGTTTCTCTTTTTGTTTGTTTGTTTGTTTGAGAGTAGCTTATCATGCGTACCACGCGATAACTGAGGTTTTCTCTTGATACTACATTAACATGGATTCTGTTTGGTTGGAAAACCAGAAAGTAAAGCTATTAGCAATCTTGCATGGCCGATAACAAAATTATCAACCCCTATAAATTTCGATTTTCAATAGGTTGCCTTGTGTTATACTGCCCCACCCTCTACCATGCTGGTGTGGTGTAGTGATCTGCGCTATGCACATTGCGTGTACGCCTGCAATCAAATCTATCACATACTATTGTACCTTGATTCATTATTAGATGGTACAGGCTATGTAAAGTCTACTGTGTAATATCATCCTAAGTTGTGTCTTCCAGCAAATTCGAAGATGTCCATGAGCCATTCCGTTATTTTTCTGTGTATGAAATATTTCAGTGAATTTCTTCCAACAGGTTGTACCTTACATATTCACCACATTTCTGGCAGATACCATTTGTATGCACAGGGAGACAAGTCCCACTGACTGTACTCCATTGCTTATGAGGTACGCCCACTGATGGCTCCGCTGCCTTGGTGTGTCTGTTTGTCTGTTGGCATGTTGGACACATCACACGGATGGCAGAGGCAAAACACTTGCGGAAACCTTCCGGTGGCAACACGATAGCATATGGCAGTTGTGGCCGGGAGGGATATTATTGACTTCGCAATTGTCGATTGGAATAAATTGTAATGCAGATTTTCTGATCTCAACATTGTGCTTGTTTTCTTTGATAACTTCCTGTACAACTTTAATTTTTAGATTTTGGACTTGTTCAGGGTTGTCCTTTGAACATATTTACATGTGCCCTATTTACAGGGATGTATAGAAATTTGAAATACTCACTTCTTCTATAATATTTCTACTGTCAAAGTGTCTAATGTTTCTAAAATTATATTCTTCAATTACTGACCAGTATATGGAATGTAAGTGTTATGTTTTGTGCTATTAATGTACATTATTATTGTAAGTTCGAATCATTATTATCATAAAATGGACGGGCGCGGCAACGTGCGCCATCATGATCTAGATGGCTCATGGCTGGATAACAGGGGCATCACGGATTGCAGAGGCCTCATCTTCCACGGATGGATTTTGAATTTTTTATCTTAATGACTGGTTGGAGAGGGAAATAATATTCAAGTTCCTTCCTTGAAATTGCACTGGGTTTAATTGGAGTATATAGGGCTCATTACATTTAGGGTAAATCTGAAACAGGGTGCGTTAGGTACGCAAGAGGAGGAGAGGATGGCCGTCTCATTTGTTATCTCCTAGCCGCAAAGTGGAATGCCTTACGCCTGTCACTTCGCGGTGGAGGAAGGGGCCATGGAGATCGGAATGCAGTACCAGGCGAGCACCCTCCAAGGTTAAACCACACCGAAATCCTTGAGTAGCTAAGGGAAAATGACTGGTTGGAGAGGTGGAGTGGAAAAAGAGGCCGCAGGACATGACATTTGAGAGAGTCAATATTCATCCATACATAAACGGGAATCACATTACTTATGTTTCACACACATTTATAGACATAAATAATTGTTGCCGGTGAGTAAATTTTTTTATCCCGTGGCAACGCACGGACATTTGTGCTAGTACTGTATATCGGAGAGAGTCTCCTCAAAAAAAGAAAAAAACTGTATATTGGAGAGAGAGGGGCCGTGCCGTGCCGTGAGAGGAGAAATGGTAACCCTAATCCCCAAGATATTGGGAAAACAAACCACCAAGATAAGCTCAGAGCTAAAGGATAACCACTTACAAATTACCAAGTGGGAATAAGTTTCTAAAGTCGTACATACGATTTTTTAGAAAAAGAAGATAGTTGCATATATTATAAACTTGATCTTTGGCATACATGACTGAAAAAACTATAATCCCTTTCATGACGTAGGAGCCATTTCCAACATACAGAAGGTGAACCTATCTTATCAAATAGAGTACCACCCCAAAGGGTGCTCGCCCTGAATCTGTTAGTGGGTGCATCGTAGCTGTAAGTTTGGAAGTAATATTAATTTGTGTGGAGATCACCATGGATTATACTTAAGCTTTCACTGATAAATGGAATTAATACATTTAGCCAACTCCTTTGGGATGATTCAGCTTATGTGGGATAATATGCTAAACTTGTTCAAATGGTTAAATAAACAGCAATCGTGATTGTCCAATTGAAAGAAACAATATGCATATCAGTATTATGATGGATTAAGTTGCTAAAGCTGGCATGCACATCGATTTATGTAAGTAAACTCAAACAAGTGAGTATGCTACATGAAAATTTCTATGATGCGGAGTAAACTCTTCAATCACTATTCGTGGAAGCCTACATATCCGTAACTGAAATAAGGAAAATTGCCTGAAAGTGGTAATAATAAAATTTGAAGGTGCTTCAGAAGATCTGACAGAACAGTCAGGCTTAATAAAATTTCCAAAATGTGCACACACCTTGAGGCTTGTTCACTCAAAGCTCAACCGTCGTCCATGAATCTCATTGCTATTTCAATAGTAGCAAGAAAATAACAGATCAACCTGCTAACATGGAATGTAAAAAAAATCAGCACACGTAAGTAGTTTTAATTAAGTTTGACCGTTCGCTTTGATGGATATGCTCCAGATTAACAAAGCAATGAAATTTGTGTTTCCAAAATCTTATGTATTAACTGGCACGGGATTGTTTAGAACCCAACAAAAAATGGGTAAAACATGAATAATCAGAAGTGGACAATATCAACAAAAGAAAATAGAGGAATTTTCAGATTATGGTATTGAATCATCCATGGCATCAATCGTAGATATGCCTGTCTTAAATACTTTCTTCCGGGTAAGTACATTCCTTGGCATTCATAGATCATGCACAAGATTAACAAAGCAACGTCAAAATTTTCTGTGTTCCCAAATCTCCTGTAAATTTTAACAAGCTATCCAAGTGTGCCTGTTGCCAAATTGGTGGGCACTCTCTATAAATTTCACGTGGCCGCTGAAAACAAGTAGGCCATTATCTACAGATTTTCCATAACCACTGAAAATACTCCCAAGCATTTTCACTGGGGACAATATGAATGAGCAAAATTTAAAAATCTTTTAGAAGTTAGCACAAAGAGCACTTAATCATAGTCAATTAAACTGAAGAATATCCATTGACACCAAAGCATCAGAATTGCCAAAGATCATCTTAATTTGCTGCTACATGCGAGCACGAGTTTAAGGAGAATTTGACGTTTCATCAGCAGTGAACTGCATAGTTGTGTATTTATCATAAGGGAATTTGAAAAAATATGAAAAACTGAATTAGCAAGAGATTAGTAAACAACAAGTTTTGTCTAAATTCAACTCCTCCATCAAATAGTTAACTGTAGTTCATTTTTTAATTGGACAACGTTGAATGCAGGTTTAGAATTTAGATAGGGCACCACTGAACTGATATGCAAAAAAAGTAGATGATAAATAAGCGCACGAAAGGTTGATAGCCTTCTAGAGAAATTATAGCGTTGGCGGATTGAAACTCAGAAATTGAACTTAGTGTGGATTTATTCGGGTACATGATGGGTTGGAGATGTATTTTCTTATTTGTGGACATGTGTTTTTCTTAGGAGAAGATGGTGCGTATCAGCCTCAGATCGATGAGTTGGTGTTCTTGTCTCCTTACATACATTATGCTTCGCTGAACTCAGTATGTTTGTTCAATACTACTATATGTTGTTTCTAGAAGCAGCTTTGACCTCTTGGGTCAGACCGTATGTAGTGTAGTTAGTTTTTCAATATTGCAGGCAAAAGGAAATACTTGAGGCCTCAGTAGTAGACAATTTATTTTGATTTTCGTTGTGCTAAAAATGTGTTATTATCGTTTCCGCGGACTAGGAAAGCGCGCATTGCCGCGCCCGTCCATCTTTGAAACCACTAAATAAAGGAAGAACAATGCTTCGAATTGTTGCTTCGAGAATTTAATACCACAAATGCTACACTAAAATCTATACACTGAACTTCTACCACTGAACACTGCAAATGAATTGTGTCAAACGATGATTGTGTCAAACTTCTCCAAATGACTGTGTCAAACGATGATATAAATATTGCATCTAGTTAAGTTCTTTATATGATGAAGCTCAGTAATAGTAACTCCTATTTTTTTTTATAAAATAGCCAACATGTTTCAGTCATATGTCAAACACTTGGTGAAAAGCTTAAGCCATGATAAAATAGCCAACATGTTTCATTCATATGTTTCACAATAAATTAAGTAACCAGAGAAGTCCATCTCTGATTTTGTTTCATGACAAATCACAAACAAATTACATGTCAAACACTTGGTGAAAAGCTTAAGCCATGATGGGTTAGTGAGGTGATTACATCAAACTTTATTCAGACCACAAACAACATCTTTCTAGGCACCTTTGTCTTCAGCTCATATTTCTCATTCCAGTATACAATATAGCCAGAAGGCTACCAAAGATAGTACCATTTGAATACATCCTCTTCCATCCTAGTGCACGTGACATGTTGTGATCTCACAATAAAGGGTAAGCATGTGAAATATGAACAAACTTCTCAGCTGGACCATACCAGTTCGGACCTCGGATGAAAAACAACACCATTTTTTGAGGAAACTACAGCATGATAGGCTCCTAGTGCTCTTACAACATATTTAAAAAGTCCCATTTCGGAAGCCTACATTTTTGAGACTTACATTCTAAGCTCTCTTATAAAAGGAATCTATATTATTTCTACAGTCAGGCTTGATCCTAGGCCTTAACAAATCTGGATCCGAAGTAAATTGGGCCAGCCATGAAACAACGAAGACATCTATCTGCTTTAAATATTTTTTCATGTAATGGTTGTTTCCATTACATGAACCCAATCCAAGAGGAAAGGCTCCGACCATCTTGCAGCAGGTACTGAGATTCTATTGCTTAGATCCAAGTGCATGTTCCAAGAAAGAAAAGCAACACCATTACATTAATAACTACCTATAAGAACAATTCAAAATGCATTATGCATAAATGAAGCAGAAACATAACATTGTAAACTACTCAAAATGCATGATGCATAAATGAAGCAGAAACATACCATTGTACCACTGTGTGATTATCAAAAGATGCATCAGGGCAATGAAAACTACTCCTAAATAAGTTTCAAACTCCCCTCTCATCGGTATAACCCCATAGTCATACGGGAAAAACATGTAAATTAAGAGAAACTTTTGTGGAACAAAAGGGAACGAAACAGTGCAGACAGGCTGGCATGGACTATACACGAATATTGCTAAAGATTTGGTGATACCAGGAAATCCAAAATATATCACAGATAAATTAGACTTGAAAGGAGGTCAGAAGGGAGAATCAAAACTAAGCTATATCTAGCTTCTTAAGATATACAGGTTGAGCATATAAAACAATATTGGCAGTGAAGGAAGACAACTAAATATACTGGTACACATAAAACATGCTATTAGATATGGCACTAAATCCATTGAAAAATCTAACCATTTGAATTTAGGAAGTACAAGACGACCGTTTATCAAAAAAATCAAAATATTTTTTTACTATTTGATTATATTTAATTGTCTCCCAATTCCTATAGTTTGCCACATACGTCGGTTCATCCCGTTGAAATTGGATGGGGTAGATGCAGGCATGTCAATGAGTCATGAAGTCAGGGCTGAGTGACCGATTTGTAAGACGAGCGGGAAAAAATGATAATTTTTATAGTTGAAACATAAACACAAGATTAGAAAGTTTTGTTCCAAATCCTGAGAGCATATTGTTCAAAAAAAAACATATTTGAAAAACCATTTCTACCAACTATACTGGGTTCAATTGAGAAAAATATAAATTCTACACAACTCAAGGCAGGAGTGCCAACACTTGTAACTTGTCTGCTTCTCGAGTAATCTCGTGCTGCACCAAGAAAGATAATAAGACAGTAAAGAATCCGGTCCAACAAGTGTTTTGGAATAGTTTGGGTAAACTTTCAGACAGAACAAAATTATTTCACTTCAGCTACTTCTTCCCATAACGTTATCTCCAAAGTTTTTTCCTGAGCAGCAAAACTGTAATCTCCTGTTATCGTACATGCTGCTGCAAAAAAATAATGATAAATGAACGTCAATGATAGAATGACATCTGCTAGTCCTACGCATAAGATACATAATAAGACTCTTCTTATTATTGGCATTATTTCAACTCCAAATTTCCAAAGTATGACCAGAGCAGTTAATATATTTATTTAATAACAATGATCTCCAGGCTTATTGTACTTACATCAAACAGCTTCTCTACAGCAACGTAAAAACTCCAGCACAAATCGTTCAATTAAATATTAATTGTTTACTGATTTAATATCAAGAAGAAGATCCATACAATCAGTGACCTTCAGAATAGGTAAGATAACAAGTAGATAGAGAAGATGTAATGCAGAATCTTATGTACCTTGTTAGGAATATTAATGCAAACTTGCAAAGGATAGATGAGTCGAGCGTGAGTTGAGTTCTCAAACGTGTCCAAGGGTGCACTGCAGGAATAACTCCACTCTAATGCACAACCACAATGGCGATGAGCAAACAGAAAAGAAAACTTGTGAGCTTCAAGCTCTTGATCGGCCAGAATTACATTAGGCAGCAGGTTGGATGAAAGAGTTCTAGTACTGATCCTGCCCCCATTATCTTATTTACTATTCCCGCATCCACCGCGCTTCCAGACGACCTTAAGAATACCCTTCCAAAAGCTGGGCATTTGTAGAATTGCTCAACACAGATTGATCCATCTAGCGTAACCTGACACAAAGTAAGAAGATTACAAGAATGCTTTCTATGCAGTTTCAGCCGCAGTGATGCGACCTCAAGGTATATAACTTAACAAAAGCTATCTGTTCACAAGGATCAAAGCTCAATTATGTGGTTTGTTCAGTTTAGTTGCAAGATAACTTGAAGGTAGTGTGCAGCCACCGCAACTTTTTCTTTTTGCCTCCAACACCATGGGCAGCTCCCTGATGAAGTCAATAGCACCATTGATGTCATATCGATCGCTTGATGTAGATCCCGTCCATATATAAAAAGCATCCATACTTTGATCCCATGGATCAAAGTTCCATGCTTGTTTGATACCATCCAAGCATGCTCCACATACACACATACAGTAGCATGAAATTTCTAATTAAGCACCGGTGATAACAGAGACTCCTGTGGCTGTTTTGACATAAGTTACTATATCAATTTTCCCTTCTGATCTTGGGCTGGAGTATAAATTGCATTGATGCAATTCATTAATGGATAAACAATCTTAACCTCCATACTTCGGAATGATAATATGAATTTTGTAATTAGCATCTGTCGAGAGCATTGTACAAAATCATTTCTAGATATTTTCCTTGAGGATGTTTGATTGCTGCCTTGAGCAAAACAAGCTTGCCTGGCTGAAGCGTGCTTGTTTTCAAGGCTGGTTTACTTCGTTGCCTATGTTTCTTATGTACATACTGCTTTTTCTCTATGTAATTGTGTGCAGCTGAAGCAAATAAAACAGATGAGCTCTCCAGCAGCTACAGTGCAATTTGTCAAACAAATTAAGTTATAATTTAAATTGTTCCAGCATTTTACAATGATTTTTTAAAATCTGTGTTAACTGTTTTTTTTCACACATGGGATTGACAACGTGGATGATTAACTAAAATTAACAACAAAACAAAATGATGGAATACGTTTTGTTCTTTTACAGGATTATGTATTCTAAACATTATAGAAGTGACATTTCCAGTCTGCAGAGTGTAAAATAACTCAATCAAATGACCTATGCCAGTGTTGCCATATCGTTATGTCATGCAATATCACGATAGCTCACTGCACCAACGATATTTTGAATCAATTTGGAAATTATCTTCTTGACATGAATTCCTTGTTATTTTTTTACAGTGCAACTACCTGATTTTGTAAACAAATATGCCCCACAATCATATCCAAACACCATAATAAAAAATGGTCAAATCGAAACTTTGCATCTCAAGTATTTTCATTGTTTCTATCAATATTTCTGTTAATTAAAAACCCATAACCTTTTGGAGATGGGCGGGCGCGGCAACGCGTGCATTTTTTTTAGAGCCTTTTTTTAGACCATGAAAGCGCGCTTTGCCGCGCCCGTCCATCTCGAAAACGTAATTGCTGAGACTTCGAATATAACTGATGGTATATGAGTAACTGAGCACTAAGGTTCATATTAGAATTTGAATGGTTCGTATTACAGTGCATTGATGTCATGGTTTTGTTTACAAAATCCACCTTCTGTTTATCCTAATAGGCAAATCTAAATATTTCTCAAATGTCTTGCTGCAAGCAATATGCGTCAAAAACACAAATTCCAAATTGGTTCACCATAGATCAATACAATATAATCTCGTTGATGCATTGATCGATAGTATTACATTCAAGAAGGACATGGCAACAATGGCATATAGTTGCAGCATTTCACACTCTGTAAAATGGACATGCAACTTGTTTTATTTCGAATACATAATCCTATTGGAGAAGATAAAAGCATTTTGGTACTTATTTTGTTTTCAGACTTAACTAATCATCCATTGTCAATTCCCATGTGTGATTTTTTTTGTAAGATTTAATATTTATTTATAGAAACCACTCTAACATGATGGCATAGTATAGATAATAATTTTACTTCCGAAATTGCACTAAAGCTACTTCAGACTTTTCAATTTACTTCCTTTTGCTTCATGACACGTTCATCTGGATACAGCAAGTACATAGGGTGAATACACAATATGTCACCGCTATTTGAAAAAATTGCCCATTCTTAGTTGTTCTTCACTGAAGATGCAGAAAAGGAACTCAAAGTTATTTCATCATACAAACATAACTAAGGCAGGAGTTCATACTAAAATAGAAAGAACATATGTGCATAGTTACTACCTTTGAGAAGATAGTCATGGAAAGAAACATAAGAATAAAAAACAGCTTCGAAAACAAACATAGATCATCAATTGTCACGAGGCATCCGACCAGGCAGCAACCAAACAACCTCTATGCACATAACTACATGATTTGTCTAACAAGCTTCACAAAAGAGGCTGCCCGTACAATTCCAGGGAACAGGATGTTACATGAAATATCTGAAAATGGTTTTGTACAATGCTCCGGACTGATACTAATTACACAATTTTATTTTGATTACCCAAATTTACCATGATTTTGTATAAAAGCTCTGGAAAGATACTAATTTATTCACGAGGTCAAAGTTGACCTACTAATGGTGATACAGAACAGGGGGAAAAGTGAAGAAGGAAAACCAATTCATGGTGTGTGTCCCCATGGTCAACTCAACTGTAACAGTGCAGGCAGATCCCTTGTCCTATGTGCAAATGCCTTCGACGCATCAAATATACTACAGTAGTACTGATCACATTTGGCCACCAAAATAGTGAGTTCAACCTTGCCTGCAATACGGGAGCTACTCCTTTGGAGTCATCTGGCCAGAAAGATAATAGAGCGGCCTTGTGGATGTAAGTGCCATTTCCATCTGCTCTCCATCTTGACCCTCTACTGAAGTGCACCAGCCTGAAATCAACATACACCGAGGGGAGGCGTGAGCGTGGTAGGGAAGGGGGTGGACTGGCGGTGGTGTCTGAGAAGAGCTCTGAGAAAAACAAAATTACCATCAGAGAGACGGTTCAAAAATCCCTCACCTAATATTGGTATAAACTGGTGTCCAAAAGTGTGCAATGTTGATGCAGAAATGCTAAATCGCAGAGTTGCCTTATTTGCCGTGCGTCCACATAGTCAGAAGTGTTCAAAAGAATCATCTGGTGCAGCATGCAAAGAGGTAGTATTATTAGGCCAAAATCTGATTGATCTGAATAGAACAAAAAGAAAAGAAGGTAAGATATTGAAATCATTTCATGACAAATAACGCACCAAACAGCACTAAGCATTACATTGGTTAGTTCAGAGCTAGAAGTTCACAATGAAGCTCGAAAACTAATAATTCAGCTATTCCTATAACTCCAAACCCAACCTAATAGGCAGGTGGACGTCTCCATTGTACTATTGAAGACGAATAACTTGAGAAGGGAGATGGTTTTGTCGACGACCCTGCGTCGACCAGTTCATCCACCTCTTCTGTTGACGGGGATCATTTCTTAGACCCGAGATGAGAAGGATACAAATGCTCGAGGATGCAAAAGAGGACGCTGAAAAGTGCCTGGATTCAGTCCTCGGCTTATAGGAGGCAATGGCTCAAAAAATACAGAAGAGCCCTTAAAGATCCATCCCTAGAAGTCCACCAACACCTCATCACTGCTTTGCTCTTCACCGCTTCGTCTCGGATCTCTAAGCGCATTCTGCTGCCTAGATGTGAATGGTGAACAACATCGTTCTATTGTGTGCGCAGTGCGCATCCTGCAGTCTGAAAGCGATCCAGGTAAGCTACTTACAAGCATTATTTCTTAAATACATGCCTTGCAATCTCATTATTAATGGTTTATTTCACCCTTTTAATCATTGGAACAAATTTGATCATGTCCGCATCTGCACTTGGGTGAATGGCCTGGAGCACTTGACCTTGATCTAAATAAATAAGTGAGATTTGTTGTTAGTTCTTTGTTAGGATTTTACATGTTTTTCTGCTCCAGCTCCCTCCTAGATCTTGGAAATTCGTACACAGTCCTACGCTGGGATGTAAACCAGGTTGATCCTGCCGCTTGGCCCCAAATTAAGGTTGTCTGTATTGATTCTGGGTATGTATAAATTTACTAAGATTGAATGTTTGGTATTACTGTCCATGCAGTTTCCTCGCCTATTTGGTTTACTTTATTTAACTTTTATCTGGACAATTTTGTCGGCTCCTTCATATGTCGGATCCAGAGACACTTGCGCCGTCATTTCTGCTATGCCTGCGCCGCGGAGGAGTAAGGCACCGAAGGAGCAAAAATCCCTTGAGGTGATTCCCACTCCCGAAGAAACATCGACGTGAGGGTATGAACGCCTGAAGCTTGCCGTTTTTTCTTCTATTTCGGCCGGATTTAGAGTAGGCTGACCCCTTATTTGGTTTGTTCTCCCGCGCCGGCGAAGCTTGTATGCCGTGCAGTCTGTGGATTGGGCTCCCTCTGTACGGGCCTTCGAGTCGTCTAACCCCTATGGACCAGGCCAATCATCGGACGATTAGCTCTCCTTTCGCTCGAGGTAACTGTCAACACCCGGATTTTTAAGTCCAGATGCCTATTATGCCATACATCGCAATCCCAGGAATATTGTTGTTGCGAGACATAATAGTTGAATATCATAGAGTCATCATTTATTACAACACATAATCGTCTTACAAAGGTAGATCACATGATCCAAATTTACAATAGTAGTTGATCTATTGATCAACGAACATCACAAATAGCGGAAGCGAAGTAGTAGTGGCTATCTAATCCACAGGCCAACGCTTGACGTCAGGAGCAGTCCTAGTTGTCGTAGAAGTCCTGTTGTCCACCTTCCTCGTACTGTTGTTCTCCTTCAAAGTCTGGCCATTTGAATAGCCAGGGACAAAGCCATGAGTACTTTAAAGTACTCGCAGACTACTACTAGTGTAAGAACTATCAATTCTAGTAAGGGAATACTAAGCTCTAGGTTTATTTGCATAAAGCCAAGTTTATTTCATAAACATTTAGTAAAGATGCTTGAATCACTAGACTAACCCAAGTGGGAACATTAGTGTCATTCCCACAACTCGGTTGTGTTTTAATTCCAATTCACCCTTCACCTTTCCAAATTTAAAACACAAGTCATATGTCACATTTTTGAAAATGGTCTGATGACGGGACAAGTATGGCCTTTCCAACCGTCCTTAACCGTGGACGCGGCTATTCGAATAGGTTTACACTCTGCAGAGGTTGTACTCTTGTGCCACAACTTTTGATTACATCCGTCGAGGATAAACCCCGAATCATCGTAACACGATACGCGGATCATCAACCATAACCTTTCACTTATATATGCTAGTATGAGCACCTCTCCCCATGAGCTTGGCCTCCCGGTGGAAACCGCAGTCAACCCGGGAACTGCACAGGGCGTGGGCCGGACATTCACCTCATATTTAACGTCGTTTCTTTTGTGTTGTGGAGGCAGCTCTTGGCATAACCCCGATGACGCTTGTTTAGAGGGAACTCATACTAAGACACATAAACTTCCAGTTAAGCCCTACCCATAATCAGGTATTGTGGGGGTACTTGTAAATTGGAATGGTATCGCATCCGAACCCAACCATCAGTTTTTGTAAAATTCACCAAGTCATTCACAAGTCATATTCACCTTCAAAATCTTTCAATAGAATGAGTCCTCATTCCAAGGTTTTCAAAGTCATTTCATTTCACATGTTCCCATCTAGAGTAGTCAATTTTATTTCTTTAGCAATAGCAACTAGTCATGAGGGGTGCTATCTAGCTTTGTTTGCTTTAGGCTAAATTTGATGCTCTTGTTCTATTCTAGCCCAAGTGAATCATAAATCAAAAACAAGCTTTGAAATACAATAAGCAAAATAATTGCACGGTAAAAATGGGATAGGTTTATTGAACATAAAAATAAATGGTGATGGTGCCTTGCTCTGGTAGAGCTTTGCACTTGGGACTTGCAAGAGTGTTAGCTTGCAACATTATAACTTGCATTAGTCTAGCTTGCCTTGGTTGGTGTATGGATCAAAATGTTCCTCCTTCTTCTCCGTAGATGTTCTCGTCGTCCCCTTCGTAGCCTTCGGTACTAGCGTCTATAAACGAATACGAGGATACAATCACCAAACAATACTTAAGTGCTAGACTAATCACACAAATGGCTCACACGAGCTATTCTAGCATCACCCTATTATTATCATGTTGGTTGACTTTGTTTTCCTTTTAAAGAAAAATAATTTCCTCTCATTACAAATATTAATTAATGTTTCTATTTATTTGTTTGGAGAACTAATCTCCTCTCATTGAATCTTGTTAAGGTTTAATTTCCTCAAATACTAAGGTATGAGCACATGTTGACTAAGGTCAACACTTCACACTTATTATTTGAGAAACATGATTTAAATGAGGGAATACACCTCATGCAATTTAATACCAACATAGTAATGATTTAATATCATCAAATAATTCCATATGAGAGTTAATAGACCATGGTCTCTACCTCATGTAGAATTACTTGAGACAAAGGTTTAAATGAGAGGGATACCTCTCATATGATTTAATAATTAGTGGGAACAATTTAAATGCTACTATGGCAAACATTTAATATTCTTAAGTGAGCAAATATGAGACCAAGCAACAAGGGTCATCACTGTAGGATAACGTTGCATAGAAAACAAAAATTTTCCTACCGCGAACACGCAATCCAAGCCAAGATGCAATCTAGAAGACGGTAGCAACGAGGGGGTATCGAGTCTCACCCTTGAAGAGATTCCAAAGCCTACAAGATGAGGCTCTTGTTGCTGCGGTAGACGTTCACTTGCCGCTTGCAAAAGCGCGTAGAAGATCTTGATCACGATCGGTTCCGGCGCCACGAACGGGCAGCACCTCCGTACTCGGTCACACGTTCGGTTGTTGATGAAGACGACGTCCACCTCCCCGTTCCAGCGGGCAGCGGAAGTAGTAGCTCCTCTTGAATCCGACAGCACGACGGCGTGGTGTCGGAGGCGGTGGAGAATCCCGGCGGAGCTTCGCTAAGCGTGCAGGGAAGAAGGAGGAGTGGGGCGGCTAGGGTTTGGGGAGAGGGGGTGGCCGGCCTCCAAGGGGTGCGGCCAAGGTGGTGGCTTTGGTGTGGCCGGCCCCCTCCCCTATGCCCCTCATTATATAGGTGGAACCCAAGTGTTGGTGTCCAAGTCTTCGAATAAGACCCGAAACCAAAACCTTCCATAGGAGGGGGCAATCCTAGCCCAACTAGGACTCCCACCCAAAGGTGGGATTCCCACCTCCCATGTGGGGGTGGCCGGCCCCCTATGGTGGAGTCCACTTGGGACTCCACCCCATCTAGGGCTGGCCGGCCATGGAGGTGGAGTCCCTTGTGGACTCCACCTTCCTTGGTGGTTTCTTCCGGACTTTTCTAGAACCTTCTAGAACCTTCCATAGAACCTTCCGCGACATTTTATTTCACATAAAATGACATCCTATATATGAATCTTATTCTCCGGACCATTCCGGAACTCCTCGTGATGTCCGGGATCTCATCCGGGACTCCGAACAAATATTCGAACTTCATTCCATATTCAAGAACTACCATTTCAACATCCAACTTTAAGTGTGTCACCCTACGGTTCGAGAACTATGCGGACATGGTTGAGTACTCACTCTGACCAATAACCAATAGCGGGATCTGGAGATCCATAATGGCTCCCACATATTCAACGATGACTTTAGTGATCGAATGAACCATTCACATACATTACCAATTCCCTTTGTCTCGCGATATTTTACTTGTCCGAGGTTTGATCTTCGGTATCACTCTATACCTTGTTCAACCTCGTCTCCAGACAAGTACTCTTTACTCGTACCGTGGTATGTGGTCTCTTATGAACTCATTCATATGCTTGCAAGACATTAGACGACATTCCACCGAGAGGGCCCGGAGTATATCTATCCGTCATCGGGATGGACAAATCCCACTATTGATCCATATGCCTCAACTCATACTTTCCGGATACTTAATCCCACCTTTATAGCCACCCATTTACGCAGTGGTGTTTGGTGTAATCAAAGTACCTTTCCGGTATAAGTGATTTACATGATCTCATGGTCATAAGGACTAGGTAACTATGAATCGAAAGCTTATAGCAAATAACTTAATGACGAGATCTTATGCTACGCTTAATTGGGTGTGTCCATTACATCATTCATATAATGATATAACCTTGTTATTAATAACATCCAATGTTCATGATTATGAAACTAATCATCCATTAATCAACAAGCTAGTTTAAGAGGCATACTAGGGACTTCTTGTTGTCTACATATCACACATGTACTAATGTTTCGGTTAATACAATTCTAGCATGATATATAAACATTTATCATAAACATAAAGATATAAATAATAACCACTTTATTATTGCCTCTAGGGCATATCTCCTTCGATCTCCCACTTGCACTAGAGTCAATAATCTAGATTACATAGTAATATACCTAACACCCATGGCATTCGGTGTTGGTCATGCTTCGCCCTAGGGAGAGCTTTAGTCAACGGATCTGCTACATTCAGATCAGTGTGTACTTTGCAAATCTTTACTTCTCCATCTTCGATGTACTCGCGAATCGAGTGGTAACGCAGCTTGATATGCTTCAGCCTCTTGTGTGACCTTGGTTCTTGTGCATTGGCGATGGCACCCATGTTATCACAGTAAATGATTAATGGGTCCAATGCACTAGGAACCACACCGAGCTCTACAATGAACCTCTTCATCCATACCGCTTCTGATGAAGCCTCTGAAGCCGCTATGTACTCGATTCCGTTGAAGACTTCGCCACCGTGCACTCGCTTCGAGCTTGCCCAGCTCATCGCAGACACCATTCAATATAAACACGTACCCGGATTGTGACTTAGAGTCATCGGGATCGGTGTTCCAACTTGCATCGGTGTAACCGTTTACAACGAGCTCTTGGTCACCTCCATAACAAAGAAACATATCCTTAGTTCTTTTCAAGTACTTCAGGATATTCTTGACCGCTGTCCAGTGTTCCATTCCCGGATCACTTTGATATCTGCTAGTCAAACTAACGAAGCATGTGCTATATCCGGTCTAGTACATAGCATGGCATACATGATAGATCCTATCGCCGAGGCATAGGGGATATTATTCATCCTTTCTCTTTCTTCTCGCCGTAGCCGGTCCTTGAGTCTTACTCAATACCTTGCCCGGTAACATAGGTAAGAACCCTTTCTTACTTTCGTCCATTCTAAATTTCTTTAGAATCTTGTCCGGATATGTACTCTGTGATAGCCCTATTAGGCGTCTTGATCTATCTCTATAAATCTTGATGCCTAATATATATGATGCTTCACCAAGGTCTTTCATTGAAAAACTATTATTCAAATAACCCTTAACACTCGCTTAATAGTTCTATATCATTCCCGATCAATAATATGTCATCTACATATAATATCGGGAATGCTACGGAGCTCCCACTCACTTTCTTGTAAATACGAGCCTCTCCATGACACTCGTATAAACCCGAAGTCTTTGATCACCTTATCAAAGCGTCGGTTCCAACTTCTTGATGCTTGCTTCAGTCCATAGATTGAACGCTGAAGTTTGCATACTTTGTCGGCATTTTTAGGATCGACAAAACCTTTGGGTTGTACCATATACAACTCTTCCTCAATGTCTCCATTAAGGAATGCCGTTTTGACATCCATCTCGCCAAATCTCATAATCGAAAAATGCAGCTATTGCTAACAAAATCCTCACAGATTTTAGCTTCGCTACCGGTGAGAAAGTCTCATCGTAGTCAACTCCTTGAATTTGTCGGAAACCCTTTGCGACAAGTCGAGCTTTATAGACAGTAATATTACCATCAGCATCTGTTTTTCTCTTGAAGATCCATTTATTCTCGACAGCCTTTCGGCTCTCATGTAAGTCTACCAAAGTCCATACTTTGTTATCATACATGGATCCCATTTCGGATTTCATGGCTTCTTGCCATTTGTTGGAATCCGGGCTCATCATCGCTTCTTCATACGTCGCAGGGTCCTCATCATTGTTATCCACAATCATGACATTTAGACAAGGATCAAACCAATCAGGAGTGGTACGTTCCCTTGTCGATCCGCGAGGTTCGGTAGTTTCCTCGTTCGAAGTTTCATGATCATTATCATTTGCTTCCTCTCGTTGCCGGTGTAGGCGGTACAGGTACAACTTCCGGTACTCGCGCTACTCTGATCAACGAGTATAGATTCATCAATCTCATCGAGTTCTACTTTTCTTCCAAGTCACTTCTTTAGTGAGAAATTCTTTCTCAAGAAAGGTTCCGTTCTTAGCAACAAAGATTTTGCCTTCGGATCCGTGATAGAAAGTGTACCCTATAGTTTCCTTAGGGTATCCTATGAAGACGCATTTCTCCGCTTTGGGTTCTAGCTTGTCCGGTTGTAACTTTTTTACATAGGCTTCGCAACCCCAAACTTTCAGGAACGACGACTTAGGTTTCTTATTAAACCATAATTCATACGGTGTCGTTTCTACGGATTTTGATGGTGCTCTATTTAAAGTGAATGCGGCTGTCTCTAATGCATAACTCCAAAAAGATAACGGCAAATCAGTAAGAGACATCATAGAACGAACCATATCTAAGAGAGTTCGATTACGACGTTCGGACACACCGTTTCGTTGTGGTGTTCCCGGCGGTGTCAATTGTGAAAGTATTCCGCATTTCTTTAAATGCATGCCAAACTCATAACTCAGATATTCACCTCCACGATCGGATCGTAGAAATTTAATCTTCTTGTTACGTTGATTTTCTACTTCACTTTGGAATTCCTTAAACTTCTCGAAAGTTTCGGATTTATGTTTCATGAAATAGATATACCCATATCTACTTAGATCATCTGTGAAGGTTAGAACATAACGATAACCACCGCGCGATGCTACGCTCATTGGTCCGCACACATCGGTATGTATGATTTCCAATAAGTCGTAGCTCGCTCCATCATACCGTAAAATGGAGTCTTAGTCATTTTTCCCATCGGACATGCTTCGCATCTATCAAGTGACTCAAAGTCAAGTGATTCTAGTAATCCATCAGTATGGAGTTTCTTCATGCGTTTCACTCCAATATGACCAAGACGAAAGTGCCACATATAAGTAGAATTATCATTCAATTTAATTCGCTTAGCATCAATGTTATGTATATGCGTATCACTACTATCGAGATCTAACAGAAATAAGCCATTCTTTTGTGGTGCTCGACCATAAAAGATATTATTCATAAAAATAGAACAACCATTATTCTCAGACTTGAATGAATAACCGTCTTGCATTAAACAAGATCCAGATATAATGTTCATGCTCAACGCAGTACATAATAACAATTATTTAGGCTTAAAACTAATCCCGAAGGTAGATGTAGAGGAAGTGTGCCGACTGCGATCACATTGACCTTGGATCCGTTTCCAACGCGCATCGTCACTTCATCCTTCAGCAGCTTGTCGTTTATTCTTTAGTTCCTGTTTCGAGTTACAAATATGAGCAACCGAACCAAGTATCAAATACCCGTGTACTAGAACGAGAACCAGTGAAATGAACATCTATAACATGTATATCATATATACCTTCTTTCTTCTTCTTGACAAGGCCGCTCTTCGGATCAGCCGGATACTTGGAGCAATTACGCTTCCAGGTGTCCCTTCTCCTTGCAGTAATAGCACTCAAGCATCGGGCTTAGGGCCGTTCTTAGGTTTCACAGGAGGCGTGGCAGCTTTCTTGCCACCCTTCTTGAATTTTCCCTTAGACTTGCCCTGTTTCTTGAAACTCGGTGGTCTTGTTGACCATCAACACTTGGTGCTCTTTCTTGATCTCAATCTCAGCAGCTTTTAGCATGCCAAAGAGTTCGTGTAACTCCTTGTTCATGTTCTCGCATATTGTAGTTCATCACAAAGTTCTTGTAACTTGGTGGCGAGTGATTGAAGGACACGATTAATCCCCGATCTATTAGGAATCACTATTCCCAAGTCACCGAGTTTCTTCGCATGCCCGGTCATGGCGAGCATGTGCTCACTAACGGAGCTGCCTTCTTCCATCATACAGCTGAAAAATTGTTTCGATGCTTCATAGCATTCCACGGCCGCATGAGTCTCAAAAATAGTCTTCAACTCTTTCATCAACTCATGAGGATCGTGGTGCTCAAAACGTTTTTGAAGATCGGATTCCGGATCGCATAAGATGGCACACCGAACTTGAGAGTACCGAGTTTTCCGAGTCGCGTAAACAGCTTTTACTTCATCGGTTTCAGTTTCGCAGGAGGGTCACCTAGCGGTGCATCAAGCACATATTGCAGATTTCCGCCGGAGAGGAAGATCCTCACATGACGGAACCGATCGGTGAAGTTGCTACCGTTGCTCTTAAGCTTTTCTTTCTCTAGGAACTGGTTAAAATTGATTGGGGACGCCATCTCTACAACATATATTTGCAATAGTTTAGACTAAGTTTATGACAAATTGAGTTCAAATTTTAATTCTACATAATTAAAAATCTAGATGAACTCCCACTCAAAACAATATCCCTCGCATTGTCTTAGTGATCACACGAACCAAATCCACCGCACCTAAACCCGATCATCACGAGAAAAGGTGTGATTTCATTGGCGAACACTCAAAGTGTTCATCATATCAACCATATGATTCATGCTCTACCTTTCGGTATCATGTGTTCCGAGACCATGTCCGTACATGCTAGGCTCGTCAAGTCCACCTTAGTATCTCGCATGTGCAAAACCTGTCTTGCACCCGTTGTATGTACTTATTGAATCTATCACACCCGATCATCACGAGATGCTTCGAAACGACAAGACTTGATAACGGTGCTACTAAGGATGAACACTTTATTATCTTGAGATTTTAGTGAGGGATCATCTTATAATGCTACCGTCGCGATCTAAGCAAAATAAGATGCATAAAAGGATTAACATCACATGCGGTTCATATGTGATATGATATGGCCCTTTTGTCTTTGCGCCTTTGATCTTCATCTCCAAAGCACGGACATGATCTCCATCATCTTCGGGCATGAACTCCATCATCGTCGGCGAAGCACCAAGGTCAATGGCGCCGTCTTCATGATTGTCCTCCATGTAGCAACTATTACAACTACTTTGAAATACTACTCAACATGAAATTTAAAGACAACCATAAGGCTCCTGCCGGTTGCCACAATACAATAATGATCATCTCATACATATTCATCATCACATTATGGCCATATCACATCACCAAACCCTGCAAAAACAAGTTAGACGCTCTCTAATTTGGTTTGCATATTTTACGTGGTTTAGGGTTTTTCGATATAGATCTAATCCACCTACGAACATGAACCACAACGTTGATACTAATGTTGTCAATAGAAGAGTAAATTGAATCTTTACTATAGTAGGAGAGACAGACACCCGCAAAGCCTCTTATGCAATACAAGTTGCATGTCGAACGAGGAACAAGTCTCATGAACGCGGTCATGTAAAGTTAGTCCGAGCCGCTTCATCCCACTATGCCATAAAGATGCAAAGTACTCAACTAAAGATAACAAGAGCATCAACGCCCACAAACCATTGTGTTCTACTCGTGCAACCATCTATGCATAGACACGGCTCCGATACCACTCGTAGGATAACGTTGCATAGAAAACAAAAATTTTCCTACCGCGAACACGCAATCCAAGCCAAGATGCAATCTAGAAGACGGTAGCAACGAGGGGGTATCGAGTCTCACCCTTGAAGAGATTCCAAAGCCTACAAGATGAGGCTCTTGTTGCTGCGGTAGACGTTCACTTGCCGCTTGCAAAAGCGCGTAGAAGATCTTGATCACGATCGGTTCCGGCGCCACGAACGGGCAGCACCTCCGTACTCGGTCACACGTTCGGTTGTTGATGAAGACGACGTCCACCTCCCCGTTCCAGCGGGCAGCGGAAGTAGTAGCTCCTCTTGAATCCGACAGCACGACGGCGTGGTGTCGGAGGCGGTGGAGAATCCCGGCGGAGCTTCGCTAAGCGTGCGGGGAAGAAGGAGGAGTGGGGCGGCTAGGGTTTGGGGAGAGGGGTGGCCGGCCTCCAAGGGGTGCGGCCAAGGTGGTGGCTTTGGTGTGGCCGGCCCCTCCCCTATGCCCCTCATTATATAGGTGGAACCCAAGTGTTGGTGTCCAAGTCTTCGAATAAGACCCGAAACCAAAACCTTCCATAGGAGGGGGCAATCCTAGCCCAACTAGGACTCCCACCCAAAGGTGGGATTCCCACCTCCCATGTGGGGGTGGCCGGCCCCCTATGGTGGAGTCCACTTGGGACTCCACCCCATCTAGGGCTGGCCGGCCATGGAGGTGGAGTCCCTTGTGGACTCCACCTTCCTTGGTGGTTTCTTCCGGACTTTTCTAGAACCTTCTAGAACCTTCCATAGAACCTTCCGCGACATTTTATTTCACATAAAATGACATCCTATATATGAATCTTATTCTCCGGACCATTCCGGAACTCCTCGTGATGCCCGGGATCTCATCCGGGACTCCGAACAAATATTCGAACTTCATTCCATATTCAAGAACTACCATTTCAACATCCAACTTTAAGTGTGTCACCCTACGGTTCGAGAACTATGCGGACATGGTTGAGTACTCACTCGACCAATAACCAATAGCGGGATCCGGAGATCCATAATGGCTCCCACATATTCAACGATGACTTTAGTGATCGAATGAACCATTCACATACATTACCAATTCCCTTTGTCTCGCGATATTTTACTTGTCCGAGGTTTGATCTTCGGTATCACTCTATACCTTGTTCAACCTCGTCTCCCGACAAGTACTCTTTACTCGTACCGTGGTATGTGGTCTCTTATGAACTCATTCATATGCTTGCAAGACATTAGACGACATTCCACCGAGAGGGCCCGGAGTATATCTATCCGTCATCGGGATGGACAAATCCCACTATTGATCCATATGCCTCAACTCATACTTTCCGGATACTTAATCCCACCTTTATAGCCACCCATTTACGCAGTGGTGTTTGGTGTAATCAAAGTACCTTTCCGGTATAAGTGATTTACATGATCTCATGGTCATAAGGACTAGGTAACTATGAATCGAAAGCTTATAGCAAATAACTTAATGACGAGATCTTATGCTACGCTTAATTGGGTGTGTCCATTACATCATTCATATAATGATATAACCTTGTTATTAATAACATCCAATGTTCATGATTATGAAACTAATCATCCATTAATCAACAAGCTAGTTTAAGAGGCATACTAGGGACTTCTTGTTGTCTACATATCACACATGTACTAATGTTTCGGTTAATACAATTCTAGCATGATATATAAACATTTATCATAAACATAAAGATATAAATAATAACCACTTTATTATTGCCTCTAGGGCATATCTCCTTCAATCACATTACTTCATACAACTTGAGAAGATGATTTAAATGAGGTGCTACACCTCATAGATATAAAATCTTAAATTTGGAAATAATTTAAATGGGCTAGAAATGGCCACATAGCCACTATTTTTGATTCTAGCCCATGATCATATGAAACAACTATAGTGTTTTATTACATAATAAATTAGAAAACCTAAAATGTGATTTATGAGAGGTGGAAACACCTCAAAATAGTTTATGGTTGATTTTAGATAATTATTTGAAGTTTAAAAAGTTACTGATTTGTCATTTTTATTGTAGAGGATCTATAATGAATTTTTGAATGAAACCAGCCGAATTAGTTAGAGAATTTCATAAGCTTTCTAGAACATTTTGAATCACTAAATTTGGATTTGTAAACTTGAAACTATTTAAATTCTAGCAATGCATCAGTCTGTAAATTAAAGAAAAAGAATAAAGCGAAATTCAAATTTTAAACGAGGGCGGGAAGAAGTTGGGCCGGCCCAGCTGCTGCCCGGGCCGTGCATGCATGGCGCATGCACGTGGCCGACGCGCGGGGCGCACGGAGCGTTGGATCGAGATCGGACGGGGCTGGTTCGTCGTGTACCTCGCGATTCTCGCAACCTTGCGGGGGCCGTATCTCTCGCCTCGGAGCTCTGATTACGGCGGGGTTCGGTGCGTTGGAAAGCTCTTTCCAAGGGCTACAACTTTGGTGTAGGGCTCGAGGGCTATGGTGACAAAAATCTGGGCGGCTTTTGGTGGTGACCGCCGGCTAGTTCTTGCACCGATGAGCGGCAAAGAGAGGAGAGGAGCGGTGCTAGGAGGGAGGGGAGGATGCTGTGGGATGGTGTGGTGCTGTCCCAAGCGAGGAGGGGGGTTTATATAGGCTCCGGGGGAGGGAGGCGTGCCATGGCCGGCATGATGGCGACGTCGTGGGCGCGTCGCGTGCAAGCATCTTCATCATGGCTACTGCGTCGAAAAGGGGAGGTAAGGGGTAGGGGAGGATGCGTGTGCGGTGGCTAGCTTGCAGACGTAGCGTGCAGGGCACACGAGGTCGAGGCCGACGTAGGCGTCCTTGTGGGCGTCGCGTCGTGTCGCCACCCTGGCGTGCGTGCGGGCCTATGGCCATGTCTGGCGTGTGTGTGGGGGTGAGGAGGTACTGGTGGCGCAGGGGAGGTGTTGGGTTGCCTTGTGCACGCGTGGGGTTGGTGATGTCCTCGGGATGGTGATCATGTGCAATCGCATGCTTGTTTTGGGTCAAGTCTTTCTCTCCTCCACCAAGGGTCGTGTCTAGCACGATCAGCAGGTAAAAGGGAAGCTATGTGACATGGTCATAGGGGGATGAGAGGTCCAGGGGCAGGGTTGGGCGTGGTGGTGAGCATGATGGCTGGCATGGTGTGACAAGGCTGTGCAGGGCTTCTTCTGGGATCAACCTTGGTTTGGTGATGATCAGTAGGCTAAGGTGGGTCTATGTGACATGGTGAGGGTGACCAGAGAGGTAGGATAGCAAGTGGTGGCATGGTGAGGTCTACATCAATGGCATGGGCTTGGCATGATCTTGTTGTGCATGAATTTGGTGTAACCAAGGTGCTGCAAGCTTGAGAGGGGTGAGATGAGTGTGTGTGACATGGTGTACCAGGTTGGAGAGGCTAAATGTGTGCACAAAGAAATAATCCCAAAAGTGTATGTGGTACATGTGATGAGTGGCAATCATGAGCATGGTGATCATGACTAAGGTGGTGTCACTTCTTGGATGTGCTTTCAGAGTACATGGTGTACTATCAAGGGGTACAAGGGAGAGAGAGGGAAAGAATAAAGTGAGGGAAAAGGGGTTGTACCTTGATTCCCCTTTATGTGTACCTCCCATTTCTAAAGTAATGATCTCCCTTGTATTTTCTTTTGCTCAAATTTCTGCATGGATATGTTCTAAATGATGTTGGGCAGCCACTCAAGGCATTGGTTCGAAATTTGGAGAGGTTTTGTGAAAATTCAAATAGTGGAGGGAATCTAGAATTTGTTTCAAGGTGGCATCTTGGCTTGAATAAATGGAGCAATGGTCAAAGCTTTGGTCAAAGTGGTCAACACGAAAAATGTTCATATTGATGAGGTCTTGGATGAGGTGCAAAGAGTTGTTAGGGTTTGGTTTAAGAATATTCAATTGCAGGGGTGCAAAGTGGTGAAGATTTTATAAATGTGTCAAGTGACCATTATCATATGTATGTTGAATTTGAAATTTTCTTTGATTTGAATTTGGTTTCTTCTATGCATTTGTGTTTGTTTATCATATATAAGTATTTTAGAAACCAAAGATCAAGCTATGGTGGCCTTTGTTGAAGATTTGCAATTTTGGCTAAGTGTATGTGAGTGAATTTTGAGGAATTTCTCCCTATTTGATTTATCTCCATTTGATTTGACTTTTCTTGGCTCTAATGTGATTCTTATAAGTTTAGCAACATTTTCAAACCATTGAAACCATTTCAAATGGTCTTGTTCAAAGATTTGCAAAAATGGCCATAACACATAAGGGGTGATGTGTCAAATTTCATTTAACTTGTAAATTGTTCATCTTGCTTCACTTGGGCATGGGTTAGGGTCAATTTAGGGTTATATTAGGTTGGGAGATGGTTTCATATCATTTGGTCAAGGTTTAGAGTCATAGAGCAACAATTGAGTATTAGGGCTATGTGTCACATATGCCTTTATGCATATGTTGCATTTTAGTTTTAATTTGACTTGGTTTGACCCAAATGGTGTTGTTGAGTGTTGAAATGGTATATAGGAGTGATCCCACCATTCATAACAATTCCTAGGGTCAATCTTCTCAAATTCAAGAATTTGCATTTTTCTCTCATATGCCTCTATGGCATTTTTAGTTTCTTTTTATTTCTTTTGGAAATAACTTGGATTAGGTTTGATAAGTGCTAGGTAAGGTGTATGATGGTTTTCCAAACCTCTAAACAAGGTAGAGGAGCTTAGGGTAAAGTTTCACAAAAATAGCCATAGGCACATATGCCTTTTTCTTATTTAATTTCCTTTTATTTTATTTTAACTAGGATGGTGAAAAGAGGGGTGAGGTTTAGGGTTTTAGATCACTTCAAATACTCATAACAAGCAATCATGGCAATAGCACAATAATTAAGCAAGATCACTATGTATCCCACTCTATTTAATAAAAGTTTTTGTTGGTTCCAAAATTTGGAACTAGGGAAATTCATTTGTTTTGTTTTGAATTTTTGGGATGTTACAAACCCTTCCCCCTTAAACAAATCTCGTCCCGAGATTTTAAGAAAAGTTAGGTTCCTAAGAGAGATTGAGCATTTTGATTAACAGGAAGACATACTTGGCATGGTCTGTGGTGCTTCCTGAGCTTCAGTGGCGATCAAGCGGTAGTAACGACCGTTGCGGTTGTTTGGGTAGTTTGGGGCAAACTTCCTTCCAGTTGTGGCACAGCGCTCCTGCTGGGCAGTTGCAGCGGTATTGAGGGCAGTCCTAGCAAGCTTCTTGGGGCATTCATTGGAGTAATGACCCACAGTTCCACATTCATAGCAGGTTACCGTTGAGTTGTCCTTTTGGGCAATGGGTACAGCATTGCTTCCAGTCCTTGGGGCATTGTTGGCGGCTTTTATCGGGCACTTTCTAGAGTAATGACCCGTAACACCACATTCATAGCAAGTCACAGTGGACTTGCCTCTGGGGGCATGGTTGGGTATTGGGATGAGCTGCTCCAGTGATGCTATTCGACGCGGAGGCGAGCAATGAGGTAGTCCTTCTTGGCGTGTTGATGACGAAGTGCCTTGCGCTCCATTGCAAGGATGTTGATGGTGTCGATCATCTTGGCGTGCTCAATGTGCATCTGGTTGGCTTGGGCACGGGGGTTGTTGCGGGTAGGAGGGGCCATCTGAACAATGAGGTAGATCATAAGATAAGGGGGGAATTTCTATGGTTTGTTTGAGCTAAAATTTGAAAAGTTCCAAACTTGAGTAGTGTTGAGGGGGTACAACCAACAACACTTTTTCATTCATACCAAACATCACACATTACAAAGCTAACACACCGTTGGTTTTAAGAACCATTCACCGCTCTACGATACAAGGGGATCCTGATACAAACTCTTGCGTAGGTGTGAGTTCTACTAAAGTGATCAAGTGTGCAAAATTTTAGGTAGTTCATAAGGAAGAGCATGACTTCTTATTTTTAACAAGATCTCCAAGATACGAAAGTGACTAAGTTTTTCCAAAAATATTCACTTCATTTGTTTTTGAACTTAGGTTTTTCAGAACGTCCATTCTAACTAGGGTCTCCTAAGGTCAAACAATGGCTCTGATACCAACTTGTCAACACCCGGATTTTTAAGTCCGGATGCCTATTATGCCATACATCGCAATCCCGGGAATATTGTTGTTGCGAGACATAATAGTTGAATATCATAGAGTCATCATTTATTACAACACATAATCGTCTTACAAAGGTAGATCACATGATCCAAATTTACAATAGTAGTTGATCTATTGATCAACGAACATCACAAATAGCGGAAGCGAAGTAGTAGTGGCTATCTAATCCACAGGCCAACGCTTGACGTCAGGAGCAGATCCTAGTTGTCGTAGAAGTCCCGTTGTCCACCTTCCTCGTATCGTTGTTCTCCTTCAAAGTCCGGCCATTTGAATAGCCAGGGACAAAGCCATGAGTACTTTAAAGTACTCGCAGACTACTACTAGTGTAAGAACTATCAATTCTAGTAAGGGAATACTAAGCTCTAGGTTTATTTGCATAAAGCCAAGTTTATTTCATAAACATTTAGTAAAGATGCTTGAATCACTAGACTAACCCAAGTGGGAACATTAGTGTCATTCCCACAACTCGGTTGTGTTTTAATTCCAATTCACCCTTCACCTTTCCAAATTTAAAACACAAGTCATATGTCACATTTTTGAAAATGGTCTGATGACGGGACAGTATGGCCTTTCCAACCGTCCTTAACCGTGGACGCGGCTATTCGAATAGGTTTACACTCTGCAGAGGTTGTACTCTTGTGCCACAACTTTTGATTACATCCGTCGAGGATAAACCCCGAATCATCGTAACACAGTACGCGGATCATCAACCATAACCTTTCACTTATATATGCTAGTATGAGCACCTCTCCCCATGAGCTTGGCCTCCCGGTGGAAACCGCAGTCAACCCGGGAACTGCACAGGGCGTGGGCCGGACATTCACCTCATATTTAACGTCGTTTCTTTTGTGTTGTGGAGGCAGCTCTTGGCATAACCCCGATGACGCTTGTTTAGAGGGAACTCATACTAAGACACATAAACTTCCAGTTAAGCCCTACCCATAATCGGGTATTGTGGGGGTACTTGTAAATTGGAATGGTATCGCATCCGAACCCAACCATCGGTTTTTGTAAAATTCACCAAGTCATTCACAAGTCATATTCACCTTCAAAATCTTTCAATAGAATGAGTCCTCATTCCAAGGTTTTCAAAGTCATTTCATTTCACATGTTCCCATCTAGAGTAGTCAATTTTATTTCTTTAGCAATAGCAACTAGTCATGAGGGGTGCTATCTAGCTTTGTTTGCTTTAGGCTAAATTTGATGCTCTTGTTCTATTCTAGCCCAAGTGAATCATAAATCAAAAACAAGCTTTGAAATACAATAAGCAAAATAATTGCACGGTAAAAATGGGATAGGTTTATTGAACATAAAAATAAATGGTGATGGTGCCTTGCTCCGGTAGAGCTTTGCACTTGGGACTTGCAAGAGTGTTAGCTTGCAACATTATAACTTGCATTAGTCTAGCTTGCCTTGGTTGGTGTATGGATCAAAATGTTCCTCCTTCTTCTCCGTAGATGTTCTCGTCGTCCCCTTCGTAGCCTTCGGTACTAGCGTCTATAAACGAATACGAGGATACAATCACCAAACAATACTTAAGTGCTAGACTAATCACACAAATGGCTCACACGAGCTATGCTAGCATCACCCTATTATTATCATGTTGGTTGACTTTGTTTTCCTTTTAAAGAAAAATAATTTCCTCTCATTACAAATATTAATTAATGTTTCTATTTATTTGTTTGGAGAACTAATCTCCTCTCATTGAATCTTGTTAAGGTTTAATTTCCTCAAATACTAAGGTATGAGCACATGTTGACTAAGGTCAACACTTCACACTTATTATTTGAGAAACATGATTTAAATGAGGGAATACACCTCATGCAATTTAATACCAACATAGTAATGATTTAATATCATCAAATAATTCCATATGAGAGTTAATAGACCATGGTCTCTACCTCATGTAGAATTACTTGAGACAAAGGTTTAAATGAGAGGGATACCTCTCATATGATTTAATAATTAGTGGGAACAATTTAAATGCTACTATGGCAAACATTTAATATTCTTAAGTGAGCAAATATGAGACCAAGCAACAAGGGTCATCACATTACTTCATACAACTTGAGAAGATGATTTAAATGAGGTGCTACACCTCATAGATATAAAATCTTAAATTTGGAAATAATTTAAATGGGCTAGAAATGGCCACATAGCCACTATTTTTGATTCTAGCCCATGATCATATGAAACAACTATAGTGTTTTATTACATAATAAATTAGAAAACCTAAAATGTGATTTATGAGAGGTGGAAACACCTCAAAATAGTTTATGGTTGATTTTAGATAATTATTTGAAGTTTAAAAAGTTACTGATTTGTCATTTTTATTGTAGAGGATCTATAATGAATTTTTGAATGAAACCAGCCGAATTAGTTAGAGAATTTCATAAGCTTTCTAGAACATTTTGAATCACTAAATTTGGATTTGTAAACTTGAAACTATTTAAATTCTAGCAATGCATCAGTCTGTAAATTAAAGAAAAAGAATAAAGCGAAATTCAAATTTTAAACGAGGGCGGGAAGAAGTTGGGCCGGCCCAGCTGCTGCCCGGGCCGTGCATGCATGGCGCATGCACGTGGCCGACGCGCGGGGCGCACAGAGCGTTGGATCGAGATCGGACGGGGCTGGTTCGTCGTGTACCTCGCGATTCTGCAACCTTGCGGGGGCCGTATCTCTCGCCTCGGAGCTCTGATTACGGCGGGGTTCGGTGCGTTGGAAAGCTCTTTCCAAGGGCTACAACTTTGGTGTAGGGCTCGAGGGCTATGGTGACAAAAATCTGGGCGGCTTTTGGTGGTGACCGCCGGCTAGTTCTTGCACCGATGAGCGGCAAAGAGAGGAGAGGAGCGGTGCTAGGAGGGAGGGGAGGATGCCGTGGGATGGTGTGGTGCTGTCCCAAGCGAGGAGGGGGTTTATATAGGCTCCAGGGGAGGGAGGCGTGCCATGGCCGGCATGATGGCGACGTCGTGGGCGCGTCGCGTGCAAGCATCTTCATCATGGCTACTGCGTCGAAAAGGGGAGGTAAGGGGTAGGGGAGGATGCGTGTGCAGTGGCTAGCTTGCAGACGTAGCGTGCAGGGCACACGAGGTCGAGGCCGACGTAGGCGTCCTTGTGGGCGTCGCGTCGTGTCGCCACCCTGGCGTGCGTGCGGGCCTATGGCCATGTCTGGCGTGTGTGTGGGGGTGAGGAGGTACTGGTGGCGCAGGGGGAGGTGTTGGGTTGCCTTGTGCACGCGTGGGGTTGGTGATGTCCTCGGGATGGTGATCATGTGCAATCGCATGCTTGTTTTGGGTCAAGTCTTTCTCTCCTCCACCAAGGGTCGTGTCTAGCACGATCAGCAGGTAAAAGGGAAGCTATGTGACATGGTCATAGGGGGATGAGAGGTCCAGGGGCAGGGTTGGGCGTGGTGGTGAGCATGATGGCTGGCATGGTGTGACAAGGCTGTGCAGGGCTTCTTCTGGGATCAACCTTGGTTTGGTGATGATCGGTAGGCTAAGGTGGGTCTATGTGACATGGTGAGGGTGACCAGAGAGGTAGGATAGCAAGTGGTGGCATGGTGAGGTCTACATCAATGGCATGGGCTTGGCATGATCTTGTTGTGCATGAATTTGGTGTAACCAAGGTGCTGCAAGCTTGAGAGGGGTGAGATGAGTGTGTGTGACATGGTGTACCAGGTTGGAGAGGCTAAATGTGTGCACAAAGAAATAATCCCAAAAGTGTATGTGGTACATGTGATGAGTGGCAATCATGAGCATGGTGATCATGACTAAGGTGGTGTCACTTCTTGGATGTGCTTTCAGAGTACATGGTGTACTATCAAGGGGTACAAGGGAGAGAGAGGGGAAAGAATAAAGTGAGGGAAAAGGGGTTGTACCTTGATTCCCCTTTATGTGTACCTCCCATTTCTAAAGTAATGATCTCCCTTGTATTTTCTTTTGCTCAAATTTCTGCATGGATATGTTCTAAATGATGTTGGGCAGCCACTCAAGGCATTGGTTCGAAATTTGGAGAGGTTTTGTGAAAATTCAAATAGTGGAGGGAATCTAGAATTTGTTTCAAGGTGGCATCTTGGCTTGAATAAATGGAGCAATGGTCAAAGCTTTGGTCAAAGTGGTCAACACGAAAAATGTTCATCTTGATGAGGTCTTGGATGAGGTGCAAAGAGTTGTTAGGGTTTGGTTTAAGAATATTCAATTGCAGGGGTGCAAAGTGGTGAAGATTTTATAAATGTGTCAAGTGACCATTATCATATGTATGTTGAATTTGAAATTTTCTTTGATTTGAATTTGGTTTCTTCTATGCATTTGTGTTTGTTTATCATATATAAGTATTTTAGAAACCAAAGATCAAGCTATGGTGGCCTTTGTTGAAGATTTGCAATTTTGGCTAAGTGTATGTGAGTGAATTTTGAGGAATTTCTCCCTATTTGATTTATCTCCATTTGATTTGACTTTTCTTGGCTCTAATGTGATTCTTATAAGTTTAGCAACATTTTCAAACCATTGAAACCATTTCAAATGGTCTTGTTCAAAGATTTGCAAAAATGGCCATAACACATAAGGGGTGATGTGTCAAATTTCATTTAACTTGTAAATTGTTCATCTTGCTTCACTTGGGCATGGGTTAGGGTCAATTTAGGGTTATATTAGGTTGGGAGATGGTTTCATATCATTTGGTCAAGGTTTAGAGTCATAGAGCAACAATTGAGTATTAGGGCTATGTGTCACATATGCCTTTATGCATATGTTGCATTTTAGTTTTAATTTGACTTGGTTTGACCCAAATGGTGTTGTTGAGTGTTGAAATGGTATATAGGAGTGATCCCACCATTCATAACAATTCCTAGGGTCAATCTTCTCAAATTCAAGAATTTGCATTTTTCTCTCATATGCCTCTATGGCATTTTTAGTTTCTTTTTATTTCTTTTGGAAATAACTTGGATTAGGTTTGATAAGTGCTAGGTAAGGTGTATGATGGTTTTCCAAACCTCTAAACAAGGTAGAGGAGCTTAGGGTAAAGTTTCACAAAAATAGCCATAGGCACATATGCCTTTTTCTTATTTAATTTCCTTTTATTTTATTTTAACTAGGATGGTGAAAAGAGGGGTGAGGTTTAGGGTTTTAGATCACTTCAAATACTCATAACAAGCAATCATGGCAATAGCACAATAATTAAGCAAGATCACTATGTATCCCACTCTATTTAATAAAAGTTTTTGTTGGTTCCAAAATTTGGAACTAGGGAAATTCATTTGTTTTGTTTTGAATTTTTGGGATGTTACAGTAACTGAAACGGCTGGCACGGTAATGATCGTGGTAATTCCGAGTCATGCAAGCCCCTTTTTCTTCTCCGTCCTCTCAACTTTAATCAACGGATGTATTTGTCCGTAGGTGTTTGCTTAGGATGTTACCACGCACACCATGAGGATGGTGCATGTTGGAGCCTTGTCTTGATGAAGGTATTTTCTTACTAATTATTGCAGATGAAGTCGAGTTTGTTCTATCATTTTAATGTTCCTGGGTAATGCCACATGGCATCGTCCTGGTTTTTTAGGGACTGAGAGTGCAGTTCTTTTTCTTCGTGCTGTTCAACATTATTCTTCATTACCATCGATATATAAGCCCAGGGTTCAAAGCGACGGAACGAAGAAAGCACTTGCTAATGGTACTAATATTGAAAAGAATGTTTTTTGTTTGTTTAACATTATTTCCCCATTGTTCATGTTAGAGATCATCGAGAACCTTATCTATGGTGACCTCTATGATGTCTACTTGTGTTCATTGGTATTCTAAATATTCAGTTCCAAGGATGAGCTTTGGCACGAGGATCTAAAAAGCATTTTTGAAATGATGAGTAAGTCCAGACTTTAAAAATAGGTAACTTAACCTGGAGTATACCATAATTATACTTCTATTTGTTCTTTTCCTAGACGAAAGATAGTAAAACGGTGAATCTTTCGCATATTATTTATTGTGTTTCTTGAGATTGTATTGATTCTGGCTCCCCCTTTTTGCAGGATCAATTGACGATTGTGTGCACATGCTTGTGATTCACTTAATTTAGGAGATACGATGTGCTGTGACTACTAAAATCTAAGCCAATACTCTAGGTGTGGTTCAAATCTTCCTGGATTGTTGTGCATAAGAATAGAAATAGAAGGTAATAGAAAGATATACCTATATAATCACTCTTTGTAGTATATGGTCAGCTTGGATGACAAGTATGTGTGAATTATTCTACCCCTTGCTTTCCTTTTCATTAGCTCGTGGGAACACCACACTTACACTTTCTATTTTACTACCATTGGGACGATCACAATGACTATATTTTCTATATTAACTCAAGGAGCCACTGGATTTGAAATGTTTTTGATAAGTCACGGCTTAGAGGAGACTGCTAGGCTGTGCTTAAGCAATTTTCTTCATTCTACATATGGTCTGCTCTATTTAAGTATCGCATGCGGCTGCTTGCTTCTGAATAAGGGTTATTGTATGTTGCCATGCATCACATGTCAAACCAGTGGTCACTTTTGGCATTTTTCTTCAGATTATTTCTTTATATGAATAAGTGAAATAGTGAAATTAGAGCACTACATGTGTACTAACCATGATTCTGTTAGGATGCAAAGCTCTGCTCTATTTTAGTATTACACGCCATCACTTGTTTCTGAATAATGGTTGTTGTATACTATATATTGTCATACATCACATGTCAAGCCATTGGTTATCTTTTGTTATTATTTCTTAAGATTGTTTCCAGTTTCGACATCAATATTAAGTGAAATACTGAAATTATAAAACTAAATGTCTACTAGCAGTGATTTTTTTTTTACATGTACTAGCCATGGTTATGTTAGTAGTATATCCATTTTTGCACCTCTGTCAATTTGTTCACAACATCTTGTTTCCATTTTCTGGTGCCATCTGGGCTTTGCTGACAACTCAATAAACTGCGACTTGGGCCAAACTGAGCTGGTGTAGAGGTGATCTGTTGTCTAGCATTTTTTGCTGAGAGTTGGGTAATTTTTTTACGCCATCAATTTAGTCTTATTTTTTGTTAGAACTGAGTTGTTATTACACAAGTTCTGTCACCACTGCAGACCATTAATTAATTATGTATGAGCATATTCTAAATCACCATAAACAATCTGCTTTAGGGCTGTCTTGTTGTGTTTTGTGTTATGCGATAAACATAGAGCACTTGTGTATTAGCTCTTGTTAATTATGCATTACTATCCATGCATGCCAGGTTCCATTTGGGAAAGAGCAAGCCATCGACAGGGGAAGAAATGGTGTAATTATTTTTTAAACAAATTGAAGTACAATTAGATGTTTTATATGTGATTTACACTGCACAACGGGTTTTCTATAAAATTTATGCAATTGAACCTCTGTCAAATTGTAAAGACAAAGTTCTACCTTGAAGGATAAACAGCTGAGCACTAATAGATTTTGACTTCAATTTGTGTTGTTCATATGAAATCCATGGATTATTCGGGGCCAGGAGTGGACAGAGAACAACGTGTATTGTGCTGCTCCTGATGCAAGAGCAGATCTGACAGTTCTGTGCTTGTTGATCACCTTTGTTTATACTTCTACCTCTGTATTGTTACCTTTATTTTTTGTATTTTTCCATGCTGCTAAAAAATGGATTGTTTGATTCTACTATCTTTATTGCTTGACTCTTACATATTATTAGATAGCAGTAGCTCTGCTATAAATAGCAAGATCTGTAAACCAAGAAATAACTTCTAAATGATGGTTTGTGTTATGTTTGGACTTTTGTAGTTTCAGCATTGCACTTCATATTGCCATGCATTAGTTCTCAGCAATGCTTCAAATATTCAGTTAGATATTTACATTTGGCCAACCTAATAATATTTGTCCTACTAGCTAGAATTATTACTTCATTACATATTTTCCTTGTCTTGTGCAACTATGACAATACCATCAATATATCTTCACAAATCATTATCATTTACGAAAAATGAATATTACCTATATACTTGTGATCTGACTAGAGTGATGAAGGAAAGCTACTCAAGGACAAGGGTTCAGCTGAGCGTATATAATAAATGTTCTCAGTTTATTGGTGCCTCTCATTCAGGAGTTTTAAGGTCTAAATGGCTACCGTTTTGCCTTTGGTAGGAAACTTCATGTTTTAGCAGGCTAGGGCTTGATTTGAATCAGTTCATCTCGACATCCTTTCCTGATGGACATTTTCTCATATTAATTTCGTTTCTTGAGTTATTAAATGCTTGCATTGATTCAGCTTTTAGAAATGTGTGTGCTTTTGCAGGCATTCAGTATGGTGTGTTGGCTGATGGCTTTCTCCACCCTTTCCTTGGTCCGATACAGGCTTGCTAAACTTTATAATTCGATTGTTTAGTCTATATAAACTTGAAGGCATAGCCATTTATATGGATGTAGGAGTTGAACTCCGTAGAACGTGAAGTTTCTATTAGAGTTGAATACTTTAGTCATGTAAAAATAGATGCTTCTATTATCTAAGTTTTTTTTAGGGATTTCTATAGCTCTTCTCTCAAAAATGAGATGGATGTAAGAGTTGAAATCTGTAGAATATGAAGTTCCTATTAGAGTTCAATACTTTAGTCATGTAGAAATAGATGCTTCTATTATCCAAGTTTTTTTAGGAATTTCTATAGCTCTTCTATCAAAAATAGACGGGCGCAGCAACGCGCGCATTCATGGTCTAGAACAAGGCATATGAAGTGTACACCTAGTTCAAATCCGGTCAGTTTCCAGCGGATTCGGCGGGACACCGCAGGAAGCCGCATGGATTCCCAGATAGCTAGCGCGCACATATGACATGTGATATGTGGTGCGAAGGTGGTGTCCTACCACTACGCGGAGGTCTCGCGCAATACTAAAATGCGCTCCATGTAGCTGCTTCACAAAATAAACCTGTTTTGGCACCCCCATATTTGATCTAAATTCGAGCATTCAACGAGTGAAAACTTCTCAATGGAGCTCATCCGTCGCCGCTGTTCCCTCCAACTTAAAAGGGAAGCGATGGTGCCATCCGCCTGCACATCAATCACAACAGCCTGCTCGCGCCGCCACCACGCCCAGCGGCCTCCACTCGGTACCTGGCCGCTCACCAACCTAATTCCTCCTTTGTTTTTATACAATTCCTAAATCCCTCCATATATCTTCCCAATCTGGTAGGTTGATTTTCAACTTCTTTGGATTTCTTCTCTTTCAATTTTACCACACGGCTTCCGGACTATATTTTCCCTTTTTGCTTGGTTCAGGTGGAGGTCAAGAACATAAAGGTTACTGCTGATCTGTTCATCTAGCATCTCTAATTAACTTTCCTTTTTACTCCAGTTCGGATCACAACACCGCGAGCGCGAGTTCTCAATATGGCGGATGTGCTCCTGCTGCTACATACGATTATTGGTACGATCCACCGGGCCCGTGCAACTAACTGACGCTGGAGCCTATGAGGTCGTGCTCTTGTGTTCTCGCCTCCTATTCGATTTTCTCTCCAGTCTTCGTTCCTATGCGTTGCTGATAGGAAAAACAGACTTTTCGTGTTCGTGATTGCCGGAGCAAATGCAGGAGAGGGCAGAACAGTAGGTGAACTGCAGCTCTGTTGATTAAAATTCCTTTTGATTTATATCCCCTCGGTGTGTGAATTAATATAGCTTACACATTTCGTCTAATGAATTTGTATCTAACCATGCTTCTGCTAATTGAAGTTACAGATTATTTGTGCCTGCAGTGTAGCAGAGGTTCAGAATAAACAATACAGAAGATTTTTGATAATTAAGATATTACACACCGCTGTGTCCTTAATCTGGTCGGATGTTACTATACGAAGCCGCTATTAGTTGCACTCCCACTTGGATATTTCTTATCATTTATTTATCGTTTGAACGTATGTGCACTACATATAATTTGTTTGTCCAGATAGAGATGAGAGTACATAGGGTCTTCAGTCTTTACCTCCCTATGGATGAACGTTACAGCACGTTGCTGGCTTTAATAGATTCGCCTCCTACATGTATGACTTACAGTTTCTTTATACATTCAGTTTTACCTAGATTAACAACGCCGTCCATCTTGAGCCCCCGGTAGATGTACTGATAAGAAAAATTTATGTATCACTTCAGTTATAGAATCTATTTATTTTTTCTTCTGGTTATGTCTCATTACTATTTTTTTCAACTTTTGCAGCCAACAGGTAAATCAAGCTCCTGTTCTGAAGATATGTCTATGAGAAGTATTTGCTAAATTATCAAGTTCTAAATGACACACTTCTATTTGGTATACCTGCATATTGTTTACGCTGCAGGAAGGCAAGCAGTGTGGTTGCCGGTGGTGCCTGCTACTACAGCGACGACGCTACAAGTTCTCTCTTAGTTTTATTTTCCTCCTCTTATTTCATTCATTGTGGTTGAGGTGCTGCAATGAGATATCTAGAATGACACAGCATGCTTTTCATGTTGTTTACCATAGTTTTCCAGAAAAGGAGGAAAACACCAGGGCTAATATAAGTGGTATATTAGCCGTAACACCAATGACTGTTAAATTTTGCACTGCCACCTTAGTTTGGTAACCGTCTGGATATTTTATTCACATAGATATTTTGTTCACAATATATTGCATACGGAGTAGCAATTAAATCCATTTTCTCATGTTGTGTGATACATCAAGATAATAAATAATTCAGTATATTTTCCACTAAGACGAGCCTAAATATAAGTTGAGGCGAAGAGAAATATTTTCGCTCTCATATCCTATATCCTGTAACCCCATTGACAAGCAGGCTGAGTGTACAAGTTTATGTGATTTACAAGTTTTGCAGGACAGAATATTTAATGGTGGGGCCAAGCAGCTACAAGTTTATGTACTTACAAGTTTTGCAGGAGAGAATATTTAATGGTGGGATCAACCAGCTACATGTTTATGCTGAGTGCATGGAACAAATTGAATAAATTGACTTTGGGAAGGTCGATCCAAGCACCATCAAGGGAGGCAAACGGCACAACGCACGACATAGTTAGGGTTTTCTTCTTAATAATTATAAAAGTAATTTTGGAGATGAACACCCTATTTTCCTTATCAGATACCTCCTGGACAGTGTAAATATGTCTTATATACAAGCAAAAGATGACCATGCTATGCAACAAGGCGGAGTAAAATTATTTATGTTCCATTTATTTACTTCTATGGCTGCTCTTAACATCTCCACATAATATACCTCCTTCATTTGAGCTTTCTGAATACCTGAACCTTTAAAGGTCCTCCTAATTCAGTTTATTAAAATTATTCTGAGAGCATAGACTTAAATTTCACGTTTCACAAATTTATTCCATAAATTTTCCGCAGCAACGCGCGAGGTATCATCTAGTATTTCTATTGGGAAATGCCTTCTGATATTTTTATTTTATGACATGGAAAGTTCGAGCATACTAAACTTCTCACCTCGGGAGACCATATATAGAATAAGGATAGCATTTGCTTCACTTCTCCATGTCCACCTACTCAGGCATCCAGCTTAGCTACCCTTCCATTAATTTTGTTTCAAAGCCCTTCCTAGTCTCCTTCAACATCTGAAGATGGTAATATTAGCAGTCAGAACCCAGTAAAATAGCACTTTGATATAAATGATGAACACAACATCTGTCTTTTGTTTGGAACAGTTACCATGTGGATTTCTGAGAATAAAAAACCTCTTGTTCCTGGAAAGATTGTGATGACCAGGCCAATGATTTGCTGAGTTTACCAACCACATATGCAAAAAGAGCAATTAAACAGTTATTCAATCTGAAAAATTACCATCATCATGCCCATAGAGGCATATAGCCACCAACATAATGTTGCACCTCTAAAAACAGTATAGATAGTTTTTAGTTGCTATGAGTTGTAAGCAGCATTTGGAATGCTTCTCCCTGACGATGCATTGTGTTCATTTATTAACCCATCATCCTTGGCGGTGAAGGCGATCGGAGGTGCAAGAACAAGCTATGCCCGTGTTAACATTAGTACGTTACTAACAATTACAATTTTGAACATATGACACATATGGGGTGCACATAGAATTATATTATTCGAGCATAGTTAAAATAACGAGCACTTGAAATATAAAATATAGATTTAGAGTTCATACAATGATAGCATACCATACACCTAGTAGTCTAGTAAACAACAATTGTTGAGATTATAGCAAGAAATACATACACGATAGAGGGCTGCTACTCCTCCCCTTGCACCTGTGCAGGGAAGGCAATGGATATAGGGCAGAAGCGCGGCGGCCATCTTGGACAGAAGCGCGGATCGGGACGCTGGTCGCTGGGTCACCAGGGCAGCCACCGGGCGAGCTGACGAGTCGATGTGAGCGCCGCCGCTCGAGGTCGAGGTTGTGGCAGGGGCGCTCCCGTTGGAGGTCAAAGTACAGATTGGCAACTGAAGCCTCTGCCATGTTGCAGTCCGACTCGCCCTCCCCTCCTCTTATCCTAATCCTTTTATCTTCCCCCATTTTTTCGGCATGTCGCATGTGCAATACAATGATTAAGCAAGCGTACCTGTCCAGCAGTCATTGCTAAATATAATGAAAGACACATAGCAGCTCGCAGTTATCCGTGAATAAGAGTGTGGAAGGAGCGAGGATTTCCTGTAAGAAAATAGAATAAGAGGATGGAAGCACTGAGGAAAGATAGGTTGCTCTGTCCACCTATTTAAACCGAAGCTGAAAGTAACGGTAGGATTAAATGTAATAATCACAGGGCGTGACATAATTAGAAGATTGATAATGAATGGGTCGAAATTACCACCATGAATCCATCATTAAAGTTGCCGGGAAATACAGTTAACTCGTCGGGAAGGAGAAGCGTTCCTTCTGTGCCGCTAATTTCTCTGGCTCAGAACACAAATTATATTATCTTACTAATTATCTTATCTGGCTCAGTACATCTATACATCTGGCTCCACATCTGAGGTGGGTAATTTTGACTCACTCATTCCTGACTTTCTATGTTGTCCAGTCTGCACTCCCTTGAGAATCTTTTTTGGTCACGCGCAGCAACTCTAGGGCCTGGAATTATGTGTATGTTGGAATATGAGATAGTAGGTCACATTAGGGTCGCACTATGGCCATCTCTATGTATTTCTTCCACGGGCCTCTGCATCTTGTTTAACCATTAGGAGATGCATTATTAGGTAGTAAATTCAGTCAGTTCTGCATGATAATGTAGAACTACTATCTAGGAAGGATCAAATCAATCCGATATTTTCCGCAGAAGAAGATTTGGTTCTCCATCGGACATTCTGGTAGACTCGGTTGTACTCCTTGTTTTCCATTATAGTAGTTGATGATTAATCAGTTCTTCTTGTTTGTTTCTCCAAGTATAACATGTGGTTGAACAAGCACAAAGGCAAGTCCATGGCAAACAAAGCGGCACAGCCGTGGCAAGCCGGCCAGATTCAACAAATTGGGTGAGCGCTTGCATTTGCGTTGGACAGAAGTGACGCTATCTATTTCTTCCTAATAGTGTCAGTGTCTACAAATTGCAATTTGAATTGGAGGTGTAGACTGTTACGTAGATGGCACTTTTTTTTTTCTTAAGCACACCAGCAAACGCCTCTACACTAAACATGGCCTTATGCTCTCCTCTATCACGCTTTCCTTGCGGCATCCACGATGGAGAGGCTACAGCGACGGAAACGACGTGTGCCACCCACCAAACAGTGTTAGGGGGGTTGTTTCCAGGAGGTGAAGAAGCAAGATGCTATTCCTAAGAAACATACACTCTTTTTCACCGCCTTGTGTTTCTAGAGTTGGTGTACAATTTTGTATAAAGTTTTCCACAAGTTTATGAGTTGTAATGATTTTTACTGCTTAGCCTTCCTGTAGTGTCCATCCTACGCTCCAATAATTCCTTGTTTTATTTCCAAGATAATTGCAGTTCGTCCCATTAAGTTTGAATTCCCATGAAACAACAACCGTAGGCCATAGATTTCTGTATTCTTATATTGTGTGTACGGTGATAGTAGTTAGAATTATTCCTTTCTTTTTGCAAATTTCTTTTGCCAGCTGTGCTACTGTTTGATTAATTTTCCATTCTAGGCATTTAAAATTATCTTGAATTGCAAAGTGTTGAGTATTTCCTGAGTGACAACTGACAGCACAAACATGGCATGAGAAGCTATACAAGCAACCACAGAAAACGGATGAAAACAAAAGTACAACAGGTTTTATTTCTTCCCCTGAAGGTTAGGGTTTCCTTTCAGTGTTTTTCTGCCCGTAAGGTTTACTGAACACTTGTATTTTTATTCCTGTAGAATTCTACAATCCATATGTTTTTTTCATGCCAACCAGAGGCAATAATGAAGTTGCTACTGGCAATGTATTTAGCTCACCGCTCTCTTCTACGCTTACTATTTCTGTACTGTCGGACCATTATTACCTTTGAAGTATTAGTTGTTATTATTCAATTTGTTTCGGAAATATGCTCTTATTACACTGAACTGATCATCTCATGTTTGTGTATATGCTATATTTGTTGAAGGTGGTGAATTCAGAAACAGAAGCGGACGAGAATTGTGGAAATTGAGCTACTACAAGCAACACAGAATCATGCCCCAAAAAAATCGCCACATGTCAAGAGGTAATCGGTCTCTTCAAGGCTTTCAATCTCAGCTTCAGCAAAACCAAGTTTTTTTTTGTAAGTGTGCATTTATTTCACTTTTGTGCCACTTGTCAAGGTATATCTAACAAGCTGAAGGTACTCATAGCTTTTCTTGATTAGCTTTTCATAAGTTTTTTTCTTTACAGTTAAATCGTACATGTTCATCTTTATTACTCCTTCCATCCATAAAAGAATGACGGAGATTTGTCTAAATTCGGATGTATCTATACACTAAAGTGTATCTAGATACATTTAAATTTTCCACGCGCTCCATACAAAGCTTATATCTTCCTTAGTTTCTACAAAAAGCCTTTTTTACAGTTCCTTACAAGGTTCAAAAAAGCGTTGAGCGCTAAGCGAGCGGTGAGGCTCTGCCTAGAGGAACTACTGCTTAAGCGAGTTTAAGCGCCGCTTAAGCGTGCAGGGCAAAACAGGCATATGTAAGCCTAAAATAGAAAATATTGAATAACCTCACATAGTCCTGTGTTGTTTCTGGTCCAACAAAAGGCTCAACAAGATGCCTCTTGCTTCTTAGGTCGTAGCCAAACACATTGATCCCCTCCAAAAAGCCCAACAACCTCACACACTGCAAATAAATCGATCTCCTCCAAAAAGCCCAATAACCTCACACACTGCAAATAAATCGATCCCCTCCTGCATCCCAGCCTCCCAGGTCCCAGGTCATAGCCGCCACTCACGCACACCCGCCTCTCTCACTTTGATCCCCTTGATCTGGACTGGAAGGAGACGAGGGGAACGAGCTGCTGGAGGAAGGGGACCCTGTCTAGGTGGCCTTGAGGAAGATCTACATGGGGCGGCGCAGAAGAAGAGCTTGACCAGCGGCGTGGAGGAGCTCCAAGGGTGCTTCTGCCTCAACATGGGAGTGAAATTGGTATGAGTCGGGATTCCTTACCCTAACCCTCTTGCTTCTACCTGAGAGCCAGCCTCCACAACTCCTCCTCGCTTTTCCTCTCGCTCAGGCCGAAAGCTGAGCGGAAGGACTCCGCTTAGCTCTAATCTATGCTTAAGCGTACGCTCAGGAACGCTTTTTTGAACCATGGTTCCTTAGCCGCTTATTTATCTGTTGCCTTTGGTGTTTGTAGGTTAATGATGTCAGGTGATTCATACCTTTTGTAAGACATAGCCCATGTCAGAATGCGTTACACCATACAACAGTATTCTGTACTGGATGGATAGAACTGAAATGAAACTACACATAGCTGATTTTAATTGCTTCCTGATGTACCATTAAGTTACGACGCATGGTCTGAAAGAGCAAAAAGAAATTCTTAACCATGGAGCTTTAACTGAAAACGAGTCTTCATCTAGGCATGTCCACTTTGAATCAAAGTGGGACGAAATGGAGTTATATGATATATATGAACGGTAGGTACAGAAACACATAGTATGATGCCATGTAAATTCTTGCTTGTATGCTTATGGTCAACTCACTATTCCTTAATTTCTGAGTCTCCCTTTGTGGAGTTTATACAAGTATTGTTGTTTGGAATATTTCAGGTCGTCAGCCGTCCGATTATGGTACTGGACGTCTCAGATCATCGATTGTCCCACTGAGCTTTTAACCATCTATAATTCTGCATTCCCAGTCCAGCTTCCCGTTATCGGGCTTCTACTCCAGAGATTGATCTGGATGTCTTGTCGTGAACTGGGCCAATTGATTCCGAATTTGCTAATTTGCTTCATGGGCCACTGCTCTAAAACGTGGGGTTTTTACCCCCTGTTCACCTAGGGACCCATCGTCGTCTCGTTCCCCGCATCTCCTTCGCTTCAAAGCGACGAATCGAGTTATTGGCAACGGTGGAATAATGACGAGGAAGCTCGGCGGTCTCTCTTCGGTTACTGTTACTCGGAGTTGAGGTACTGTACGTTACTTCCCGCCCCCCTCCATATATGGCTTTCATGGACGAACGGTGTGAACATTTCTATTGAGCAGCTGAGGATACATCTGTTATCACCGGTGCTCAATTAGAAATATCATCTTCCACACAATACCAACTAGCATCATGTACCCGAATAAATCCAATCTCATCGCCCTCGCATTTCAAACCCTAAAATAATCGCCAGTAGTGTACATATGAAACGGACGTAATCATCCACTTGCATTTCCTAGCACCGCCGCCACCAAGACCACCAACCAAGAGCCCATCACCAAGTATATGAAGAAATCTCCGGCTGTAGGTCCACCCACTCCAGCTCCGCCAAGCACATCTCATACTGCTCCCCAAGCATCCCCTCCCAAACTGATCGTTCTCCCCCACCTGCCACCCATACTCCACCGGAAATCGTTCCGATCAGCAGTGAAAAGGTGGGCGGAGAAGATCCTCAAGACAAAGGACCTGCTCAAGATGAAACAGGAGCACAAGGTCAAGGAGAAATTGAGGTTACTTCTTCCGAGAGAACCGGAGCTGGTACTGGCGACGTCGTCGTGTTTCCGAAGAATTTTGGAGATCCGACTGACCTCACCTCCACCCCCAAGGCATACGCAACTAAGTTTTTCAACAAACTTACTGAGGCGGAAAAATGGGATCTTGAACAAGACTTGCTCAACGCCATGTTGGACAATGCCTGGGGGAAATCCGATGTCGCCACCGCGGAGATTCAGGACTTCAAGAAGAATGTCGGTCATTTCCTCGACAAACTCGTCTGCAAGCAAAAGGTACTCCCCAGTAGCCCCCAAGCATGTAAGCGGAAACGTAGATATATGTTAGCGCTTAAATGCTTAGACGAATATCACTTCTGGAAAGATTTTAAGTCGATGCAGTAGCCCCCAAGCATTATGGCGGAAAGGTTCCGGCAATAATGCTTTAAAGGAATCCACTGAAGCAGGCGGAATTCTTACTCCGGCTCGTTTAACTTTACAGGAACAGCAGGCGCTGCATTATGAGCTGCACAAAAACATTGCCCTTCAGCGCCGCGTTACCTTGAGTCAAGCGGAAAATATCCGGACTACGAAAGATGCGAATGCGGATCTGTCCAAACAAGCGGCGTAGCCCAAGGTTGGTTTCCGCCCTGCTTATCACTGAATTCGTATTACGATTTTAACTTGTGTTATTATAGGTGCATCCTCGTCCCTTGCTACAGCCTCTTCGGAGCTTGAGAACCTGCGCTCCTCGTACCAAGCATTGGAGACGAAGCTAAAGGAGGCGGAACTGAAAAAAGAGCAAGCCGAGAAACAGCTGGCGGAGAAAAGTTCCGAGCATGCCAGGGAAAAGGGCGAATTTATATTGAAGAGAAATGCTGACAGCGAGACCATCAAGAGGCAACAAAAAGAACTCACTGGGCTCCAAAAATATATGGAGACCGCGGAACATCATTGGGACGTGCTCAGTGAGAATGTTTTGGGTACTACTCCAGAATCTGCCGGAAGACTTTTTTCTCCGACCTTTCTCATGTGCTCAAACTGTTAACTTATATCCGATTATCTCATGCAGAACCTCTTGGGTATCCGGAAAAGCGTCGGAATTTGTTCCCCCGGGACGATCTCCTTCAACTTGCAGGCGATGATTGCAAAGACCTCATTTCCGCCTCCCGGAAGATATGCTACAACTTGTCCATCAAAAGGAGTCGTACTTGCAAAGTGCGCAAGCTTATTCAAAAGATGGACGTTCTTCCGGAACTGGTGACGGATCTTCAAGCATCATCAGCCCGAGGCGCAGCTGCGATGGCCTTGACCATGTGCTTGGCCCATAACCCGGAGCTTGATCTAGACCAGGTGACCGCCGGAGTTCCCTCGGACGCGGATGTCAATGCGCTCTTAGATGCAGTGAATGGCTACGACACCCGCATCGCGCGCAGGATCCGGCATGACGAATTTTACGACAAGTTCGTGCTTCCCGCGGACGAACCCCTAGAAGCAGAACTTCAAGCGAAGCTCGACGCGGAAGCACGTCCTGCGGAATCCGGCTCCCAGTTTACCTGGACCAGCTCCAAGGAAGCTCCCCAAGAGGAACCCAAGGACGGCGCTGCGTCTTCGTCAGAAGAAAGTGACGAGGACGTGTCGTCTCCGGCAAAGGATGCCGAAGAAAATGATCCAAAGGGCAAGGCTTCTCCTGCTAAGGGGAAGTGAAAACTTTCTTCCTGCGGAAAAAACAATGCATCATTTTGGCCCCAGCGAGGGTTTGTAATAAGACTTTAAATTCTTAAGTAGTTAGGGACGAAACAATTATGCATGGGCAGAAACAATTTATCCTGCTATCCTTTAATATTATTCTGCATGTTTCGTTTTATGTTGGAAAGCAAGTGCTGATGTCGTTGTTTTCCGGCTTGCTCGCTTGACCTTCCGCGAGCCGGAAGACCTTAGCCGGAAACACTCGCCAGCGGCGACGAAACCCAATGGTAATCCGTCAATAACCGCGGAAACAAGCCCCCAAGCATAGGTGCCGGAAATCGCTACTAGGAATCCACGAGTTCGCAACAGATAACAATTTAATCAGAAAACTTAAGCTTACGTCCTAAGGGACGATTTTTGAAAATCACAACTTTCATACACGCCTAGGCGGAAATATCCAGCTCTGCGGTTTTAGTCGGAAAACATACACGATCTAAAAAATGAACAAGTAAAGGAGGTAAATGACTCATAGAGTGAACCAAAAGCTTTATTTCATTGATCATGTATAATATTGTTACAAGGTATGCAATTCTATGCTAAGTGTGGAAAGGACGTAGCTGTGCAATGTTCCAAGGGCGATCTGTTTCGTCGTAGATATCATCCGGATCCTCACGCTTGCGTTTCCGGCGCCAATTAGCAGTGTCTGTCCCTCGGCTCTCGGAAATCAACAAGGTAGTACGATCCGTTGTGAAGCACTTTGCTAACGACGAAGGGTCCTTCCCATGGAGATTGCAACTTGTGATCTTTCACCTGGCGAAGGCGGAGAACCAGGTCTCCGGCCATGAACGAGCGATTCCGGACTCGACGACTGTGATATCGTCGGAGCTTCTGCTGGTAGATGGCGGAGCGCTGGTCAGCTAAATTCCGAGCTTCTTCGATCAGGTCCACAGATAGCTGTCTGGCCTCGTCAGCTGTTTCTTCATTATAGGCGGAAACTCGCGGTGAATCATGGATGATGTCGGAGGGAATCACGGCTTCGGATCCGTATACCAGGAAAAATGGGGTAAACCCTGTTGACCTGTTAGGGGTAGTTCGCAAACTCCACAAGACAGCGTCCAACTCGTCAGCCCAAGCTCCAGCTGCTCGTCGCAGCGGTTCTTCAAGGCGTGGCTTGATTCCTGATAATATTAGACCGTTAGCCCTTTCAACTTGACCATTAGATTGTGGGTGAGCCACAGATGCAAGGTCCAATCGAATCCCCATTGTCTCACAATAATCCTTCAATTCTCCCTGAGCGAAGTTTGTGCCATTATCTGTTATGATGCTGTGTGGGATGCCGAATCTCATCACGAGGCTGCAGACAAATTTTAGTGCCGTAGCACCGTCGGCCTTTCTCACTGGCTTTGCCTCGATCCACTTGCTGAATTTGTCAACATCGACCAATAGGTACTCAAAACCGCCAGGAGATGATCTTTTTAACTTACCAACCATATCGAGCCCCCAGACCGCAAATGGCCAGGTGATAGGTATGGTCTTCAGCTCTTGGGCTGGAGCGTTTGGTTGAGTAGCGTAATACTGACAACCTCGGCAGGTCTTGACTATCTTGTCAGCATCTTCTTTAGCTGTGAGCCAATAAAAGCCTAGCCGAAAAGCTTTTGCAACGAGTGACCTGGGAGCGGCATGGTGCCCGCAGTCCCCTGCGTGGATCTCTCTGAGGATTTCAATGCCATCTTGATTGGAGACGCATTTGAGAAACACCCCTGTTGCGCTTCGTTTGTAGAGCTGTCCATCAACAATTGTGTAGGATCGTGCTCGTCTGATGATCTGGCGTGCGAGGACCTCGTCCTCCGGCAACTTCTGATCGATGAGGTAATCCAGGAAAGGCTGTGTCCAAGCCGGAATGGTAGCCAATACCTCTCTGGCCGGAGACACTGCCACTTCTGGGTTTTCCGGGTTAGCGCCCTTCACAGAGGGTATCCAGAGATGCTCCAGGAAGATTCCAGGCGGAATTGGCTTTCTGCCGGATCCGAGCTTGGATAGCATGTCTGCCGCTGTGTTATCGTATCTCCTGACGTACTTGACTTCGTATCCGAGGAAGCTCTTGGCGATCTCATCAACTTCGTCTCTGTAGGCTGCCATGACGGAATTTCTGGCGTTCCAGGTTCCGGCTACTTGTTGTGCCACCAGGTCGGAATCTCCACAACATATGATGTGCTTGATCCCAATTTCCTTAGCGATGCGCAGACCGTGTAGTAGAGCCTCGTATTCAGCCATGTTATTTGTAGCTTCGAAGTGGATCTGCAGAACATACTGCAGTTCTTCTCCGGTAGGGGACTTCAGGGTGACTCCGTCTCCTGAGCCTTGATGCTGCTTGGATCCATCGAAGTGCATGACCCATGTTTCTGGTTCCGGCTCCAGACTTGCATCCGGAGCTTCTGTCCAATCTGCAACGAAATCTGCCAATACTTGGGATTTTACCGCAGTCCTTGGCTTGTAAGCGATGTCGAAGGCGGATAATTCAATGCCCCATTTAGCTGTCCGTCCTGTTGCGTCAGCGTTGTTGAGAATTGTTGACAGCGGAGCCTTGCTCACAACTGTTACTGGGTGCTCTTGGAAGTAGTGTCTCAGCTTCCGGCTGCCTAGGAAGACTCCATAGGCTAGCTTCTGAAAGTGAGGGTATCTTTGCTTTGACTCCGTTAGTACCTCGCTTATGTAGTAGACAGGTCTTTGGACGTCGTATTCATGACCTTCTTCCTTTCGCTCCACCACGATGACGAGGCTGATGACTTTGTTGGTAGCTGCCAGATAAAGGAGCATTGGCTCTGACTCTGCTGGGGCTGCCAAGATAGGTGGGGAGGTGAGTATTTCCTTCAACCCTCGAAGAGCTGCGTCAGCTGCGTCGTCCCAGACAAACTTGTCTGTTTTCTTCAACAACTTGTACAGAGGTAGCGCCTTCTCGCCAAGACGGCTAACAAACCTACTGATTGCTGCGACACAACCAGTTAGTCGTTGCATATCTTTGAGACAAGTTGGCCGTTTGATACACAGGATTGCCTTGATCTTTTCCGGGTTAACCTCAATGCCTCTGTGAGAGACTATGAAGCCAAGGAGTTTTTCGGCTGGCACGCCAAAGACGCACTTCAGCGGATTCAACATCATCTTGTACCGACGGAGATTCTCAAAGGTTTCTGTGAGGTCGCTGATCAAGGCGGAGGAGAGGCGTTGCGGTACTTGTCTCGTCCAGAGTACATTGCATCCTTTCCCTTTCTCGGATCTGACGGTGGCGTCTTTGATGGTACGGGGATCGGATTTGGGTGTTCCCTGGCTTTCCTTCTGCGTTCCGAGGATCCGGTTCGCGACTCGTCATCTCGATGACGATTGTTGTGGGCGTCCTTCTGCGCAGTGGAGACGCAATGCTCCGGGTTAGATTCCAACTTGCGCGAAGTATCTGCCTTGCTCTGCTGTTTAACCGCTGAAGCGACGAGCGTGCGTAAGTAGTTGATGTCAACCTCCTCGTCACTTTTCTTCAGAATTTCTGCAGCTTTCGCCAAATTGTCCTTTGGGGTGGCGAGCGGCTGCTGTTCGGCAGGGGTTGCGAAGTTGATCCTGCGGGGAGGGATTGCTTCTCCGACGATTCTATCAGCCTCCGCCTGTGCGTAGGTCATTTTCACCTCCCACTCCTTTCTCATACTCTTGACTTGCTCGAGCGTTGCGGTGACTTCGCGATCCTGTCTTTCAAAGCGATCCATGATCAGTGCAACTTCTTCCCTCTCATCCAATATAGCAGCTGCGGTGTTAGCAAACTTTTTGGCTGTGGCCAGCATCTCCTTTCTAGTGGCCTCTAAAGCCTCCGGATCTGCGGCATCGCCAGGGGTTATTGGCTTGTTGAGGACGTCTGACTTTGCGACCAAATCCATGCGTGCTTGCGCAACTATCTCTTCAGGCGACAGGAGGTCCTCCGAGGAAGAAACCCCACGGGGCCGCTCCCGTGACATCGGAGATCCGTGGTGGGATGGCTGGGGGTCGGATTGAGTGCCTGCCTCTTCTGATCCGTTTTCTCCGAGCGCCGCTACAGTTGCAAGTACCTGCTTTGGCTGGACGGAATCGACTTCAGGCTGTTCACCGTATCCGAGTTCCGTCACCTTGCGATCAAACTCTGCAGTGTCCATGGACTGGGTGTCTCCGGAGATTGGGCTTAGATTTCCCAAAATCGACTCTTCAACCGGAGCTTCGCTTTCTCCGACAGACTCTTCAACCGGAGCTAGTTGAATGCCCGTGCGTTGCAACGGAAATATATTCTATTACTGGTGTAGTCACTACCCAGACTTTAATAAATGGGTTAATACAACCGTCTTTCAATAAGAGACAACAAGTATAAGCGGGCAAGTCTTTTTTACGGTGTACCTTGGTCTATCACTACCTTCTACAACCAATCAACGATAAAATTTGTGATTTATTATCTATAGGACACACCCCTCAGCATAGAGGAAACGCTCATGTGCAGCACAATATCCCTACTATAATGCTTGAATAGTCTCATGTACTTGTCGGAAAAAATTAAGGTTGAAAAGAAAGTGAAATGATTTGATAAGAACTCTTAATCAAAAGTGGGAGATGGGAATGTGAGAAATTGTCTCCGAATAATAAGCTAGTAATTCACATTATATGCTCATTCCATGGATACTACACCAACCTTAAGAAACAAAAAAAAAACAGTGCATACAAACTCGTGAATCAAACACAAACAAGATAAATAAGGCTGACCGTTTCCAATACACACAACAGAATAATCTGAAACTATGCAGGACTACGGCACAACAACATAAGAACTATGCAGGAGGACTCGCAATGAGGCAAAAGAACCATGTAGTTCCTCCTTTCACCCTTTCAATGATTATCATGCACACGCCCCCTTCATCTCCATCATTATCGCTGCACGGAGTCTTCTCCGCCCACACTGGTCATGTTAGCTCTTACGTGGATCTTAGTTCGCCTCTCTAGTCTACACCGGTTTGTCAGCTGCGCTCTCGCATCATCAAATTGTAAAATGAAGTAATTCATCTTCACCATAAAATCATTTGTCCAAACCAAGTTGCGATAGGCTAGATATGAAACCCACCAGAAATCTACAGAAACCAAAATAGAAAGAAAGAAAAGAGTAAACAAAATATGACAAAATGGAAAATTCAAACATCATAACTTTTCAACTGTTGAGGATGCCATGTAAAAAAAAATGCCAATATAAATGCTTAAGAAATGTAAGTTTTAGAATATTGTTGATGATACAAATTCCATAGAAAGTAATATGTTTGATTGTTCATCATTCTTGGTGCAGTCTGAGTAACCGTCTACGCAGCAATGCACATTTCCATATTTATGCAATCAAACAATTATAAAAGTGAGCAATGCAGGGAAGTAAACTATCTTCCTTCATGATCCATAGAACCATTGAGAAGAGGGATCTTCGGAAGAATCACCAGATGGAGATCTAATAAAGAGGAATGAATTACTTACCGTACTCCAGCAGTAACTCAGCCACCACCTTTGCAACCTATGATATAAAAGCAGATAACCTTAGTATCAAATACTGGGACAATTATCAACCTTTATTAAGTTAGAAACATCTCATATTCAGTCAAGAAAACCTTATTAAAATGTCTGTATTGCCTATTCCCATGCATAATACAACATAAATCTTTAACGCAAACCTCCTGCTCCTTGCCCTGCTCCAGTGCAAAAATAAAGCTGTTGTAGTGCTAGTGAGCAATCTTAACCCCACAAATTTTACAAACCTCAATGAATCATTTGTAGAATCTTGCAGCATCATCATTGGGTTCCCATCGCCATATATGTGGTCATCGAACATAATTATCCAAACAAGTGATATAAAAAGAATCTAAGTACATAGATGCATATGTATACCTAGCAGAAAAAATGTTTTACTGAAGTTGGTTAGATTCTTTTACACAGAACAACAATCCATTTGACAACATTGCATTGTTCAGTGTAATTTACACACAAATAAACAGATTCTATACTGAAAGTTGTGGTGGACAATTCCAATTAATGACTTTGACGATCGTAATTGGCACCCGTGGGTTAAAAGCACATAGATACTCCCCATGCAGTAGGCTTATGATGTCTCAAGGGGCAAATATTAGCAAACAACAAACCATAACAGCGAGAGCTTACCCTGGAAATTCAGAAATAAACGAATCAAAATGGCCAGAACTCACATGGAAAATTCAGCAACCCACAAATCAGAATGACAAGGGCTCACTTCATCAATTCAGCAAACTAAAAATCAAAATGGTGAGAGCCGACGTTGCTAACAGTACAAGTGTTTCCTTCTTTAGCTTCTCTGTGTACTCATCGTCCTCTGCATCATAATCATCCTACAAGTGTTCCAACGATCTCTCAAAATTGCTAATACAAACATCTAACATACAGCAGAACAAACATGCAGATCAATAGCAACTGGACAACCTGATTTATAATTCCATAAATAGGGGTTGAAGGATAATCCGAAACTATGATGGATAATGAACACGTCATTTAATCATTCCAAATAGGTGCAAGACGTAACCTGAACTTTGCCTTGGTTAGTCCCCACAGCTAGGTGAGTGCCAAGCTGCGCCTAACCCACTGAACAAACAATGTCCTCCACTCCCAAATCGCAGAGCTTGGTAATCTGCGCACTAAAAATCTTGTTTAGAATCTCTCTTTCAAGTTTCAGAAAAGAAATCTTGCAAGAATTACATTGGCTGCTTACCTTGATGCATGAATTCCAGAAGTAGATGGTATTCGTCAATCCAACTGCGAGAACATTATGTGAAGACCAATCGACGATGTTAAAGTAGAAATAGTTCTGTGGTGCTTGCGTATCCAACATAGAATATTTTGAATGCTTAATACTACAGACCAAACATACTTGGACAGGAGTTATACTTCAGATCTGATCAATAAATATACCATTAAGTGAATGCTGAAACGGATAAGAATGAGAAGTAAACAGAACCTCGCCAAGTCGCCAACTATATAATATGTCATTTCATTTTGTTGAATATTAATAACACATAATTGGTCGTATCCATGTAAGAAATGAGTAAGGAACACTTAGCTACAACGTAAAACCATATCATATCAACCCCAAAAATTAGCCACATGAACAAATAGGACAAAAGATGAAAAGGAAAAGGCTAAAGGTCTACCTAGAATACCAAACAATGAGGAACACGAAACATATTATAATGCTATGTTAGGACACTAAACTAATAATTTAAGTGCAAGTTCGTTCATGTTTTGCCCTGCATACCAAAAGGGAGCAGTAGAAGAGATAACAAAGAACTGAAACAATATGAGCAGACACAGACAAGCCTGAGACAAGTGCTGAACTGCAGCAAGCAATCACCTCACCTAGGCTGGGCGGCTTACTTCACCTCTGATTCTCGATGCTGGGCTGCTTCTGCTCGATGCTCATCAATCTTTCAATCCCAGAGCGTTGCGCCGGCTAGTGCCTCGGCATCCCTGGCACCCTCCTCGCTGACATACGCCACGACCTCCACATCATCCTCTGCTGTGGGCTCGTCCTCCTCATCAATCTTGTCGAGGAAGCTGTTGAGCGCTCCCCTGCTGCGCTCCACCTTCTGCATCTCGGTGAGGAGGCTTGTTGATGGCGATGAAGTCATCTCCGCGAGGAGGCCTATCGACGGCGAAGAAGGGGATGGGCCGAATCACGATTCCTTCTTCTCCCTTTGCCTAGACTCCTCCACGGTCCGCTGGTGGAGCGCCGATGGTCGGCGCCGCCAACTCTACCATCATTCCCCTTGTTCTTGGGCGGTGCGGCGACGGCCGCGTTGCCGACGTTGTGGCTCCCGGCTGGCCTGCCGCCTTTCATCGAGGAAGGCAAGGATCTCTATCCCAGCGTATCGGCAGCAAGAATCGAGTGGGGTAGTCTTGGAAGTGGCGAATTCAGTGGAGGATCCGGGCGGCTCTGGATTTTGAAGAATGAGATGGAAGATGAGAAGGAGGAACGGAAACAGGGGAGTCGTGCGGTGCGGTTATGCCTGGAGCCCTCGCGGGTGGTGCTGCGAACACGCTTTTTTGCGCGACGGTTTTCTCTAGCGTGTTGTGCCGGCTTTTTCTTGCGGATGCCCACGGGTATATACGACGTACCAACCAACCATCTCACCACCTCTAGCCATTTAATATATTAGAGATTACTGTAAGAAGACATTTGCAGCCCAACATGTAACTGCGTGATCATGTATGCTACAAGTGAACTTTCACCTCTATAATCGAACCTAGTCCCTCTGGAACGCACATGACCTAACAAAAATGCCGGATAGTTTTTGTGTATAATACTTTGCCTCTGCCATTAAAAATCGATCTGTATAATCACATAGATCTTTGTCCAAACTCAGAAACTTTGAACGGTGCAACAACCTAGCGTATCCACGATACCTCCCAGTTCTGAAGCCAGCAGCATCTATACAAAGTGAATACAAAAAGCGCGCGTTGCCGCGCCCGTCAATTTTTAACAAAAGATGACAATAAATATTGTTAGGAAAATCTTGAGATAGGTTTGATGTACAAGAAGCAGAAGCGACGATATTCATTTTCTAAGCGGTAAGAGTAGCAAGAATAAGAGAGAATGAGCCTCAGTACTATTTCTAATGATTACAATTAATTCATTAGAATTTGAAGAAGATAAATTCACTTAATATTCAAATAAGCTGCTAAAATACAACAGGAAAATTTTCAATGGAACCAAAACGCAAAGTGGCAGCTTGCACCAAAAACAGCATGGCATCTCTTTGTAGTCTTTTACATTACAAAACAAAAAAAACAGGGGGAGATCAATATCAATTGTAATGGTCTGTGTGACCTGTCTATTGGGATGAATTTCTTCTTTTTAACCAAGATAAACTTCTCTCCCCCAATTTAAGGAGGGTTCATCTGCACACTATTCACCAACTTATTAGATATACTTTCAAAAACCAACATCACTGTCACCATTTAGATTGGATTCATTCATAGGAGTATTATAACAGCAATCCAGGAAGAACAAATATTTCTATCTTTCATATTCCTAATTCTGAAAGGGCATCAAATGACGGGACATATTAACAAGGAGCGTTACAGTTCTCTTCGAAAGTAGGGGAAGACTACGGATTAGAATTGACCAAATTAAATCATCACTATAATTCCTTTAGACATATTCATATTAGCTATACACAGACCATATAATCTTCAACTTCAGATAAGATAATTAGTAAGATAATATAATTTACATTGAATATGAAAATACTATCCACGAGGAAAAAGGTTTTAAGACCTAGAGCATCATGATAAAAAGGCTTTAAGGCCTTGAATAATGAAGGTACAATACCTCTAATTCTGTAATCAAGGGGTTCCTTCATAATGTGAGCCAAGACCTTATAGATTAATCCACGGAAGGGTGATACTTACAGGCCCATTATAATGGTATATTGTAGATAGGCTGCTACTCGAAAATTATATAGAAACTCTCTGGAAGTGATAACTGACAAAATATGTGAAATACAATATGCTTCTACAAGCTAAATTTAGTACACTCACAAAAAAAAAAAGAATGGCTCAATGTATTTGTGCCTTAGTTGATGAAGACATCACAAAACATATGAAGATGAAGATCCCACTGATGGAAAACAATGGATATTTCAGATGATAGATACACTTGATCATTGAAGTTCATTACCATGTTGATTACCCTTATGGCTATTTCGACAGCTCCACGAAAAGTAACCTATGATGGAATCTTCCGGAGCCTGATTAGTACCTATGGTTTTATTCCACGGTTTCTTACTGACCTTGGAGAGGTGCATCATGCTACATCAAAGAAACGACCGGCTGGAATAAGCAAGAGTCATACAAAACGGATTAGACCACAATTAGGTTTCAAATAATAGTATAGTAAATGAAGGGGGTCTCTACTTTAGTAGGAAAACAAAGACCATTCTTGTAGATGCATTAATTCTTCCCCAATGCTCCCTAGGACTGCAAACCTATCAACTCCTCTCCATAGTATTAATAACAAATTTGTATGCCATCGGTACAACACTTGGGTCACATTATAAATTCCAGCATAATGCAAACTTGCATGTAAATTCCGATGGTGCCATCAGCCAATCTATTCATGATGGAAATTTTGGATTGCTTTGCACAATTTATTTAAAGCATACAAGTTTTCCTACAGTAACATCAGAACAGCCAATAAACAAAATACTCCCTCCGTCTAAAAATATGTATCTCTAACTAAAATACATCTAGATACATCCGTATATAGACAAAAGTGAGACATCTACTTTTAGACAGAGGTAGTATAAAATAGCAATCTAGAATAAAACCATGTAAGATCAAATGAATATATGGAGGCTCCAAAATAGACCTATACGTGGACGTTGATTGCACAATTGACAGGACATGAATAAACAACTAACAGATCGAAACATTGGAAGCAAAAGCAAGCGTACCTAGATGGCAGACATTTCCACAAACACATGCCAGGCGCAGCAGGATGCTCCCCTGATGCCTATTCCAAACAGAACAAACCCAACCTGCAACGAAAAATACCTGCAGCTAAAAGATAGATCTAAATTCTCTAGCTAACAAAATTCGAGGCAATAAAATAAGGAAGATGAACAAGAGCGATCAAGGAATCTCTACACTAGGACTATGGCTGAACAACAGAGATGATCTACCATATGGAATCATGGAAGAGATGAAGCAAAACGTAGAGGAGCAAAATATATGGAGAGTGCTAAATGAAACGGACGTAATCATCCACTTGGTTGTGACGCTGTAGAGAAGACAACCATCTAGCTACTGCTATGGACCCGTAGTCCAGGGAGGCGCTGTCAACGAGTCGGGTTGTTTGGGAATGCAGCCCAAATCGGGCGGTAGACTCCGTCCAAGGCTAAATACAGGCGAGAGACCGATAGCGAACAAGTACCGCGAGGGAAAGATGAAAAGGACTTTGAAAAGAGAGTCAAAGAGTGCTTGAAATTGCCGGGAGGGAAGCGGATGGGGGCCGGCGATGCGCCCCGGCCGTATGCGGAACGGCTTTTGCTGGTCCGCCGCTCGGCTCGGGGCGTGGACTGTTGTCGGCTGCGCCGGCGGCCAAAGCCCGGGGGCTCACAATTTGAACACCTGCGACCCGAGGTAAGGGCGCCCTGCTCAGCGCGCGATTGCCGCCGCGCAAGTATCCGGCGAGGCTACGCGAGCACCGGGGGTTGCCTTCTTGTTGCTGCGGTTGCTAATTTTCGGGTGGATAGAGAAATCCTGCAGGCCTCGTGCCTTTCTTCTCCGGCGCCGGCGCCAACGCGATGTAGATGGCGCGCAGGCTGACTGGGCTTCCTGGATGCATGCGTGGGCTTCCTCGATGCACGTGTGGACCTGGCCCATTGCTGGAGCAACTCCTCCCCTTCCGTTCCTGGAGCCTGCAGCCCCATACCGTGCGAACTGAAACCGGTCGGTGGCATCGTAATGATGGTGGTATAAAATTCGACTTCTCCCTCCTGTAATCATGGTGATTAACGTTGGCGTTACTGTCTGTTTTCTTATGTTCCTCTCCAGGACTTGGACAGCCAGCTCTTGAACTGGATCCGCCGACGTGGAGGAATCCCCAGCACTAACATCGGTAGGCAAACTTCTTTGGATCAACCTCAGCCAGTGAGTTGATCCCATGCTTATGCCCTTCTTTTCTTTCCTTAAGATGGACGGGCGCGGCAATACGCGCTTTACCTGGCAAACCGTTTCTGTTATTGCTTATGCTTTATTGCATCGCTCTCCTTATTATCGCTTCCTGCGGCAAATATTTGATTTCTCTTTTGCCATGTTTCCTTGGAATAGATAGGTTCTATCTCTTGCTGTTTTTTCAGTGATTATCCCGGGATCGTGGATTCATGGTGGATATGCAGAGGAGAAAGCGCCGGCGTCAAAAAGTAGGAGGTGGGGGCGACGGTCGGCGACTGCTGGACTATCATATTCGACGCCGCATGAGCGACATCCCAAATCGATCCGGTAAAATCCAACCATTCCTCTTCGCCTTACATCTCTTAGACCTCTCTAACTTGCTTTTCTCTACGGTTCATCTTGTTTGGTCCCTCGGAGGAGTATCAATGGAAGGATCCAATGAGGAATAGATGGTCTGCGCGGCTGCTGCTTCGTGCCTTCGTGTCAGACATGATCAGACAAATCCTGTACGGCGGCAGTTCTACTTCCTCTGGCTCAGATTCCCAGTCTATGTACGGCCTCCGCTGCCATGATCCTTAGCATTGGGCTCTGGTTGTTCTCCTCTGGTACTCTATTAATGGCTAGACATTTGTTATTGTAACTTGTTACCAATCTGTAAAAGTTTGGAGGATTACAATAGCTTCCAAACAGATTTACGCAAAAAAAATAATGGATGTGTATGTGATTGATTCCTATAAATTCTATGCTGGCCAGTGGTAATAATAAATAGCTCTCTTATCATATCATACTGTATTTCCTTTCACGTGTATTGAAATAATGTTATCACCAGGATTTAACCGCGATCAGGAGGTGGGCCGCGATCGAGGTGGGCTTGGAAGAGTATGTATAGAAAATCCTGGAGCGGCCTGACACGAAGGAATTGGGCTGAATTGCCCGTGTATCTTTATGGTAGATTGTATGTTAGATTAAAAGTTAGGGTTTGTCTCGTGTACGGTTTAGTGCACGCCCGCATTAGAAAGTCCCCTGGACTATAAATATGTACCTAGGGTTTATGGAATAAACAACAACTCACGTTCAACTCCAAAAACAAACCAATCTCGGCGCATCGCCAACTCCTTCGTCTCGAGGGTTTCTATCAGGTAAGCGACATGCTGCCTAGATCGCATCTTGCGATCTAGGCAGCACAAGCCCCACGTTGTTCATGCGTTGCTCGTATCGAAGCGCTTTTGATGGCGAGCAACGTAGTTATCATTAGATGTGTTAGGGTTAGCATTGTTCTTCGTTTAAGCATGCTTACGTAGTGCAACCCTTGCATATCTAGCCGTCCTCACGCCTATCTCAGGTGTGGGGGCGGCACCCCGCTTGATCATTATTTAGTAGATCTGATCCGTTACGATTGCTCCTTGTTCTACAAGGATTAGTTTAATATCTGCAATAGTTTGGCCTTACAAAGGGGGAGGATCCTGTGGCACGTAGGGTGGCGTTCGCAAGTCCTAAACGGGATGTTCCTAGGATCAACTTCATGTTGGTTTTTTGGCCTTGTTTAGGATCGGCTTACGAGCACCGTGCGTGGCCATCCGGCCCAACCTCGGAGTAGGATGATCCGA
>NC_061509.1:226797026-226826959 GCF_022539505.1 Lolium rigidum
GGAGTAGGATGATCCGATTATGTGGTGAAAACCCTAAATCGTCGTAGATCTCATTAGCTTCATCTTGATCAAGCAGGACCACCAAGTATTCGTACACCCCGTACGGATCATGGGTGGATCGGCTCTTTGAGCCGATTCACAGGATAACCTGAGAGCCGATCGAGGCTCGTATTTAACGTTTACATGTATGCCCTGCAGGAAACTAAGCGAGGCAATATCATCACCTTCCTGACCAGGTATAGGTCAGGTGGCACGCCCTTGCACTTCGCAACGCCGCGTGTGACCAGAAGAGCATTGCGGGCCGTCGCTCGGAGGGGTCTCAGCCAGCCGCAGCTCTAGGCTCCCCCCGGCTCTACAGTGTTGACAAGGCCGCTGCCCGCCGGTGGGTTTTGGCAGTCAACAAATAATTGATCTGAATGAAAGGCCAATTCCCTTATTTTTCTATTGCAGCGAAAAGGCACATGGTGCAATGTTCCATATCTGCTTATATGAAGGAAATAAATACAGGTAACAATACACTTTAAACTTTGGGCATATTTTAGAAACATGTAATGCATTTCTGTTCTAGCTAATTATTTTGTACATGGTTGTCTGGAGAGGTCATTTAAGTTATTCTTGGTTGCACTTGAGTGGTTCATATCATTTTCATTGCTTGAATGGTTGTATAAGTTTTAGATATACTGAGTATCACTTAATTAGTAATTCTGGCTTATGCTTGGGCAATCTGAGCGTAATAGGGTATATGTTTTCTGTATGTTCACTAACTTTCGGATTTTTCCTTGAGTTTTCATTTGGTTGCGTGAGGTTTGCTCCAATTGAGGTCTTTAACTTTTTTTTCCTTACCACCATATATTTTTAAATGCTTCGATCTCGCAGAATAAATCGGGTTCACCTAGCTGCCTAGCATGTCACCAAAATCGCACGTTTCCCGTCTTTGCACTTGTTTAGTAAGTTGATATCCTCTTAGGTTAAAACAATTGTTCACTCTTCATTCGTATCATATCATATTAATTAGTATGCTTTTACTAATTGCGAGCTAACACTTTTATTTTAGAAACACAATATCTGACTAGCATGACATCAACATTTCATCTCAGTCAATCTCCCTTGCAATCTGCAGAGGTTTGTATTTGCTTTCATAAGAAGCTTTTAGGTTATAAAACCTTTATTTCTGCATCTTTTAGGCTAACATAAGTGCACGTTTCTTTTTGCGAGTAACTTGACTGCTAACATACTATTTCAGCTGCATATGCAGCAGAATGGAGTCAAAGAAATCGGTGTACTCATGGTCATGAAGCTTAGCTTTCTGATGACATATTAATTGATTTGTATCCCTTGCTCCAGTTGAGCCCTTTATTTTATTTTACCAACATCTCTTTTAAAATGCTTCAATATAATCTCGCAGAATAAATCAGCTTCACCTAGCAGCCTAGAATGTCACCAAAATCGCATGTTGCCCGTCTTTGCACTTGTAGTAAGTTGATATCCTCTTAGGTTAAAAAATTGTTCATTCTTCATTCTTCATTCGATTCATATCATATTAGTTAGTATGCTTTTACTAATTGCGAGCTAACCCTTTTATTTTAGAACACAATATCTCACTAGCATAACATCAACATTTCATCTCTTAGTCATTCTCACTTGCAATCTGCAGATGTTTGCATTTGCTTTCATAAGAAGCTTTTAGATTATAAAACCTTTATTTCTGCATCTTTTAGGCTAGCATAAATGCAAATTTCTTTTTGCGAGTAACTTGACTGTTAGTTGACCTGCTATTTCGGCTGCATATGCATCAGAATGGAGTCGAAGAAATTGGTGTACTCATGGTCATGAAGTTTAGCTTTCCGAAGGCATATTAATTGATTTGGACCCCTTTCTCCAGTTGAGCCCTTTATTTTATTTACCAGTATATCTTTTTAAATGCTTCAATATAATCTCGCAGAATAAATCAGCTTCACCTAGCAGCCTAGCATGTCACTAAAATCACATGTTTCCGCATTTGCACTTGTTAAGTAACCTGATATCCTTTTATGTTTAAATAAATTGTTAATTCTCCATTTGAATCATATCAGTTTAATTACTTTGCTTCTACAGATTACGAGTTAACCCTTCTATTGCAGAAACCCAGTATCTGACCTGCGTGACATTGACATTTCATCTCTTAGTCAATCTGACTTCGCAGCTACAGCTTTAGTTGACTGGTTTGTAACACGTAGAGATTTACATTTTCTTTTATTAGAGGTTTTAGATTAGAAAATGTTTGGTTCTGCATCTTTTAGGCTAATGTAGAGCAAAATTCTTTTTGCGAGTAACCTGGCTGTAAGTTGACCTGCTTTTTTGGCTGCATATGCGATTTGCAATGTTGCACTATTCCAGTATAAGTGGATAATAAATTAAAACCTTTGATACGAAGATACAAATAAGTCCGAGATGACATAGAAAGAGGTGAGCTCAGATTTTATTGGTACAATATATATCACCGGGGTTTAGAAGGTTTATTTGATCTTATACCAATTATTTTGTTGTTGTTCCTATGGAATTCATGTATGATACCCTGCAAAAAAAGGGAATCCATGGATGATGGGCATTAGTCATGTGCGTAATGTAAAAAAGAAAGTTATTGCCATTTCTCAGATAAGAATTCCAATTCTCTCTAAGGTTATGTCTTTTGGTCGCCTCAGCCATCACATACATCTTTATTTTAAGGTTGCACTTTATATTGATTTTCAAGTCTATCCAATAAAAAAATTGTACAAGTGTTGAGCAGTGGGAGAATTAAAGTCTTTAAGAACACACCTTACCTTCATATTATAGTTAATATGTGCAAGGAAAGAAGTAGGATTTGTAATGTTTTGCTATGTCCATTTTTATTTAGTAACTGGCTCCATTTTTTACCAAATATCTATAATTCCAGGGTTTTTCAAATATTTCTACATTTCTTTACTGAAGATGGACGGGCGCGGCAACGCGAGCTTTCATGGTCTTTGTCTGATTAGTCTATGATATTCAGGATACTGAGCTGGAACAATCCTTAGACATAGGGGGACAGATGCTAATAATCTCCACATAATGCAATTGTCTGTACGAGAGCGTTACGAGTAAGAGGTACTGATGCTAGACCGTTAAAGCGCGCGTTGCCGCGCCCGTCCGGCTAGAGATAAAAGGTAGAATACAAAATCTAGACAATATGACTGATTCGGATCATGTAAGATAATTTTCCTCGGCTATCTCTCTCTCTCTCTGAATCTTCGCAGGCGTTGAACACAGTTTGGTTTATCCGAGCGATTCACCATTACTTTGCTGCTGGACTTATATTAACCTCATAGTTTCTTATAGCCTTTATTGCTTCATGTGTACGAACTGGTTCCTTATCATCCACTCCTGTATATTTACTGTATATTTACCTGTATGCTTAATATTGTTTTTTTCTTTTCGTTAGATGCTAAAATTTCTATGGGAATCACCCCGTGGTTATTGGAAATTTTGTGGATTGGGCAATCGTGCATCTGCAATCGAAGGGTTATGTCACAATATTTGTCAAGATTTATATGTTTGGACCTCCCTTGCTGTAATAAAGGAGGTGACTGGTATAGTTTTTAAAACGTTTGGTCAGTGTTTTTAAGGGGAACGTTTGGTCAATATTGATTGAATATATTTCAGTATGAAGCTTATTTTTTCTTGATACGTATTAAATTGCTTAGGAATCTGGTTTTGTTGAACAAGTTCACGCCTTGATAAAACAGGTTATTCACTAGAAGTGGCCATCAGGTGTGAAGTAAGATACAAGGAAAAACATGTTGGTATTGCTTGCACACAGACTCTTGTTTCATTTCCTATCTGATCAAATTATGTATCTACTATTTGTACAGATCCTACAAAGAATGGATAATTAGATGTCTGTTGTTTCCAAGGTATTCTTGATTGTGGGCCTTTTTTACCAACTTGGGTAATTAATAATTTTAGCAGATGTGAATTTATACGATGGTAAGAACATTCTTAACACATGGATTTTTTAAATATATTTTGCTTGAGGTTTGAGGAATTTTATTTAGTTAGCCCTCCTAGAGGAGCTTATCATGACATATCTAATGTTTGTACAGATCCTGCAAAGCAAAAAACGTATGAATGTTTGTTGCTTCTGTGGTATGCTTGATTAACATCCCTTTGAGCCATCTGGATATTTTGTAGAGCTTACCATTCAATCACGTGCAGAACATATAGGTTATAGATCTTCCAGAGATAGTCAAATGGAGTTTACAACACCTATCCTATTGTTCAAAATTAGCTTTAGCCTTGCTGCCATATGCTACTTCTGCTACCAAGAATCAATATCGAAAGTCAGAAAATTAAGATTTATATACATTGGTTTAAGCTTTGTATAGAAATATACTTTTCAATTATATATTGCTTTATGTTTCACTTTTTAATACTATTGTAATCCTATATAATTGAAGTGTACTGTCTTTGTACTTGTTTGTGGACGGGCAGATGAAGATTGGGGAAACCTTTTCTTGTTAAATAGAAAATGGTTAAAGAAATATGAGGAGGCGTTTGTCTAGGGTAATGGAGATCTGAGCAGGTAAAGATGCAGTCGGTCAGGGCTACCATGGGCATAAATTGGAAATTTCCAGAACTGAAACATTCAGGTCTTTGCTGGTGGCACTGGTGGAATAACCAATACAAAATTCGAGAGGATGATACCTCAATGTCAATGCATAAAACAGTCTAATATACACTTGAGTACTTTCGAGGAGAAAGGCAAGGCGGAGAATGATAACGATAACTGAAAGCACCTGGCTGATGGACGTTGAAATTTAACTTAAATATATCTTATCTTCCTGAGGATGATTCGGCTGGCTGGGGTGTAATCGCCGGACATGATAATGAGAGATGAGGTTCACGACACCTTTTCCAAGTGTAACTGAGTGCGCTATCTGAAGTTGTTTGGCCGGCCTATTAAAGTATGCTTGAAACAGATTGGCAGCTCATACTGAACAGACGGTATCCTGATTTCTCCACATATGAGAGTATATTAGAATATTTCATGGTGAAGCACAAGACTTTTAAATCTGGATCCTGACTTTTTAAAATGGACGGGCGTAGCAACGCGCGCTTTTATGTTCTAGTTAAACTGCGCATTCTATCGCATCGGAGACGAGGCGACGCACCTTTCCTCTGCTACTCCGTGTCTCCGTTCCATACGAACGCTTCGTCTCCGGCGCGCGTCGGCGGCGCGTTGAATGCCAGAACGCCTCGATTGCTCCCCGGCTCAAAGCGACGCCGACTCCCCTCCTCAACTTTAAGAGCAAGAACAGTAGTGTAGCCGGCAGCTGACTATAACAATTTGCCACATCATCTATAGTCAACTTATAGCTAGCATGTACAATAGTAAGCTACAAAAGTGTACTACTTTTACAATATATGGCCCACCTTTTAGTCTCACATAGTGACTAGGAGCACGTGCTAGAGCTGGCTATTAGATAAGAGCTCACTTCTCTTCTCTCTCCTAATCTCTCTCCTCCAACTAAGTAAACTTATAATATTTTATCTCTTATAGCCAGCTGACTGTACCTTATTACCTTATTGTACTTGCTCTAAGGGCTTGTTTCCTTCTAGGGTATTTGTGGGGATGGGAGGGGATTATTTCTTATCCCGGTCCGTTTACTTCTCCGGTTTCGAACGATATAATCCCGAGATATCCCCTCCCATCCCCTCTCATTCCCATATTTTTTGCCTAAATCAAAAATTCTCCATCATACTAGTGTATTTTTAGGGAAGAGTATTTAGGGGATTAGGTGAACATCAAATCTCCTTCCATCCCCATAGGGAAGAAAAATACGAGAGAAGTAAACAAGGCAAAGGCCGCCCCATTGCTGGAGCAGTTCATCCCGGCTCTCAAACCCCTCAAAATTCCCCACCTTGTTCCACAGTTCTGCACCTCGCCAGCCGCTGGACATGAAGAAAAAGAAGGCGGCGGCGGCGGCTGCGGCCGCGTCCGTGGCCATGGCGCGCGGCTCCAATGGAACCACGGGGCGCAGGCCACGGAAGCGGAGCCGCGACGGGGACCTTGTCAGCCCTGCTGATCTCAAAACCGATGAAGATCTCATCAGCAATCTTCCGGATGACGTCCTCGGCAGCATCATTTCCCTCCTCCCCACCAAGGACGGCGTCCGCACGCAGGTCCTCGCGCGCCGTTGGCGTCCGCTCTGGCGCTCATCCCCTCTCAACCTCGAGGCCGACTACCGCCTCTGCTACAGTCAGTTCAAGCGCTTCCCCATCGTCTCCAAGATCCTCTCCGACCACCAAGGCCCTGCTCGCCGCTTTTACTTGTACTCTATCCGCCTTCATAAAGATAAAAAAAGGTTCGCCCAAGAAGCCGCTCAGATCGAGAGTTGGTTCCACTCCCGGGCCCTTGACGGCCTTCAGGATCTTGATATCAGCTTCGACCTCCTGAAATATACAAGTCAGCCTGAGAAGCTTTACCCGCTGCCAGCATCCGTGCTTCGACTTTCATCAACCCTTGTTGTGGCCAGAGTCAGCTTCTGTGAATTCCCAAAGGAGATAGCTCCTTCTGTGATTTTCCCTTTGCTCAAGCTGCTGAAACTATTTCGTGTTTCCCTCACCGAGGATGTCTTCCATGGGCTACTCTCTGGTTGCCATGTCTTGGAGTCGCTAGATCTAGAAAGCATTGGTGATGTGGGTTGCTTCCGAATTAGCTCGCCAACTCTCAGGAGCATTACGCTCTGCTCTTGTTTTTCAAGCAAAGGAGAGGTGGTCATTGAGGAAGCCCCTTGCCTTGAAAGGCTGCTACTACCTTGTCCAGGCGAAGGTGGGGATACTATCCGTGTAATCAAGGCACCCAAACTGGAAATATTGGGCCTTTTGTCACCACGCATCTCTGAAATCCAGATTGCAAACCTACTCTTAAAGGTAGCAGCAGCAACCTTTTGCTTTTGCGACTTGCATGCAGCATTGTTACATTTATAATAATTTTCATATGTCCATTGTTTTATTCAGAGTTTAACCCCAGCCAGCTTGAAGAATTCAATTAGCACCGTGAAAATTTTGGCTCTTGAGTTTTCTGTCCCAGATTTGAATGCTGTTATTGATGTCTTAAGGTGCTTCCCGTGTTTGGAAACGCTCTATGTCACTGTGAGTATTGATCTTTTACTTAAATATCACATTGAGCATTTGATTCTCTTTCAAAATGCTTATTTGCACACATAGTCTGGTCTATGTAGGAATTATATAACATATTTCTCGTCTTTACTTTTTCAGTTGTTTGAATACTTAAAGATGCCACTGAAAGATGGGTGTGAGTATGACCCACTGAATCCGGTGAAATGCCTTGAGACACATCTAAAAAAACTAGTGCTGGAGGATTATAAGGGCGATGATCAAGATATTGGTTTTGCCAGGTTCTTTGTTTTGAACGCGAAAGTGCTAAAGGAGATCAAACTTCGAGTCCATGAAAAGGTCAACAAGGAATGGGTGTCTGATCAATACAGGCTGCTAGAAGTTGGAACTAGAGCTTCTGAAGATGCACAATTGAAATTCATACGAAGTGGTTATATGTGTTTCAATGGTCATGATTTGTCAACTGCGGATCCCTTCTCCTTTGATGGAGTAGATGCAACTTCAGATGAAAAATACCCGTTGTCTCCATTGAGTTCGGTCTACAACTAAAGAATTTATTGCCTTTTTAGCTTGTTACCTAGACAATGTTGGTGCTCCAAGATCGTGTTATGTCTTTTGTCAAATCCTTAAGTTGGATATTGCTGTTCCAATTCCAGTTTAATGTCCTTGGTAGTTCCCAGCAGGTTATCTCATGAAAACATTGTTCACTGAGAACTATTAAACTCACCAAACTCCTACTGCGCTGTCTTTTGTCGAAGTATGGATGCTTTGTAGCTTCTTCTTCTTAGGCAGATTGCATCAGTACCTCTTACTCGTTGTGATGTTGATTCTTCTTCTTCAACATGTACGTGTCGTATGAGGAGGAGTGGGAATTATCGATGTGCTTTTGTGGTTTCCAACAGGTTAAATGACTACGGTTAGAATGGGGATTTAGGAAGCTCGTGGGCTAAAAGATCAAAAATAGCTAGTCAGCTGCTCGATTTCCCTGTAGAAAATAGCACTGCTACAACGCTATAAAAATAGCGCCGCTATAACGATACGAAAAATAGCGGGCATAGCGCCGCTAATAGCGTGATTAGCGCCATAGCGAGCCAAATGTGCATAGCGTAGCGTTCACTTTCCAAATACGCTATAGCGCCGCTATAACCGCGAAATAGCGCGCTATTTTTTTCGTTGATAATACCCCGCACGTTGCAGCGGGAATGTATGATACAAAATCAAATAAAGCACATAGAAAAAAATTTGTCCATCAAATTCAAAGTGAAAGCCAGGACGATTTAACCAATAACCCAAGGACCACATATACACATCGACAATATACTCTCATGGTGTTCAAAGAAAAGGATATCATAATCATGCCCACCTACCAAATAGAATATAAAAAGTTTGGTACAACCAAATGTATAAATTGCATATACATCAAAAAATAAATGGTATCATCAGTTCTGGCATCTTCAATGTGAATAAAAATGGTTCAAATTTTATGCAAAGGAAGGTCCACCACCCGAGCCGGGGTATTTGACTGGATGGAAGCAGTCATATATCATTATCATTTATCAGGTCCACAATTTCTGCAATCCAAGGAAGGTAAACACTGGTTTCACTTGAAGAAATATTGTAGGAGAAAAAAGCAATATACCAAACATATGTTTGATTATCTACTTACCAGGTTATGAAAAATAATTTATAAATGATTGTTCAATGATGTTGTATAAGCAACCTAAAGGTATTTTATTTGCTTTGCGCAACAATTGAACATAAACGTTATTTGTTTGTTTGGTCACGTCCCTTCTAATCTGTAAGGGAGAAGAAAAGGTAGTATTTTATAAGTGTATAAATGTGCACAGCGTGTTTCTGTTTCCTCTTTCCCTGCACAATCAGATACAAAAGAGAAGAGCAAACATAAGTCAGTAAGATAGCAGGTACAAAGGAAAAGATCAATCATATGTAAGAAGAGAATATTTACCAAAAGATCTGAAAATACAAACCTTTGGTGGGCACACATTTCAGGTAACATCACTAGGATGAGGCTCACTACGGGAAAAACAGGCGTTGCCGTGCAGCACATCATTGCCGTGAGGTGCTGCACGGCAAAGAAATCTTTGTCGTGCGCCGCGAGTTGTACGCACGGCAAAGAAGAAAAGCACGGCAAAGTCTTAGAGCGGCGCACGGCAAAGAGTCGTTGCACGGCAAAGTCAGCAGCGCCGCACGGCAAAGTATCTTCGCACGGCAAAGTCCCTCGAAAGCGCACGGCAAAGAAGCAAGCACGGCAAAGAGCATAAGAGCCGCACGGCAAAGAAAACATGCTCGGCAAAGGCACTGGGACGTTGCCATGGGCCTCCCTTTGCCGTGAGGCCAGGCAAAGTGCACGGCAAAGCCTCCTTTGCCGTGCGAATACTTCTTTGCCGTGCGCCGTCATTCATTTTATTTGTTTTTCTTTCTATTTTATTTCATCTAATACTTATATTTTTTTTATTAGTTTTACTTTTTGATGACTATTTATTAGTGTTACTTAAGACAATGTGCAATACAAAATTAGTTTCCATGCTCATCCCCCACATATATCAGGGTTCCGGTGCTCCGGCGGCCGTCCCCCTCCTTCCCCCCAAAACAGCGGGACGGCGGGTCTACTCCCGTAGATTTCTTCGCGCGAGGGTGCACAATGTACTTTTTCATTCTTTTAGGTTTGTTAGGGTTAGGTTTTAGGTCCAGTTGCAAGTTTTGGTGGCATTTCGGTGCTCCGGGGGTCATTCCCCCTAAAAACGGCTGTCTGTGGGCCCCGGATGGTCTACCCCCTAGATTTCTCCGCGCGAGGTTCCACCAATATACCTTTTCATAGGTTTTGGTTTGTTTAGTCCATGGACATATGGAAAACCATGTGTGGCACCCTTTGGCACAGTCTAGCCCCCGATATACCCGCGGCGGGACACTTCAGCGTACACGTCCAGGAATCTGTTAAGTGTTATCGCCCGAAGGTGAGGAATGTCCGACCGGGGATCCATGCCATGCACCATTTGGTGAATCACACCTTTCATCACACTTTGACACATATCATAGGTCCACATGCAAGGTTTGGTGGGGTTCCGGTGCTCCGGCGGTCGTTATCCCCCTCCTCCCCCCAAAACAGCGGAACATGTGCCCCGGTGGGTCTACCACCCTAGATTTCTCCGCGCGAGGGTGCACCAATGTAACTTTTCATTCTTTTAGGTTTGTTTAGTACATATACACATGGAGAACCAAGATTGGGACCCTTTGGCACATATACCCGCAGCTAGAGCCATTATCACACGATCGACGGTGTGCCTGATCTACTGGTTAGGGTTAGGTGTAGGGTTAGGGCTAGGGTTTAAGGGCTAGGGCTAGGGTTTAGGTTAAAGGTAAGTATTTATGGTTAGGTATAGGTTTAGGGTTTAGGGTTAGGGTTAGGGTTTATGATGCATGGTTCTGCGACTCCGCGTCGTGGTTTAGGGATTTAGAGGGGTTTAGGGCTCGAAGCCTCCCCCAGTTTAGGTTTTAGGGTTTAGGGGAGCTACTTTTGCACCATTACACCTTGCATCACACTTTGACACATATCATAGGTCCACATGCAAGGTTTGGTGGGGTTCCGGTGCTCCGGCGGTCGTTATCCCCCTCCTCCCCCCAAAACAGGCGGAACGTGTGCCCCGGCGGGTCTACCCCCTAGATTTCTCCGCGCGAGGGTGCACCAATGTAACTTTTCATTCTTTTAGGTTTGTTTATTACATATACACATGGAGAACCAAGATTGGGACCCTTTGGCACATATACCCGCAGCTAGAGCCATTATCACACGATCGACGGTGTGCTCGATCTACTTGGTTAGGGTTAGGTGTAGGGTTAGGGCTAGGGTTTAGGGGCTAGGGCTAGGGTTTAGGTTAAAGGTAAGTATTTATGGTTAGGTATAGGTTTAGGGTTTAGGGTTAGGGTTAGGGTTTATGATGCATGGTTCTGCAGCCTCGGCGTCGTGGTTTAGGGATTTAGAGGGGTTTAGGGCTCGAAGCCTCCCCGGTTTAGGTTTTAGGGTTTAGGGGAGCTACTTTTGCACCATTACACCTTGCATCACACTTTGACACATATCATAGGTCCACATGCAAGGTTTGGTGGGGTTCCGGTGCTCCGCGGTCGTTATCCCCCTCCTCCCCCAAAACAGCGGAACGTGTGCCCGGCGGGTCTACCCCCTAGATTTCTCCGCGCAGGGTGCACCAATGTAACTTTTCATTCTTTTAGGTTTGTTTAGTACATATACACATGGAGAACCAAGATTGGGACCCTTTGGCACATATACCCGCAGCTAGAGCCATTATCACACGATCGACGGTGTGCTCGATCTACTCGGTTAGGGTTAGGTGTAGGGTTAGGGCTAGGGTTTAGGGGCTAGGGCTAGGGTTTAGGTTAAAGGTAAGTATTTATGGTTAGGTATAGGTTTAGGGTTTAGGGTTAGGGTTAGGGTTTATGATGCATGGTTCTGCAGCTCCGGCGTCGTGGTTTAGGGATTTAGAGGGGTTTAGGGCTCGAAGCCTCCCCAGTTTAGGTTTTAGGGTTTAGGGGAGCTACTTTTGCACCATTACACCTTGCATCACACTTTGACACATATCATAGGTCCACATGCAAGGTTTGGTGGGGTTCCGGTGCTCCGGCGGTCGTTATCCCCCTCCTCCCCCCAAAACAGCGGAACGTGTGCCCCGGCGGGTCTACCCCCCTAGATTTCTCCGCGCGAGGGTGCACCAATGTAACTTTTCATTCTTTTAGGTTTGTTTAGTACATATACACATGGAGAACCAAGATTATATGAGTATATGCTTTATTGTCAATTGCTATATTTGAAATGCAGGGAATAAGCAAAAAACAGCAAAAAAATGAAAAAAACAGGGCCCTTTGCCGTGCGTGTGCACACGGCAAAGGACTTTTGGTCACTTTGCCGTGTGCACACGCACGGCAAAGGAGCCACGTGGCGGCAGCCTGTAGACCTGGGAGGTCCTGGGGGGTGTGCTGCAAAGCACTTTGCCGTGCGAGGTGGCGCACGGCAAAGCGTGCGCACGGCACAGAGCAGCCGCACGGCAACGTATGCGCGCACGGCAAAGGGTTGGCCGCACGGCAACGTATGCGCGCACGGCAAAGCCCCCAGCGCACGGCAACGCAATGCCGCACGGCACAGACTTTGGCGCACGGCACAGACGAGAGCGCACGGCAGAGGCCTTTGCCGTGCAAAACAACCACGCGCACGGCAACGTTGGCTTTGCCGGCGCAATATTTGCCGGGCAGACTTTACCGTGCGTGCGCGCACGGCAAAGCCTTTGCCGTGCGTATAGGGGTCTTTGCCGTGCAAAGTGGCGCACGGCAAAGCCCTGTTCTCCCGTAGTGGCTAGCACAACCATGCACTAGGATGATATACACCACATATACACTAATCTTGAAATGTTGTATCTGCTGATCAATGAAATATCCAAACATACGCTTGACCAAATCAGTTTGTCTATTTTCTAAAATTTCTGCTTCCAAGATACAAATGCATGTCTCTCTATAATGTAAGGAGACCTATGCATGAGAACATGATTGTTCAATTGTAAATACCTTTGTTGGGTATATCATTTATTGTGCTACAGAAGCTTTTTCTTCTCGGCACATATATATCAACAAAAAATGAGCAAATCTCCATCTAATGAACATTTATCTATATTGCATGTTGCATAGTTTAACCAAACTGAGGTTGCACTTCTCGTGGATAGCGGAGTAAATATTCAATGCAAAAAATTCATGTTACTTTTTCACTGAATGAGCCCATTTGTCATGGAATTAATGGCTTATACATTAATTCCTCAAATACTTACAACGATATGTTTCTGAAGTTAATTAATTTTCATTATATTCATGTAGTTTCGTGCGCTGTTCTTAAATTATGAGCGGTCCTTGGTATCTTTCATGTTTGTAATGCTTTTATATCCTCTATGGTGCACAAGTTGTGGCGGATGAAGAGCATGTTGAGGTGAAATGTCTCCCGGAAGAACATGCTCCTGGCTTAAAAATGAAGTTTGCAAAAAATGTTTACAGTCTGAAAAATCTGAGGATAGTAACAAATCAATTGTTTATGTGTGTGTAAAGTTTCATGAAGAAGAGATATTATCTATTGTTAGAAGAATTTTCTCATATAATCTACTACTTGGTGTATATTTTCAAGTCATTCGGTCTTTTAATTATCTACATTACAGAACAATAAATTCATTTGATGAAAAATTAACTTCTATGTTTGTGTCTCCCTGTTACGAACAATGATCATTTTATCATCAAAATAGTGACGGGCGCAGCAACGCGCGCTATCATGGTCTCCCTGTTAATAACAATGATCTCCAGGCTTATTGTACTTACATCAAACAGCTTCTCTACAGCAACGTAAAAACTCCAGCACAAATCGTTCAATTAAATATTAATTGTTTACTGATTTAATATCAAGAAGAAGATCCATACAATCAGTGACCTTCAGAATAGGTAAGATAACAAGTAGATAGAGAAGATGTAATGCAGAATCTTATGTACCTTGTTAGGAATATTAATGCAAACTTGCAAAGGATAGATGAGTCGAGCGTGAGTTGAGTTCTCAAACGTGTCCAAGGGTGCACTGCAGGAATAACTCCACTCTAATGCACAACCACAATGGCGATGAGCAAGCAGAAAAGAAAACTTGTGAGCTTCAAGCTCTTGATCGGCCAGAATTACATTAGGCAGCAGGTTGGATGAAAGAGTTCTAGTACTGATCCTTCCCCCATTATCTTATTTACTATTCCCGCATCCACCGCGCTTCCAGACGACCTTAAGAATACCCTTCCAAAAGCTGGGCATTTGTAGAATTGCTCAACACAGAGCCAACAACAAGCTAGAAGGAACGGGACGTGCCAACGTGGTATACTAGTATGAGTAACATTACCAAGAGAAAGATGACTTACGTGTAACCTGTGCACTAATTTTTCAAAATGCGCAGAGGTGTCTACGTGCTCTTTCCATGTTGGGAAGATAGGAATTTCATTCCTGACGAAAATTCCTACATCCGATGCTAATTTACAAGATTCTTCTGGGTCCAGTGGCCTTCTGCCACCTACGATAGATGAAAGGCGAAATCTTGATTCCTTCCCAGCAAGCTTAGCTACGAACATTTTCCCTACTGTTGGGCCCCTCGTTTTTCTTGATCGTGGTGCAACTACAAAGTTAAGCATTACATCAAGCTATCATAAAGTATAACTTTATAACGGAGAATGAAACTATAAGCATTGGAAAATGTACCTTCTTCGGTGTGGGGCTCATCCTCAGGGGAGTTGTCTATGGCAGGACTAATATGGGTCAGTGGGAGATCATCAACAGTTTGTTGATGTGCTAGCAGTGTTTGGCCAGTTGTGGTTGTGTCAGCTGGGACTGGTACAGTGTGTCCTTGGGCAGTATTTCCTACCACAGCTATGATGGCGTGTATTTCACACGTTCGTTGGGCAACCCCAAGAGGAAGGTATGGTGCGCACAGCAGCAAGTTTTCCCTCAGAAAGAAACCAAGGTTTATCGAACCAGGAGGAGCCAAGAAGCACGTTGAAGGTTGATGGCGGCGGGATGTAGTGCGGCGCAACACCGGAGATTCCGGCGCCAACGTGGAACCTGCACAACACAACCAAAGTACTTTGCCCCAACGAAACAGTGAGGTTGTCAATCTCACCGGCTTGCTGTAACAAAGGATTAACCGTATTGTGTGGAAGATGATTGTTTGCAGAGAAAATGGTAAAAACAAGTATTGCAGCAGATTTGTATTTCAGTATTAAAGAATGGACCGGGGTCCACAGTTCACTAGAGGTGTCTCTCCCATAATATAAAAGCATGTTGGGTGAACAAATTACAGTCGGGCAATTGACAAATAGAGAGGGCATAACAATGCACATACATGACATGATAAGTATAGTGAGATTTAATTGGGCATTACGACAAAGTACATAGACCGCCATCCAACCGCATCTATGCCTAAAAAGTCCACCTTCAGGTTATCATCCGAACCCCTCCGGTATTAAGTTGCAAAGCAACGGACAATTGCATTAAGTATGGTGCGTAATGTAATCAACAACTACATCCTCGGACATAGCGCCAATGTTTTATCCCTAGTGGCAACAGCACAACACAACCTTAGAACTTTCCGTCACTCGTCCCGTGTGTCAATGCAGGCATGAACCCACTATCGAGCATAAGTACTCCCTCTTGGAGTTAAAAGTAAAAACTTGGCCAGAGCCTCTACTAGAAACGGAGAGCATGCAAGATCATGAAGCACGCGTTGCTGTGCCCGTCCATCTTGCAGAAAAAGTGAAGTAATGTAAATATTTTTGAAAGAATTAGATAATTTAAATTGCAAGTTTTGCTTGTTTATATTAAGTCAGAACTTATAAATTTACCTAAAAGCTTTCCTTTTTACATTTTCTCCGTATCGCTTCATGTGATGATGATGCAAAAACTGGATGGAGTAAAAATAGGATGGACCAAAAAAATTAGAACTTCCTCTCTTGTACATGATTCAACAATTCAAATATTATAGGAAGGTCAGCTTCTTGAGAGTACAAGGGTTACATCCATAGAATTGGCTATATCATGAAATGTATACATAGTAAACCGCTGAATTCAAAAAAAAAAAAAAAATAGCAAGCCTGCATCTGATTTAGGTGAGATTGGAAAAGTTCATCACCCAGCAAACCATACTAAATGCCCCTTTCCAGAAAGGGAGCTTCTTTTTCTGAAACAATGTACACATTTTCTGAAATTTTGAATCAATGCAAGCATTTAAAAACACAAGGAAATAAGAAAAGGTTACCAAATAAACTTATCCATGTCAAACCATAGCATGCTGAAACATAACCTTCCGTACCAAAGGAAGGTGAACCAATAGCTATTTATATCATCATCTCCTCACGAAGAACATTTATATCTGTGCAGTTGAACCCAAGTTCCTCATTATTCCCTCCGTCCCGGTTCATCATAGCTCGCGTAGCTGCACCTGTCAATTTTGAGGATAGAACGATAGGAATTTAAATAAATATATAATCTAAATATTAAATCTTCATGATGGTACATATTTTTTTATTTACACAAACACATACTCCCTCCGTTCCTAAAAAAAGCCTCGCAACTTTTTCTAGATACGAAGTAGCAATAGTGAGTCATAAATTCATGATCGTTCCTAAAAAAAGCCTCGCAACTTTTTCTAGATACGAAGTAGCAATAGTGAGTCATAAATTCATGATCATGTAAGTATATACATGCGGTTAATTAATTCTGCATAAAATGATTGTGAAGATATGTGGATGGTATTGGCATGGTTTTGTAAGACATGAACAATGTGCAAAAATGTAAATTTCTAACAGGAGAACTGTGATTAAGTTGATCACATGTAAGTATCTATCTGAATATTTGAAGCAACGATGAGCACTAATACATATCTGTTTTAGTGAGTGAAGCTGAATCCAATTGAAATGCAACACCAAAACTACAAATATCAAAAGTGAGTACAAGACATAATATGCGAAACATGAGCACATAATGACTGCAAATAACCCCATGACATATGAAGGAGTAATAAAGTACACACAATTGCCTTTTCCTAGCGGCAATCAATCCATGGATTTCACACGAACTATGATGAACAATTGGCAATAATTTGCCTTGTCAACAAAAGAAGTTGTATAAGATCAAACTTATCAACCCCTGCGAACATATCAAACCAATAACTATGTATATAAGTAGGAAAACTCTACACAATAAATGTCACATATGCATGTAATAGAGATTCCTTTCACCATGAAAGGTCTCATCTAATTATGGAGGCATAACAACAAGAAAAATGTGAATATATGCAATTCTAACTTGTGAGTAGCCCATTAGTTCATGGTCTGACAGTACTTAAATTTCTTATGCTATAATATCTAAATTCTAAAAAAAGGTTTTTTTAGCAAAATGGAATAGTCAAATGAGAATATACGATTTTTTTACCAGATTTGGAAAGAGATGGCAAAGGTATTCTCTGCCAGCATTCTTTTACTCGCGTACTCTGCCATTACTCGTCAAGTAAAAAGGTCTCATCAGTCAAATTAGTTGCCCAATGTGCAGCTCCACATTTGTGCCTATTTTAAGATATCATTTTAGACTTTTGGCACCTTGTAGAAGGTAGAGCCACTTCTTCAGATGAACTTAATAACGTGAAACTCAAAGACTTAGTTCCAGAAGTTTGTTCGTACAACTTGCTCATGGGTTATTCTTTGTCATAGTAAGAAGATAAATATTGAAAGAACTTCTACATTATGCAAAAATGCAATGCATCATACAAATATCCACTACTTTTTTTAAAGGAATAAATGACATCAAACTAAGACTTGTATGATGAGAAATTCATGATTCAGACCGAAAATATCAATGCGTGAGATACTGAGATGATAAGATCAAAATACTGCCACATTTGTTGCCTTTTCATGTCCTCCATGACTAAATGATCACCATTCATCAATTCCAGAATGTTTATGAAGTTATGGTACTTGCAAAATACATAGTATTGCTGATTGCACTACCACCAACCGAACATTGGCGGCCTCTGGATGACATGCCTGCAGCAATATACGCTAACACCCATGCCCAACAGATCAGAAAGCAAATTAAATCAAGCAATTAGCCAATTACCTTTCTGCTAGCTGTTCCAGGTGGACGTTGACAAGGAGATCAACTCTAGAAATACATTTCTCTATTCCCCCTGTTTGCGGAATCAGTGCAAGTGGATTGCCGCTAAATAAAATCTCACATCACACATACTTTGATAAAAGCCCAGTTCATATCTCTGTAGCAGTACCGGCCCTTGTAAGCAAGCAACACGGACAAGACCCAGCGGCGGAAGAATCAAGAAGCTCGACCATTCATCCCTTCCGTTACTATCCTATTAATGGCGTGCAGAATTATGGCGAGGTAGATGTAACGTCTATCTTCCGTTGCTATTGCCAGGAGTAGAGAGATGCGTTACTCCTCCTTTGCCTCCTCCATATATGGTATGTGCCCTTGAGTTCATTTCTCTTCCATCCATCCTTCAGTGCTCCAGCCGTTCAGCGACCATGGTTCTTGGTTTCTTACCTAGGGTTCGTTTTCCAGTTTAACTTTCCCCAATTCATCTTTTTGAGGCATCGAAAACTTTCTTGTGGTTCTTGTTTCAGGAAGATATGAACTGTCTTGCACTGTTGCACACTATGTGGAATTTCTTTGTCGCAGCAGTGGGTGTGCTTGATTTCCGTTTGGCAGGTAAGCTTATCCATCCTTAAATTTTAAACTCTTGATCAATCAAGTATCAACTTGTTTAATTATTTTCCTTCCTGAGAACATAGATACCTCCTTGATGTTGATAGGTAAGTTTAATATTTGATTTCCTACTCGTTAGTTTCCTTGGGATTATTACATCTCTAATGTTCATACGTGAGTCTATTGCTTAGTTCTGTTAATCTGTCATATGCTGCTCCTGTTGTGCCATGCTATATGTTCATTTTCAATGTGTGTAGCAGATGGTTCTACATTTACTATTGTTGTGTGAAGTTGGTCATTCAACTTGGTTTCGCAAAACATGGTGATTAAGGAGAGGAGTGGGGTAGAACAGGTGATGACAGTGATTAGGGAATAAGAGATCACTGTAGGCGGCCGGTTGTCGAACTCGAATGACAACAGGGTCGCAGGCTACTCCGAGAAGGCCAACTACTGCTTTGCATAGCCCTCTATCGCCAGGTCACGCAATAAGGACCCCCTCCAATGGCGCAGGCCGCTGTTGGAATTTTCTAGCGGCTTGCTTCAAGATATATGGAGTATTTTCTATTGTAGATTAAGCTTAAAGTTCGCTTTAAATTGAAGTTGCTGATTTGAGCAACTAAATAGAATTATGCTAAACCGGTTACCGTGCTAGAGTAACAGCCTTGTCTGGATCCGTGGATGATAGATACAAGGAGTGGCTTATGGCATCTGCAACAATAATCCCCCAAACCCTTGTCATGCTTAGCCATCCTGCCAGGTTTAATAATTCCCCTCCTATTTGACAGGAGAGAACACAGAGGTGCACCCCCTGCTGATGCCTAATGCTACAACGGATGAGCTGCAGGTTTCAGGCCTGCTGGGTGTTGCCAGATTTCAGTGTCCCTGCGTTAGATCAAAGGCATCAGAGTAGAGCAATGCAATCGTATGGAATGACCAGTGCCCTTGCCCTGGATGATGTGCTCCTACACCTTAGTCTTAGTGGACCATTGTGACATGTGTTACAGACTCGGCATAAAAGACAAACCTATGTTTGGGCGGGCGTGTAAGTGCAAAAAGTCTTGACGATAAAGCCGCACGCGGGATCATGATCCGAGAGCTCAGCTGACCTGCGACGGATACAGTATAGTACATAGAAGCAATCAGAATATCACATGCATATGATATGTTTCCCTCTCTAACGTTGCCCCAAGTCTCTCAAAGATTATCTCCCAGTTTTTTAGCAGATCGCTTAAAGTGGTCTCCATTGGCTGCTTGTAAAGGACTATGATGGTTTAAGTTAATAAAACTCCCCGGTTCATCGCAAAAAAGAAAAAAAAGATGTCAACAACACTACAATGCTCTCTAGCCATTCATGAGTAAAACAAATTTGATGAATTTATGTCGGTAGTAGTTTTGAAAATTGTGGAGTCTTATTTATACTCAAATTTTAAATGTTAGCCTATGTGCATCTGTCATCTCATTCTATCAAATTCTTCTTTTGTTCGCCACTTAAATCCTCAATCTATTATTTTGACAGTCATAATTTTCTAGATATCATATTATTATTCTCTTAACAAGGACGGGCGCAGCAACGCGCGCGTTTATGATCTAGTTGAGTAACAGTAAAATGGAACTACCATGCCCTCTTCACAGCGATTTGACGCCCCTGACCGTCCGATCGAACGATCTAACGGTGTGAAACCTATTTGTCGCACCGAACTAGCATTCTTACCGATTCGTTCCCGTTAAAAGAAGCCATTTTCGCTCTAAAGGCCCACTTTCGTTCTAGGGCTTCTACTCTCAGCAGGGTGCCACTACACGAAGGCCGACCTTTGAGAAGGGAAAAACCCATCCCCGCGCGCGCTCTCGCGACGACACGTGTCGCGCGCGGAACGTGTCCCCGGGAAAAGACGCGAATCGTTTTCCGGGTTTGGTTTTTTCCCTTTACGCGCCGGTAGACCCGTTAACAATATGCGGACCCGTTAATCTTCTTTTTCCCTTTACGCTCGCAGTACGTTTTCAAAAAATTGGGCGGGACTTTCTTTTTGGCTTTTTCCCTTTGTATTTCCGGGCTGTGAGTTTTCTGGGGAATTAATGGGAGGGAGGTAGCACTTTCAAATTACAATTTTTTTTTAATTTCAACAGAGTGCTACGAGATGACATATGTCGAAGCGATTGCTACGGCTCGGCTTCGCCTCGTATCAAGGCGCCTTCGGCGCATCAAACATTAATAAACATAATGAATGGCAGACATATGTCGTTGTCCCCGTTTGTCGTTACCCCCATATGTCGAAGCGATTGCTACGGCTCGGCTTCGCCTCGTATCAAGGCGCCTTCGGCGCATCAAACATTAATAAACATAATGAATGGCAGATATATGTTGTTGTCCCCGTTTGTCGTTACCCCCATATGTCGAAGCGATTGCTACGGCTCGGCTTCGCCTCGTATCAAGGCGCCTTCGGCGCATCAAACATTAATAAACATAATGAATGGCAGACATATGTCGTTGTCCCCGTTTGTCGTTACCCCCATATGTCGAAGCGATTGCTACGGCTCGGCTTCGCCTCGTATCAAGGCGCCTTCGGCGCATCAAATTGTTGTTTTTTTCTATTTTTTTCTTTTGGAAAGGTTTCTGTTTGATTTTCTCTTTTATTCTCTGGAAGAGGAGCACTGTACTGTGTTTCTCTTTTGATTTATCTGGAAAGATTTCCGTTTCCTCTAGCGCAGGTACACGTCCGAAGGGGTGTGAAGTACATCCCCGGCGTAGAGACGAGTACAAGGTTATGTAGGAAGAGGAGCACGGTACTCGTGTTTTTCTTTTGATTTATCCGTAAAGAGTTTCCGTTTTTTCTAGCGCAGGTACATGTTCGAATAGTGGTGAGGTACATCCCCGGCGTAGATAGGAGTACAGGTTATGTAGGAAGAGGAGCACGGTACTGTATTTCTCTTTTGGTTTCTCTGGAAAGATTTTCCGTTTCCTCTAGCGCAGGTACACGTCCGGAGGGGTGTGAAGTACATCCTCGTCGTAGAGACGAGTACAGGTTATGTAGGAAGAGGAGCACGGTACTGTATTTCTCTTTTAGTTTCTCTGGAAAGATTTTCCGTTTTCTCTAGCGCAGGTACACGTCCGAAGGGGTGTGAAGTACATCCTCGTCGTAGAGACGAGTACAGGTTATGTAGGAAGAGGAGCACGGTACTGTATTTCTCTTTTGGTTTCTCTGGAAAGATTTTCCGTTTCCTCTAGCGCAGGTACACGTCCGAAGGGGTGTGAAGTACATCCTCGTCGTAGAGACGAGTACAGGTTATGTAGGAAGAGGAGCACGGTACTGTATTTCTCTTTTGGTTTCTCTGGAAAGATTTTCCGTTTTCTCTAGCGCAGGTACAGGTCCGAAGGGGTGTGAAGTACATCCCCGGCGTAGAGACGAGTACAGGTTATGTAGGAAGAGGAGCACGGTACTGTGTTTTTCTTTTGATTTATCTGTAAAGAGTTTCCGTTTTTTCTAGCGCAGGTACATGTTCGAATAGTGGTGAGGTACATCCTCGTCGTAGAGACGAGTACAGGTTATGTAGGAAGAGGAGCACGGTACTGTATTTCTCTTTTGGTTTCTCTGGAAAGATTTTCCGTTTCCTCTAGCGCAGGTACACGTCCGGAGGGGTGTGAAGTACATCCTCGTCGTAGAGACGAGTACAGGTTATGTAGGAAGAGGAGCACGGTACTGTATTTCTCTTTTGGTTTCTCTGGAAAGATTTTCCGTTTCCTCTAGCGCAGGTACACGTCCGGAGGGGTGTGAAGTACATCCTCGTCGTAGAGACGAGTACAGATTATGTAGGAAGAGGAGCACGGTACTGTATTTCTCTTTTGGTTTCTCTGGAAAGATTTTCCGTTTTCTCTAGCGCAGGTACAGGTTCGAAGGGGTGTGAAGTACATCCCCGGCGTAGAGACGAGTACAGGTTATGTAGGAAGAGGAGCACGGTACTGTGTTTTTCTTTTGATTTATCTGTAAAGGGTTTCCGTTTTTTCTAGCGCAGGTACATGTTCGAATAGTGGTGAGGTACATCCCCGGCGTAGAGACGAGTACAGCCTAGGTAGGAAGAGGAGAACGGTACTGTATTTTTCTTTTTGATTTATTTTCCTCTAGCGCAGGTACACGTCCGAAGGGGTGTGAAATACATCCTCGTCGTAGAGACAAGTACAGCGTCACAACCAAGAGGAGTACGAGGTAGTTTCTCTGTTTGTTTCTCTGGAAAGGTTTTCCGTTTTCTCTAGCGCAGGTACAGGTTCAAAGGGGTGTGAAGTACATCCTCGGCGTAGAGACGACTACAGGTTATGTAGGAAGAGGAGCACGGTACTGTGTTCTCTTTTGATTTATGTGGAAAGATTTTCCGTTTCCTCTAGCGCAGGTACACGTCCGAAGGGGTGTGAAGTACATCCTCGTCGTAGAGACGAGTACAGGTTATGTAGGAAGAGGAGCACGGTACTGTATTTCTCTTTTGGTTTCTCTGGAAAGATTTTCCGTTTCCTCTAGCGCAGGTACACGTCCGAAGGGGTGTGAAGTACATCCTCGTCGTAGAGACGAGTACAGGTTATGTAGGAAGAGGAGCACGGTACTGTATTTCTCTTTTGGTTTCTCTGGAAAGATTTTCCGTTTTCTCTAGCGCAGGTACAGGTTCGAAGGGGTGTGAAGTACATCCCCGGCGTAGAGACGAGTACAGGTTATGTAGGAAGAGGAGCACGGTACTGTGTTTTTCTTTTGATTTATCTGTAAAGAGTTTCCGTTTTTTCTAGCGCAGGTACATGTTCGAATAGTGGTGATGTACATCCTCGTCGTAGAGACGAGTACAGGTTATGTAGGAAGAGGAGCACGGTACTGTATTTCTCTTTTGGTTTCTCTGGAAAGATTTTCCGTTTCCTCTAGCGCAGGTACACGTCCGGAGGGGTGTGAAGTACATCCTCGTCGTAGAGACGAGTACAGGTTATGTAGGAAGAGGAGCACGGTACTGTATTTCTCTTTTGGTTTCTCTGGAAAGATTTTCCGTTTTCTCTAGCGCAGGTACAGGTTCGAAGGGGTGTGAAGTACATCCCCGGCGTAGAGACGAGTACAGGTTATGTAGGAAGAGGAGCACGGTACTGTGTTTTTCTTTTGATTTATCTGTAAAGGGTTTCCGTTTTTTCTAGCGCAGGTACATGTTCGAATAGTGGTGAGGTACATCCCCGGCGTAGAGACGAGTACAGCCTAGGTAGGAAGAGGAGAACGGTACTGTATTTTTCTTTTTGATTTATCTGGAAAGATTTCCGTTTCCTCTAGCGCAGGTACACGTCCGAAGGGGTGTGAAGTACATCCTCGTCGTAGAGACAAGTACAGCGTCACAACCAAGAGGAGTACGAGGTAGTTTCTCTGTTTGTTCAAGTATAGCATTCGTTTGGACAAACTGCCTGCAAATCAGCTCTGCATGGTAAAATAATTGGACTTTTTTACATGCTTTCACGAGGTTTATAGAAATTAACCATGTGGCATGAATGATACGTTATTCTCCAGACGTATAACTTGATGTGGCAAGCTATGCTCCGGTATGCTGGATGAGAGAAAAGAAGAGTATGTTTGTTTCTTCCCCAGTTCAACAAGCTAGCTAGCCTGACGGGCGATCTTCTGGATTTCACTGCAGAATAAATTGGGCCGTCGAAGACTTCAGGAACAGCCTTTTCCAGAACAAAGATTAATCTGCACGCTTGTTGCTTCTGTTCAGATAAGACGGTGGCCGGCCATTTCAGCCTACCCTCTCTGGTTGCTCATTCAGACTGCTAGCTATGAATTAAAGATAAGAAAGACTCGATTATGGATGAAAACGGGGTGGAAACGAACAGAACTGACTGGTGACACATTATTGCAGAAGGTAATTCTGCATATACTACTGAACAGCTCTAGATTGCAGATTGGTTAGGCCACTGTTAACGACGGCGACATGGGGATGGCGGATAGCAAGCACGGGAAGAGGAAGGAGAGCAGCGGCTGGTGCGTCTCCCACCGTTGGGTAGTGGGTAGGACGGAGGTTCCCTCGCGTCGCGCGCACGGTGTGGTTCCGTCCGCTTCTCCTCGGCGCTCTCGATTCCGTCCGCTTCTGCCGCCTTCGGTGATCCAACCGCTGCCGCCTAGAGGTCGGGGGGAGAGACGCGTCGCCCCATCTCCTTCTCGCTGTTCTCGATCACATCTGCCTCCGCCGCCCTCGGTGCTCTAGCCGCCGCCCAGGGATCGCCGGGGGGAGACTACATCACTGAGAGATTAAGAGAGGATGAATGACGTCACAGACGAGAGGATTAATCGGTGAATATGATATGCCTCAATTTGCTTGAGATGTGTGCAAATATGTTGATTTGTTGCTTTAAGATTTGTGCAGTTTTATCTGATGATTCGGCCGTTTAAATGGAGGCTCCTTTTTTATAAAGTTCGTAAAATATATCAAAGGTTCCGGTCCCACATTTTTGGTTCCGTCAATTTGGTTCCGTCTTTTTATCACCATCAGATCGGGGTGTATGGACGGTTGTTAAAAATGCCAATCACTGTAAAACTTGTATTCTTTAAGATAAGAGTGAATTCCACTTTTTGTTAAGATAATAATAATAAATGGCATAAAAAAGACATCTGAGATCAGACCTTCGTTACACGGGAAACAAAAATCGTTGCAGTTGTAAAATCAGGGCATTGTAATTTTATTCATGACAATTATATTACAATGCACTCGAAGGCAAAGTTGATTAGAGAACAATTAAGATTGCTGGCCACTCAGAAGTTGTACAAATTCAGGGCATAGAGAACATGTTGTCATTTCCCGTTTGTGCGATTGCAGACAAGATTTGGTTGGGAAAATGCTTCAACATAATTGTGTTAAAAACAATACTATTACAACTTGATACCAGATGCAAACCAAGCAGAAAGACCAAACATAAACAATTAATAAAGAAAGAACAGTCCATCAATTCATCTTCCTCGTGAAGGTGGGTGCTAGGTGGAAGGGCGCTGGTGGCAAGAAACTAATGTCGCCCAACATATTTTTTGCTCACCTCAAGGTCTTCTTCAACGCTGCCTACGACTGACACCATGATCGATCATGGCTGGAGAACACGGTGTGATTGAGCCACGTCTGTAACTGTAAGGTATCTGAATTCTGAACCATAGGTGCAAGTGCAGGGAAGTGAAAATGTGACATATCAGGTAGTCACAGCTCGTTACACAGTTACAGCATACATGGTTATAAAGTTGTTTTTCTGAGTGTAACTATGCGCGCGAGAAAGTGCATGGTGTATTTGTACTTTGTACTAACCATCTTTCCTTGGTCCTTGAATCCTGGATTCATGTCCCCGACCCTTCTTCCCAGGGGCACGACGAGATGAGCTGGAGAGATTCAAGCATGCCAACCCGTATTATCTCCCATGCACCATTTTTTCGCTTACACCAACGATACGCCACTGCGTCCTCTTGCGCCGGCGATCGGCTGCTGCCACCTCGTCATGATCGTCCTCGAGCCGCTAAGGCTGCCGCCTCCGCCTCCTCCTCGTCGCCCATTGTTGACGTCGCCATGGCTCTCTCGCCCGCCGTCGTCGCCTCCTTAATTTCTGGGACAATCAACAAAGAAACAACAAGAATTGCTGGATTAGAACGTAGGATCTGATAACGTGATAGGGTGTGAGGAGGAAATCAAATTCCTGCAAACAAGAGGGAACTTAGAGGCATCGAGGATGACCTAGGGGAGAGGAGGTGGGAAGGCCATAAGAGCATCTCCACTCGTCCCCCCGAACAGGCCCCCGGCGAGCGTTTTTTCCATCCGGACGGCGTAATTCGGCCTAGTCGCGCACCCGGTTCCTCGTTTTCGTCCGGATTTGGGCCTAAATCCATCCGGCGATCCCACGCCATCCCCGGCCCCCCGGGGAGCGCTCGGGGACTCCGGACGAAACGAAAGCGCGCGAAACGGCGAGGCAACTTCCCGCGCATCCGGTGGCCCCAACTTGTCGGCGAGAGAAACCGATCGTCGTCCTCATCGCATCGTCTCCCGCGCGCTGTAAAAGCCTGCCGCCGGTCCGCATTCGCCGGCCACGCGGCGAGTTAATGTCGTCGTCTTCCGCGCACGCATCGTCTTCCGCGCGCACTAAAGGCTGCCGCCGGTCAGCTCGCCGCGGACGCGTCGCATTCCACGCGGCATTTAATCCCCGCGCCAGCCACGCCTATATACGCCGGTCCGATCACCGCGAGGCGTACCCCGTGCTCCACTCTCCCTCCACTCTCCCTCTACTCCCAAGATGGCGTTCTACGACGACGACGGCGCAGCCAACAACGGCTTCCCCGCCGGTCGCTCCACGCGTGGGAGGGGCACCTCCTCCACCGGGCGGGGTACCCCTGCCCGCCGGACACGAGGCCTCCCGGAGGCGGCTGGCGGCTAAGTGCCGGCGGCGTTCCAATCCCGCCGCCGCCGCGGGGCCATGCCCTCGACGTCGCCATCGAGGAGGCGAGGATGACGATGACCGACGAGGAGCGCGCCGACCCGCGCCACCACCCCGACAACTACACGCGGTGGAACTCCTACTTCCTCCGGCGGTGGGAGCGGGAGCTGGCGGCCTACGACGGCCCGCCGCCTCCGCCTGCGCGCAACAACGCCGCGTGCCGCCGACGGTGGTGGAGCGCGCCGGAAAGGACGTTGGCGAACGTCCTCGCGCACATCGAGGGCGGCAACTTCCCGGTGCTCACGATGCCCCCTCTATCGGCATCGAGGGCACCGGCGAGCCGCCGTCGGGGAAGCGTCTGGCAGCCACGGCGCATGGCTGCCAGCTCGTCGTCTTCCGGATCGGCGTCAAGGTCATCCTTGGCGCCGGTGAAGAGGGAGGAGGCGACGTCGCCTTCGACGCCGGTGCGCGTCAAGAAGGAGCCGGCGTCTCCGCCGGCGACCGAAGGGCGCAGCGGCGGCGCCCTCGTCATCCGAGAACAGCCTTCCGCGCCGCGGAGCGGCCGGAAGAAGACGAAGAAAGAGGCCGCCGCAAGCCAGCTCGCCGAGGAGGAGGCGAAGCGCGCGGAGGACGCCGCGATGGCGGAGGCGATCGCCGGGTCGCCGCACGACATGGAGGAGGAGAAGCGCGCGGACGACGCCGCACCGGACCGGGCGAGGCGCGACCGGGAGCGCGAGGAGGAGGAGCAGCGGCGGCGGCTGCCGGACCCGGCCGCCGCACGCCAACTCGCCGCCCGCGCCGCTCCAACCGCCAACGACGATCTCGCGCGGTACCGCCGTCCTGCGACACCTCCATCCGGCGTCGCTGTCCCCGTCGTCGACCTCGAGTCCTCCGACGACGACCGGGTACAAGCCGTCCCCGGGGTGGGGAGACGCCGGCCGGGGCAGCAGCAGCCGGGCCGCGCAGCCGAAGGCCAACGACGACGGCTCCGACGACGACGGCGGCGACTACACGGTGTTCTACCGCCATTTCGGCATGTAGAGCGCCGTGTTTTAAAATTAGCGTTTGCATTCCCCTAGCCGAATTCGAAATATAGTCGAATTCGGCCTCTATGTATGAACTCCTCCCGTAATGTAATAAATATCATTAAATTTAGTCTATATTCACCCGTTTTTAGCCGTAGTTTGTCAAGTTTCCGTTTTTTAAATTCGCATCGTCGACTTCGCCTGGGCACGCGGCTGGGAAACTACTACTCCCCACGCCAAATCTTCCTCCAATCCGGACGAAAATTTCGCCGGATTTGGGCGTGGGGAGCGCCAACGAGTGGGGATGCTCTAAATAGTCGTCCACTACAACCGGAAGGGAGGGAAGCAGAAAAGTGGCGACACACCTTCTGCGCCATTAATTGCTCCAAAAAATTAATTCCCCGAAGGAAACGGCTGCACCATCGTGGCCTTCCCCTGCGTACGGAAGAGAAACGAGACAGATGAACCGTATGGCACCTGCCTCCCATACCGAACGGAGGCCCAATTAGAAACATCTCGGCCCGATTCACGGGAGAGCGTCTAGCTCCATCTCAAGAGTAGCTGCCCAGCAATGTTTCGTGGGCTGTGACGCGCGGGAGGAGAGTAAAAACGGCCCCGGGAAAACTTTAGAAGAAAAATCTTTACGTACCGGCCCAGTTCATATCTCTGGCAGTTCATATCTCTACAAGGTGGATGCCTTAGATCAAACAGAGTTGTCTTAGAAGGGGTACTCTAAGGGAGGGCTGTGGTTGCTATGCAACTCATTGTCCTCAGTAGGTCCCAGATACATGGCTGGATAAAACTTGCTTGCAGGAGATGTATCCCTCATCTTCAACTTTAATTACTATCGCGGTGAACTCATAGTGAAAGTAGATGAATCAGGCTTTGCAATGGAATTGTGTTGATGTTTTCCTTTTAATGATTCTCCAGGCAATTTGGAAGGAGGAATGGACACTGTCTGCGAGGACGCGAGCTGCCCCAATCACAACTGGGGTTAGGCTGGCGCCTGGCGGTGATACTCGCACCGCCACCATCACGATCCTTGGTGACACTTGCGCTCACAAATGCAAGTAAGAGATTGATTCTTTTTCTCTTATTATTGCATACATTAGGCATCACAAATAGTTGCTTAGGTTCTTAGCCCATGTACATGGAAGCGTAGATATCTTTGTATTTCAGGATTAGCTTTAGCTATCCATTTTTAGGATTTGTGTGTGTGCACATTTCTGTATGCTACGCTGCAGGGCTACACCTTGAGCCGTGTAACTGTTAGTGCAAAGAATTTGAATTTTTAGTTTCGTGTATGTGTTTACTATATGCCAACCCTGACGAGTAGTTCCTGCAGTACCTCAACGGTGTGGAGTCCATGCTCAACGCCAAGGTGCTGCAGAGCTATGTACTAGGACTGACAAAATGGGAGACTTGCAACCCTACACACTGGCTGCCACATCCCCCATCAGCAATCAGGTACACCATACACCTAATGCTAATTGCTCAATGAACTTGTCCGGTGGGTTGTTGGGTTTGTATGGGCTGTGTTATGTGACTGTAAGGGGCATATTAGATTCGGTGGTGTGAGAAATCCCCCATCAGCAATCAGGTACACCATACACCTAATGCTAATTGCTCAATGAACTTGTCCGGTGGGTTGTTGGGTTTGTATGGGCTGTGTTATGTGACTGTAATGGGCATATTAGATTCGGTGGTGTGAGAAATGTGAATGTCGCAAACTTTAATTTTAGTCTGTGGAGTTTTCCATTGATTGCACTGCATATGCGGTTATTGTATATTTCATGGAAATTTCACTATGATTGCTCATTTTGCACCTTTGTTCAGTATCAGAGTGTAGTTGTTTGATTACTGGCAACAATCAATATTTTTCACACCTATCCCTTTTTTTTTGCAAATGCAGATCACCTTGCTTCCAAACAGCCCTCCTGGGTTTCGGTGTTCGACCATGCCCTTTGGAGCGCCTCACTCTACCATCTCTCGATCTCTTTTCTTGACATGATGATCGCCTGTTTCAATTGTAAGTGGTTCCTCTCGTGAAGATTCATATC
>NC_061509.1:226827059-226852339 GCF_022539505.1 Lolium rigidum
TATATAAAACATGTGAGTATTGTCATAAAACTAGCATGGAACATAAGAAATTATAGATATGTTTGAGACGTATCAATGACACATGAAAGGTTCAAGTTGCTAACCGCGATCGAGGAAAAATAAATGAGAAAGCTCAAGTGTGGCTCGGACACTTCATATCATGTTTCTTTCAATCTCTCGGGCATTTCATCGAACACCTTGTGTGCATAAGAGGAACCAAAATCAAACCCACCACCCACTTGTGAATATTGTGAAGAGAAGTGGCACCAAATGGCTAAGTGAGTGTGCTGAACGGTATATATAGGGTGGGGTTTTAGTCGCGGTTGGCAAAGGCATTCGGGCACCTTTAGTCGCGGTTGGCCAGGCCAACCGCGACTAAAGCTCCTCCCGTCCACCAGCTGGCCACCGAGCGCCCTCGGCCCAGGCCTTTGGTTGCGGTTCGCCTCACGAACCGCGACTAAAGACTCCATTAGTCGCGGTTAGTATATTTTGGGAACTAATGGGGGCGGATGGAAGGCTCTTTTTCTACTAGTGATATAAATTCAGTTTACTTTCCTTTTTCCTTTTTAAGGAAAACAGATGCATGATTCAGTTAATCAATTATTTGGTGTGACACTTCAGTTTTCGATTTATTTAGTTCAGGGAGACATGTAGTACGTACCTACGCCCATCCATCCACCCATCCGTGTTCAATGATTTTTTTGTCCAGTGTTTTGGGCCAACACCGCAGCGCCACGCAATACACAACCATCAATCCGTTGTTCTCCAACTGTATGCTGTTAGCGGCAATACCGCGGCTCAGCTCGATGCCTGTTCAGTGTTTACTGAGATCATGCATGCGTTATATTCTTTTACGAAAATTCCACAGATGCATGCATTGCCATTGATCTATGCAACTCTGATTTCGTGGTGGTTTTGCCAGTGTGATGGCTCTCGTGACATCGATTCGTCATAATTTGTAGTGCAGCGTGAGTGCGTGACATACTTACATGATCATGAAACCTAAATCCATGAGGCATGTATATATTGTTGTAGTGTAGGACCACACGAAGCCAAAAAAGAATGATAGTACGAAGCCAAGTACTAGCATCAATCTAGTGTCAACACCTCGATCCATTTCCTTTGTCCCCGTTACTGATCTGCTAAAATGACCACACGAAAAGAGTAATTGTTTCCCTCACGAGACTAATCTTGTCTTGGGGCTTAGAGAGCCAAATTAGCATGCCCTATATATCAAGTCCTTGAGCTGTAGTGGTGACTGCAACCGGAGGTGTGGCGGCGCGGGCAGGTGGGCTCGACCCGGATGGGCCTGAAGGGCCTTTGAGATCATGCACCTTGTGTTTCCTACGCGTGGCAACGACGCTCCGCAGCTCTGACCGTATAACTTGGGCGTCGAGGCCGCGTCCCCGGGTATGGCGGTGGCAGCCTCCTCCTTCCGTCTGAGTTGTAGGAGGAGGAGGAAACCCAACCGACGCGATGAGCAGTGAGCCATGCTGATGGCGGATCGGGCGGAGGCATCTAGGTCAGGGTGAGAGAGTTGTGAGACCACTCCCTGAGCCATCGGGGGAGAGAGAGGAGAGAGTGACTGTTCGGTTGTCCGTTGCATCACGACACGAGGGCATTTCATGAATCCCAAAAAGCTTGTGAATAGGAGTAAGTTTCTGCGTGAATACCTCGATGCCTTATATTTTAGCATGGAGAAAGCATATTCTTTGTCAGACTTTTATTGAACGATCTAATCTGCAAAGGCGAGACCCGCCCCCCGTTTCCATAAAAAAAGTTGAAGGCCCATCGACCAGACCAGACCGTCGTTTTCTCAATGGTGCCGCGTCAGTCGTCGCTAGCTACCTATGAGTCGGCAGTCAGTGGTCGCTTGTACTACCTGTCAGTGTACAGTAGACGAGAGATGGATAGATAGGCTCGCGAGATCGGGCAACCAAGAAATGATTCAGCTTTTCCTTTTTTTTCTTCAGGGAAACAGATACATGATTCAGTTAGCAATGGTTTGGTGTGGCCCGTCGGCTCAGTTTAGCTCACGGAGACGCTCATCCGTCCATCCATCCTTGGGTTAATCATAGTGCATAGTATCATATTATAATATTAATGCATATGATACTTGTCTATGATATTATCACAATAGTGGATGGTATTATAGAGTAGTATCATAATCTTCTAAATTTATTGTTTTGTAGAATCCCAATACAAAATGTGTGTACACGATCTATTTAGCATTAGCTTTTCTCGTAACGTGCGTTATGAGTATCCACCTATGTTATTCTAATCTTATCTCTCCTCATTAATTAGAGGTCACATCAGCATTTTGTGGGCTTAAAATGCATGATACTACCTAAAATACTAGTACTATGGCCAACGGACGAGCACTGTTTTGGGCCAATGGCCCTGAGCCACGCAACAACTTTAATGTTATGGAACTGTTGACTGCTCGCGGCACCGTGGCTACCTCACCTTGTGTCTGATTACTGAAATCATGCGTGTGCATTAAACTTGATCTGTGCAACTCGATTCCGTGGTGGTTTTTCCATATTGGATTGGATCGTCACATCGATTCACCGTAGTTACTACAGCGTGCCATACTTACATGATCATGAATCCATGATTGAGTGGTTGATGTTGATCAGATCGATGAGTGCACGGTCGATGACCGTCATGATTGAGTGATTGATGCTGATCAGATCGATGAGTGCACGGTCGATGACCGTGAATCCTGAATCTATATATATGGCTACGATCGAGCCTCTACGATGCATGCATATGTTACTGGATTGGTGTATGTTAGTTGCATTTGAATCAACTTGTACTTACTAGAATGGACAACACCCTCATTTCCTCTCATCCCATTAATTGTTTCCCTCCGAGTTTCCGAGACTAATCTTGAGAGCAAAAGGCTGCGAATTATATTACCATAGCATCCGATACAATAAGGTCCGAAATACCCGTCGGAGGTACTGATACGCGTACAGCACGCGACCGTTGGGAACCCCAAGAGGAAGGTGTGATGCGTACAGCGGCAAGTTTTTCCTCAGTAAGAAACCAAGGTTTATCGAACCAGTAGGAGCGAAGAAGCACATTGAAGGTTGATGGTGGCGAGATGTAGTGCGGCGCAACACCAGGGATTCCGGCGCCAACGTGGAACCTGCACAACACAACCAAAGTACTTTGCCCCAACGAAACAGTGAGGTTGTCAATCTCATCGGCTTGCTGTAACAAAGGATTAGATGTATAGTGTGGATGATGATTGTTTGCAGAAAACAGTAGAACAAGTATTGCAGTAGATTGTATTCGATGTTAAAGAATGGACCGGGGTCCACAGTTCACTAGAGGTGTCTCTCCCATAAGATAAATAGCATGTTGGGTGAACAAATTACAGTTGGGCAATTGGCAAATAGAGAGGGCATGACAATGCACATACATGATATGATGAGTATTGTGAGATTTAATTGGGCATTACGACAAAGTACATAGACCGCTATCCAGCATGCATCTATGCCTAAAAGTCCACCTTCGAGGTTATCATCCGAACCCCTTCCAGTATTAAGTTGAAAACAACAGACAATTGCATTAAGTATGGTGCGTAATGTAATCAATAACTACATCCTCGGACATAGCATCAATGTTTTATCCCTAGTGGCAACAGCACATCCACAACCTTAGAACTTTCTGTCACTGTCCCAGATTTAATGGAGGCATGAACCCACTATCGAGCATAAATACTCCCTCTTGGACTTAAGAGTAAAAACTTGGCCAGAGCCTCTACTAATAACGGAGAGCATGCAAGATCATAAACAACACATAGGTAATAGATTGATAATCAACATAACATAGTATTCTCTATCCATCGGATCCCAACAAATACAACATATAGCATTACAGATAGATGATCTTGATCATGTTAGGCAGCTCACAAGACCCGACAATGAAGCATAATTAGGAGAAGACGACCATCTAGCTACTGCTATGGACCCATAGTCCAGGGGTGAACTACTCACTCATCACTCCGGAGGCGACCATGGCGGTGAAGAGTCCTCCGGGAGATGATTCCCCTCTCCGGCAGGGTGCCGGAGGCGATCTCCTGAATCCCCCGAGATGGGATTGGTGGCGGCGGCGTCTCTGGAAGGTTTTCCGTATCGTGGCTCTCGGTACTGGGGGTTTCGCGACGAAGGCTATAAGTAGGCGGAGGAGATAGGTCAGGGGGCGACGCGAGGGGCCCACACACTAGGCCGGCACGACCAGGGCTTGGGCCGTGCCGCCCTAGCGTCTGGCCACCTCGTGGCCCCACTTCGTATCATCTTCGGTCTTCTGAAAGCTTCGTGTGAAAATAGGCCCCTGGGCGTTGATTTCGTCCAATTCCGAGAATATTTCCTTACTAGGATTTCTGAAACCAAAAACAACAGAAAACGACAGAATCGGCTCTTCGGCATCTCGTTAATAGGTTAGTGCCGGAAAATGCATAAATATGACATAAAGTATGCATAAAACATGTAGATATCATCAATAATGTGGCATGGAACATAAGAAATTATCGATACGTCGGAGACGTATCAGGTACCTCTACCCAACACCTATTACACTTATTCACGCAGCCTAACTTCGCAAATTCATGAGCAACATCATTAGCAGATCGACGAACTGCCTTGATTACCTTGTCTTCAAACCCGGATAGAAGACCTTTTATTTCCTCCACCAACTGGCCATGAAGAGATCTATCCCTGTCTTCCCTCTGAATCTTTGCAACCGCCCACGCAGAGTCCATCTCCAGTATAATCTTCTGAGCCCCAAGATCCTTCGCCAATCCCAAGCCCAAGCGACAAGCCAGGAGCTCGGCTCCTTCCGCGTCGACGACATAGGGGAAAAAATGGCTTGCTCCTGCACAGAACTCACTGTGGCAATTGCGAACAACTGCACCGCCCCCTCCGTTGTTCTCCGCATGACGAAAGGCACCGTCGACATTCACCTTGAGGAAGCCTCCCTCCGGGCGCTGCCAACGCTCCACAACTCTGTTCTTGGTCCCTGGAGACCTCGAATGGATGTCCTTCCACTCTGAAGCCCCCGCTAAGGTTTGGGCCACAATCACGGACGGATTTCTCACCAGCTTCGATTCCCTCGCATCATTTCTTGCCTGCCAGAGGTTGTAGAGCAGAAAGAAAAACCAGGTCGTCTGATCCCCATCGCTTTTTCCTATCCAGTCGAGAAGCCATCCTCGCAGATCAGCGTGACACGCCAGTCTCTTCGGCGGCGGCTCCCAATGAAGACCTGTCTTCTCAGACAACAGTGTCCAAGCTTGAGCAGAATGGGGACAAAGCCAAAAACGATGTACTAAGCTCTCAGTTCTGCCGCACGCTAGACAGAAAGCTCCGTCTTTTATCTTCCTATGACTGAGCTCAGAACCCACCGCCAGGCCATTCTCCACCAAACGCCACACATGGACTTTTATCTTCCCAGGGACTTGGGCCGCCCAGAGAGCCAGCCACCCATGATGCTCGCTGCAAGAATTGGAGGAACCAGTGTCCCCACTTCTCCCCCGCTTCCTTTTCACCGCAAGATGGTAGGCTGATTTCACCGAAAAGAGGCCAAATTTTGTATGATTCCATGCCATCACATCACCCGAACCAGCGCAGCCAACTGGGGTGCGCAGGATGTCCGCCACATCTACATCATAGAAAACTTCATTAAGCTTGGCTTCATCCCACGCCCCCCCTCAGGTCTAATATAGTGGCTGACCATATCCTGACATTCTTGAACTCTCCTTCCCAGTGGAAAAAGAGCACCACTCCTAGGAATCCAATTGTCTTCAAGGGCATTTATTGATTGCCCGTCGCCCACTCTCCAAATAATTCGAAGCGCGCTTCGGGCAGGGGGGCGACATGAAATCACAGTTCCTAAAGTACCTCGCTTTCAAAACTCTCACGCACAATGAGTCCGGAGTCGTGATCAAGTGCCAACCTTGTTTGGCCAGGAAAGCTTGATTGAAACACTCAAAATCTCGGAATCCCAAGCCCCCTTTCTCCTTGCTCTTGTACATTCTTTCCCAGGCAATCCAATGCACCTTTTTATGCCCATCCTTATCTCCCCACCAGAAATTTGAAGAAATAGAACTCAGTTGCTTGCACAGCTTCTTTGATAGCTGAAAACAACTCATCGTGTATGCCGGGACAGCTTGAAGAACAGACTTTACTAACACACTCTTCTCCTCCTTTGACATTTCCTGCCCCTTAAGTCTTTTCACTTTTCCCCACGTTCTCTCTCTGAGATTTTTAAAGCACCCTTCTTTTGATCGGCCGACGACAGCGGGCAGTCCCAAATATCGTTCAGAAAGTGCTTTAGATGTAATGCCAAGAACTTGCTTCAAGGCCGGTTTTGCACCCTCCGCGCACCCTGCTCCAAAAAAGACAGAAGATTTCTGCAAATTCACTTTTTGACCCGAGCTGGCTTCATAATCCGCTAGAACCCTCCTCAAAGTCTGCAAACTGTCTGTCGAGGCCTCCAAGAAAACGACGATGTCGTCAGCAAACAGGAGATGTGTAATATGTGGTCCCCCGGCTCCAAACTGCACGCCTCGCAGTTGGTTTAGCTGCTGCGCCTCTTTGAGAAGAGCCGAGAACCCCTCGACACAGAAGAGAAACAGATATGGAGAGATCGGGTCCCCCTGCCGCAAGCCTCTCGAAGGAGTAAAAGGAGAAGATAAATCCCCATTCAACTTAACTGCAAACCTCACAGACGTAATACATGTCATCACCATCTCCACCCAAGCACTAGCAAAACCCAATTTCAGTAGCATCTTCTCCAAAAAAATTCATTCCACCCTATCATATGCCTTAACCATGTCAAGTTTTACTGCACATAACGGGGTCTTCCTCTTCCTTGTTCTAATGGCTTGAGTGCACTCATAAGCTATAAGAACATTGTCAGTGATTAGCCGCCCGGGCACAAACGCACTTTGTTCTTCCGAAATTAGGATCGGAAGAACCCTCTTCAACCTGTTCGCCACCACCTTCGAAGCAAGCTTATACAGTACATTACACAGGCTAATGGGTCGAAACTGAGACAGAATTTCCGGAGAATTAACCTTCGGGATTAGCACTAGGATGGTATCATTAAAATCATCAGGGGTGCCTCTTCCCGCCAAGAAATCCCGGATCGCCGAACAGACAGCCCCCTTCATGTCGGCCCAGTGGCGCTGATAAAACAAGGCAGGCAGCCCGTCCGGCCCGGGTGACTTCGTCGGGCCCATCTGAAAAAGGGCCGTTTCAATTTCCGAATCCGAGACTGGAGCGGACAACTTCACATTCATAGCATCTGTGACGAATCTAGTGATCCGATCCAGAATTCTTGCCATGGGGATGTTGCACGTTATGCAGATCTTAGAAGACAAATCTTGTACTCTACGTGCTCTCGTGGCAACAGTTCACAAAGATTTCCAGACAATTCATATCTTGCCGTCGCCAACTCTCGGTTAGCCGAGATTTTAGTTTGCTCTCGGTCGATAGGTTGGATTGACCCTTTCTTTTCTATTCTTTTCTTGTTTTTGGCCTTTTTTTTAGGGATTGTGTTTTTTTTTTTGGGAATGACTCAGCTTTGCTGTTATACTTGGGCTATTTTTTCTTGTCTTTTTTAGATGCATTTTTTATTGATGTATCTATATTTAGAGAAATTAAATAGTACTGTGTAATTGCTGTTAAACTCTCCACACTCAATTGGTTATTAGTACTCCCTCCGTTCTCTTTTAGTCTACATTCTAGGAAAAATCAGACAAATTAGTAGTGCATTTATTAGTACTAGTTAAGTTGATAAACAACCAATCAAAACTACATTGAAAATAGTGGCATCCAATAGATAAATGAGGGCCACTTTGTTTTCCGTATTCTTGTTGACTAAAAACTAGAATGTAGAGTATTTCAGAACAAATTTTAGGTCTAGAATGCAAAGTATTTCAGAACGGAGGGAGTATGCAATTGCATGCACAAACAGTATTAAATTCAAGGTTTAAAATCATTACCATTAGCGATATTATATTCTGATTCAAAAAAGAAACCAACATATTATAATTCATCACCATGAAAAAGTGAAAGCAACTTCCTTTTTTAAAGAGAAAAACTCGGACGCTTGGGCCAATAGGCTGGAAAAAAATAGTGCGCTAATGCTATGAATGTTTAGCGCGATATAGCATGTTATTTCGCAAATAACTTCACAGCGAGCAAAATTACGAAAATTTAGTGTGGACCATCTAAATATGTTATAGCGTGGACCATTTAAATTACAGTAGACATGAGGTGTAATCAAACATAAAATCTCCATGCAATCAGTTCTGAAGATAAATGTTGGTCGTCAGTCGAGCCCGGATACGTCCTTCAGATTACTCTGGTTAGAAACACTTGTGCCATATGTATGTTCTAGGAAAAATGCACATGCTTTGCATCGGGATACGAAAAAATTAACTTTTGAAAAATTTGTTTCAAAGTTTGTCCAAAGTCGTTCAACCCTTGTAATCAACGTTATTGGTTAGTGTTATCAATGCACTGGTCAAATAAAGCAAGATTATCAAGTACTACATAATCTCTCTAAACAAAAATACCCATCAATGCTTAATTTCTATAAATATTGAAGAGTGGCGGCAATGATGCTAATTTGAAAATCTTGATGCAATTTCTTTTGCCCCAAACTGAATATATGATATTGTACATTAGTTACTTCCCTTTGATCATTTATACATGTATATACACACCAATCAAATGTAGGTTTTCATACATACTACAGCATCTTGTCTTGACATATATAACTCGTTCCAGTTCTCTGTCTAGCCATCAAAAGTGTAATTTACAGAACCTTAATTTATCAGAAGCTTAAGCTACCATACATTACTCCAGATGTAGAACTCTTGCTATCTAAACAAAAGAAGCAACTTCAATCTGCTAACCTGCCTGATTCATCTGCATGCCTCGAAGGTGACGAGGCACAGAAATACAATAGTAAATCAAGACATTTAGAAACCTATAACTTTAATTGATCTTAAGTGTTTTTCTCTAAACTTTCAGAGCAGTGCAACAGTTACACAACCATTGAAATCAAGTTCTGGACCTGTTGGTCCATCTAAAACAGCGCTAGAAAGATTACTTCTAACCTTGGTTTCTTGCAGCAACAACAGCAACATGCACTACGCATTCAAGAAGTTGTTGGATTTAGAAGGAGATTACGCACTACAAATCAGCGACAAACATGAGGCACGCATTGGAGGAGCGTCGTGGTGGTCAGGGACGGAGCCAGGATCGAAACATGAGGGGGGCGAACTGTGTTGTGAACTTCATAAGGGGGGCAGACATGGATAAATCACCATGAAAAAACAGTTTAAGTGCCTACTATTCTTCACAAAATCTCCCCCCCTCGTCCCCCCTTGTCTCCGTCCCTGGTGGTGGTCGTGCGGCTACTCGCGGACCTCTACCTCCTTCCCTGATCTCCTTGACGCTGGTAGGAACGCCGACCCTCCCTCCTACTTGTCCTGGCTGGCACCCAGGGCATGTCACCCAAGGCCACGGCATCTTGCCGGACGCACACCCTGCACCGCTTCCGCTTCCGAGTCCGATGCCGCCACCGCCCCACCACATACATAGAAAGTCCAAGCATTTTGGGGGGAGAAAAACTTAACAAAACACATGAGTAACAGCGGAGCACTCAGCCACGCACATGTCCACATCACGATAAAACAAAGCTCCCTCGTATCCTCAGTTCTCACACGTACATGACTGCCATGTACGCAACGCAAGCTCCCTTGTTTCCAACTAACCACAGTCCACAGTCACTAGACTTTTGAGTGTGTGAAGGTTAACAAGTCAAAAACCAACAGGTACACAGATCTGTGGGGATCCGAAATTTGGAGGATCCATCGCGTCGCGTCGGCTCGATCCAAGAAAACTGAGGATTCTGGGCTCGCACGTACGCCATGCGTCAACGTCGACGACGTGACCGGGACCGAACATTTGGCCATATATGACGGGTTGGTGTACCCCTGAGCCCTGCAGCATGGGATCAGATTTTACTTTGGTCGATCTCTCGCGCCACATCGAATCGAAGCAACGATCCCGAGTAATTTTCCTGTCGAATTCGAGGCGTACGGGATACAGTTGGCTGTTTTGCTGGAAGGGTACGTGCACACGCGCGGTCCATCGCGGACATCAACGTCTCACCTTCCCATTTCTTCCTCTCGACCAGACAATGTCGTGGTCGCACAAAGCTCGCTCGTCGTGACCAAGCAAGCTTACGCCAAACGAGTAAGCTCGATCGTCGATCGATCGCGGCTCAGACTTTTTTTTGAGCAAGAAAGGTCCCGAAGGACCGAGAGCTGGTGGCGTCGTTTTTTGAGATTCTGTATTTCAGGTGTTATCTTGGCGGTGGATGTATTGCTGTTGTTAGGCCCGAGATACTGTAGCGGGACTTTTGTTTCTTAGTTTTCTTTTCTTTTTTTGGCTGTGTGCATCCGTAGTGCCATTAGGGTGGTGCGTTGTTGCAGAGGCTGGGTGTAATTGGTATCGTTTTGATATTAATATATTTCCTTTATCGAAGAAAAAAGGATCTCAGAAGAACAGAAAATAACAGGCCAGCCCTTGAATATTTCACACATGACCCTAGCGCGAAATTGAAAACGCGATCAGGTCCCTGGTCGTCGCCGGAGAATGGCATCCGCCATCGACTGCCGTCCACGCCGCCGGGGAACAAGCCACTTGGGGCGCAGACGGCCGGATCTGTCGACAACGAGCCATAGAGAAGCCTCCCTGTGGAGGAAGATCTCCTGGAGAAGGGCCGCCATTTGGCCATGTGATGCAGGGGCAGGGCGATGACGCCGGCATAGGTCCCCCGCTGAAGAGCTTCCCAGGATGAACGCCGCTTCAGCAACGGCGTCGATGAAGCAGTCGCAGCTCCATAGCACCTCTTGAGCAGAGACTGGCTTCGATAGGCATGAGGCGCAACACCAGCAGCAACTCCCTCCTTGCCACCATGGCAGGCCAGGGAGAAGCAGAGCGGATTGCTCCTCAACACCGAGCAAATCCAGAGAAGATAAGACCTCCTAGAATCAGATGAACTGGTGACGGCGTGGCTGTGCTCCTCCTCGCCTCCACGGCCGGCCAGGAGCTTGTCGACGACGTCGTTCTTCGATGCGTGCGCGTTTTCCCCCTCGCCTCCAAGGCCGGCCAGGAAAAGACGCCGCCCACCGCTTCCGCGCTGAAACAGGTGGTGCACCGCCGCTTTTTTATTGAAGGAAGCGTCAGCCCCCTGCTTCCCTCTCCCCGCCGACCATCGGAGAGGAAGAAGAAAGAAGAAGGACCCTACAGCAGGTGAAATCCAGGCGGCCAGATCTCCTCCTCCGCCTCCACTACCGGGCATCAAGCCCCCTACCGGCAAACTGCCACTAATCCTACCTAAGCTATATACTCCGGCGCCTCCCCTCCGCCCATCTCCACCGGCGTTGCCGGCGAGATCGGCTTCGGGTCGGCCCGGTGCCCTCAAAGGAGCTCTCAGCTACTGTGGATAAGAGAGAGAGGGAAAGGGGGGAAATGAGTGTCTGTATCGCGGCTCAGACTTCGCTCGACAGTTCATCATGACTGGGGAATGCCAACATAAGAAGGACAATAATCAAAGACAAAGAAAGATATTAAACCATAACTTCGATCCAGGGTCAGCTACTTAAAGTTTCTCAACAGAACACCACCAGATCCATAAAGCCCTCCAAATACACATCCTAAGTCTTTTTTATAGATTGAAGGCTGAGAGCGGCTGACTTTAAATTAACGAATTAGGAGTATATATTACAACCAGGAACACCACACGCTGGGGATAAAGATTACGGGTCTCCAAAGCAATCTAGAGAACAAATTCAAGTTCTTGCTGCAAGCTGGCTAATTCTAGAATCCTGTAAATTCTGTGCTAGCTATGATTAAGGATTCCTGGTGAACCAGGTGGCAAAAAAGGAAGCTTTTCATCTTAACGTGGCATCTATGGATTCTGCCTAAATCTCTCTTTTCGTGGAAGTATTATTATGCCTACAGTAACTCTCGGTATCAGTCTTATCTCGTAGCAGTGTCCGGCCGTGTGCTCCCCAACCTTATGACTTGCACAAGCAAAAAAGTTTCATCTGCCGTCTTCAGATTCTCTTGCAGTCCGCTCTGATAACGAGTTAACCAGTACATTTTGGAATTTTAATTGCCTGCCCCATGTGTAATCACACCATGATCACTAGATATTCTGTTTGATTTGACAATTTTGTTGGACTCCTAATGACTATCATATCCGGCTCCATCGGAGTAGGTGGCCTTGTTTTTCGTGTGTTTCCTGAAAGACTGCTAGCTGGTACTGGTTGAGAAGAACTTCCTTAACAGTTTACCTACTAGTTGAACTTCGTGTGGCTTCAAGAATTCCAGATTAGTGGTAACATGTAGTATGTCCCTCATTTTAAAATAAGTGTCACAACTTTATGTAAATATATATTATATATATATCCAAATGTTAGATACAAGCATCTAGATAAAAATTGACCCTCAACACTACCATCACCGGAGATTTTTAGACTTCAGCTTGTTGCATCAGACACTAGAAGTTTAGCACCAAGGAAGCGCGAACCACCGTGAGTCTCGACGAGTCTCGATGGCTGAACAAGAACGTCGACTCCCATCCAGTTCTGCTCTCACCCCGGCGTTGGTGAGAAATGCCGCGTCCGTGGTAGCACGCTCTTTGACGATGACGCTCAACAGTTCGCTCTTTGGGGCACGCTTTCTCTTTCCATGGTGAAATCCATGGGCGGACGCACGTTATGTCGAGTGGGGGCACTCGCCCCCAGTCAATTTTCCGTCCTCCTTGTACATGTCTGATACGATGAGGCACTGCCCCCCGGTCAGCCCAGTACCATCGCCCCCCGTCCCTTCGGCCAGCCTTCTTTATCAAAGCCCATTAACATTTTTTTCTCACGTCTCATGCTACAGCCTATTCTACATTGTGTCCGGTGGTGGCGCCGTGGCGGCTCGAGGAGTATCCCGATGACTCGATAGAGTTAATTAGGCAGTCCATCGTTTCATCTCTCCAAGACGGAATTCCAGTACTAAATCGCTTCATCTCTGCCTTCCTGGAGAACAAGAGCAGAGCAGGCAGGCGGCCTACCGCTTGACTCCCTCAATCCTTCGTCTGTACGGCCATCCGGCACTCCGGCCGGGCCGGTGCTGCCTCCGCGTTCGGACGGTGCAGCCTGCAGTATATCCGCATGTAATCCATCATCTCAAATTCTCAACCTATAAACATTAGGGCTTTACATTTTTATCTTTTTTATTCTGCTTGTCTTGATCTTTTCTATGTCAAATCAGAGAGAATCCTTGCTAGTACGGTGGTCTTAATTTAATTTTGTAGCACTAATTTGAGATACTAGTATACACTACCTGTAACCCAATTTCTAGGATTTGGGAATTTTCTATGCGATGCAACTTGGGAATTATATATGCAATTCAATCTGCCTACTATTTCAATGGAGAAATATTTGACTTACTGGTTCTTGCATGAACTTATACTAACAATGATTTGGCAGGTAATAAGGGAAATAATGGAGAAATATTTGATAAAGACATCAAGAAGTAATAGCTCCACTAGCAACACCACCAGCTAATCTTTATCCTGATGACTTTAGTCACAAAGATATGGTGACTCTTGAGCATGAACTTAGCCTCTACATTGATAACATACTCAATGATACAAGGTTTGCTAGTCTGGACAATATTACTGATTTATCTAAACTCATGGTAGATACAAGGAAGCATCTCTCCTATCCTTTGGTTTATCGGTTGCTGAAGTTGGCGTTAACTCTTCCTGTTGCTACTGCCACCGTAGAGAGATGTTTTTCAGCTATGAAGATTGTGAAGAATGCTTTGCGTAACAAAATTGGTGATGATTATTTGAGCCATAGCCTTATGATGGACACAATTACTAATGAAGTGATTGTTGACCGTTTCCATAAGATGAAAAATCGCCGTGGAAGAAATGAAATGTAATGTCTTAATATCTTACACAATGTCTATTATCAGTTATCATCTCTATTTGTATTTTGATGTCTGATTCTAACATTGGTACGCAACCTCCTTCTTCCGAAAGCTCCTCCCCTTTCAGTTGCTTTGAGAGTCGCTCCTGCCAGACCGGGCCGACCCGAAGCCAATCCTGCCGGCGATGCCGGACGGGAAAGGCTAAGGCGAGGTGCCGGAGTTTGTTCTGTACATACTAGATCCAGTAGAAGTAGGTTTTCCTCTAGTAGGGTGTTCGGCCTCCTGCGGTTGACTGGCGTTATGCCGACCGGATGCGTGCTGCCGGCGCGGGCGAGCGGCTTTTGGTGGCTAGCAGTGGAGATCTCGATGGTGGTGGCGGCGTGGTGCCGGAGGCTGCTGGGAAGATCCTCCATGGCGCATCCCTTGAATAAGCTCGTGGTCGAGCCTCTTGATTCAGTTCTAGAGGCTAGTGGCTGTGCAGGTATGGTGGAGACTACGGTTCTTTCACTCTTCTTCAACCACCGGGGAGATAGAGGAGGGGAGCGGACGGAAGTAGCTCTGCAACATCCGGCATGGCGGGGATATATGGCTGCTTCATCTGGCGGAGTTCTTCAACTGCAGCGAATAGACACTGTGGTTATCCATGGTCAAAGGAACCACTCCGCACTGCGGTGCTGTTCGTGCAACAGCTTCATCAACCTCCTGGCCGGCGTGCTATTCTGGAGGCCCTTCAGCTACTCCGTCATGGCGCTCATCGTCAAGCCATCGCCAAGTGGTCTCGTCCCCAGCGGCGGCGCTGACGGCCAGGACGTCGAGTGCATCTTCTTCTTCGGTGGAGAGGGACCCGATTGCTTTTGCAAATCTTTTCGTAGGGTCCTGCTTGTAATTTCTGAGGACCTAGCTATTATTTTACTTTCTTCTAAGGTCCTTGATGTAACATGTAACCCCACCTTTTAATGCAGTCTGGACCTTTCGAGGTCCTTCCCTTGTTCAAAAAAAAAAGATTCTAACATTGGTTTTCTCTTTCCAGGTAACATCAATTATTTACAAGATAAATAATGTTCTCTGTTTAACATATGAACGTTTGGTTATCTACATATTTTTGTCAAAAAAGGGTTGTTCTTTTCATTAGTGAACTTGTCGTGTTGCTATTGGATGAAGTTGTTAATGAATTATGAGATAACTGCTATATATGACACATTTTAAAAAATTTACGCCCGTACAAGTGTATGAATTGGCTTGCTGATTTGTGACTTGAAGCAACAATATCGAAAGTAGGGGTAATAGCACGGGAGAAGTTCAAAGTCTTACCTTTTATGGTGCAAATCCAATGTCTGATCTTAATTGGTTGTGTTTGACGATGATCTTTTTAAAGGCATTGTTTTGAAAGTGAGGACTTTTTTCAGGATGAAAATCTAATATCTATGATCGGGTGATGACGGTGCTTGTGCACTGTTCCTTTCTTTGAGGGTTTAATTTTGGAGAAGCTGGACTTCAGGTGTTGGTGGTGTTAGTACCGCTGCTACAAAAAAATATTACTTTGGAGAAACTTTTTCTATTGTATTTTTCTTCCGGTTTTAACTGTATGTATCTATAATGCCGTGCGTTGTTGCAGAGAATTGATTTATTCCTAATAGGAAGTATACTCTTCGTCGAAATAAACAGTTCCGCGACCAGCCGACGACCGGTCCGAGTTTCCCGTTCCGTCGCGCGCGATGGATTCAGGGCTGGCGGCAATCCAATGGCGCGAGGACGCACTCCATCGCTTTCTCGAGGGCGCCGCGTCGGTCGTCGCTATGCTAGCTAAGCTACCTACCAAGTCGGCAGTCACTGGTCGCTTGCACTACCTGTCAGTGTACAGTACTGCGTAGGCGAGATGGATAGATAGATAGGCTCGCGAGAGATCGATACAACTTATGCGTTTGAACTCTCCATCCTCGTCGTTGATCGTGCCGATGGATCAATTATCTCGGAGGAGGAACAGTACGTGCGACGACCGAGCAAACCACACTCGATCGATTCATCTCTGAGCTTCAGATCGGGCAACCAATTCCTGGACCCAGCTACAACACCGATCAGCGCGCATGATTCAGCCTTCGTTTTTAAGGGAAACAGATGCATGATTCAGTTAGCAATAATTTGGTGTGGCCCTTCTGCCCCTTCAGTTCAGTTCAGTTAGCGCCACGCAACCGGCAACCAGCTGATGTTCTCTAAACTGTTGGCTGCTGGCGGCAGTAACAGGCTATCAGCGGCCCAGCTTGCTGCCTGTTTACTGAGATCGATCATGCGTGCATTTAAGATTGATTCGCGCAACTCGATTCCGTGGTGGTTTGCCATGCATAGTGCGTTGCTTATCTATCGTGACAGCGATTCGCCATAGTTATTACTCCGTACTGCAGCGTGACATACTTACATGATCGGGAATCCAGCATCGATGCTGACCGATGATTGCACTGTCGATTGCCATGCATGAATCCTGAATCTATGGTTACAAGCCTACGCTGCATGCATGATTGGTGTAGGTTTGTTGCATTTCGACCACGCCACCCCAGCCCGAAGTATAGCATCAATCTGTGCTAGAATGACAACGACTCCATTTAATTGCTACTATTTTCTTTCCCTTCAAAGACTGGTTTTGTCATGGCGCTGCGACTTACGCAGCTGAATTAGCGCCAAATCTTAGCTAAGGTGTAAGGTGGAATTTAGCAGGGATCCCACTTACCACCTTCATTTTCATTTAGTCGGCACCTCTCCGCGCGCGTTGATTAAATAAGAACGAAGGTACTCATACTAGCTCTATCTTTAGAAACACGTGTGCCGTATATATCTATCCCCGCCACATACGTGTATGGAGAAGTACATCGCGAGAACTCCCAACATTTGGAGGGAAGAAAAAAGACTTAACAAAACCGAGAATAACAGGCCGGGGAGCACTCAACCAAGCACATGTCCCAATCACAATGAAACAAATCTTCTTATCGATACATATATTCACACGTGATCCCGACTTTGTTCTGCACGGGACGGCGCGGACGCACGGAAAATTCAGGCCGCCACAGCGGCCGGATCCACAATTAAGTACAGTATAAATTGCGCCGGCAGCCGTGCGATTGTGTGACTGCCATAGTGCCATGCATGCACGGCGCATGCTGATTGTTGTTGGCCAACTCTGACCGTAAGACAGACAGGCACTAGACTTGTGACTTTGTGAGTGAGAAGGTTAATAAGTCAAAAACCAACATGCAAAAAAAATAAAACTGACATCTAAATGGTGAATAGTTCAAACTTTCAAAACTCCAAATTATATCAGATTTTATCTTTTCATTAATTAATCCTTAAATATAAGGTATTATTACAGTCTAGATTTCTTATGATTGTAGAGTACATATCATTATCTATATCTATGATTTTTTAGAATTTTCTAGGGTACTTATTTTAATAATGATGCTACTCATACGAGAAAGCCTTTGCTTCCGGTAGGCCCATCTTTACTTCTCCAAAGTAAAAGCACATCCAAAAACATTTTTGGTACTTTCTATGAAAATGGATAAATAGAAATGGGTACATTCCTTTTTCTCTTTCATGGCCAAACTACCCATAAAAATAAAGAAGGAGAGCCATGTAAAAAAAAAGATGAATAGATAGGGCTGAGCCGATAGCAGGACTAGGTACGATGATGGGGCGAGAGAGGGAAAAGACTTTCGTGATGGATCAGGGAAAAGTTACCTCTGGCCCAACCCACGACTTCCTTCCCTCCGCCAAGTTCAGGTGACTTCCTTCCCAAACACAAAATATCAGTTTAAATGATGAATTGAGAAGAAACCAATGAATTCCGGTGGCTGCGGATCTTATGTCTATAAATAGATTCAAGTAAGCATGCATCCAACATAAAGCGATTTTTGGCACCTGGGTCTTGCCGGGCCTGATTAAAACAGTTCCAAATTTGAGTATACTTATTTTTTTTAAGTTACATGGTGTCCGCGTACTAAGTTACATGCCTTTTGGAAAGTTACGGAGTTCTATAAAACTTGTTATTTTTCGCCTAAGCTTCATATTTTTGAATTTCAATACATAACTTGGCATGCACAGTGGAATGGGCACTGAACGACCTAGGTCCTGTTGTGTTTCTAGCATCCAACAGATGTGCTGAAAGAGTGAAATCTTTTACTACGCTGACAAGGCTCAAACGAAAGTGTCGCCATAACAAAATGACCAAAACATTGCTCCTTTGTTTCCATGCTGCTCTAGCAAAAACAATAAAAGACCAAAACAGGTGCAGTATTTTGAGCTTTTTTACCATACATCAAAACGACCACTGTCGTAATCATAAACTAATTCGTGCATGTACAAGCCTATTTTAACCATGGTCTCTAGAAAACTTAGGAAATATTGTTTGTATTGTTTAGAGTAAAGGTTGGAATCTGTCACTGTCAAGGTAAAAGGAACTTCAACTAAGGGCATGAGCAATGGTGGCATACATAACTAGCTGCTTCATGTAAAAAAGTTGTCAGAAGCAACATGGTCAATTTTATATCTCCAATGAAAGCTACAACTTTAGTTAGAAAAAAGAGAAAAAAGACCCCACAAATATGACTCTATGTATCTCTTTGTCTCTCCAAAAAGCATGCTTTTAAGGCTTAAAATCCACTTCCTGAAGAGGAGGCTGCCTGCCTCCTCATCCGAACCTACTTTGGACCACCCAAACCTAGTTAAAGGTGTGAGGCAGTAGCTCTAGGGCAGTGCATTGGGCATGCCCTAATACATGCTCTTCATCCTTCTCTACCTAGCGAATCGAATAGGACATGCTCTTGGAAATGCAAAATGGTTGCTTGGATTCTTCAAAAGCAAAATAAAAAAAGTTGGTTGGCCAACATAAGTTCAAGGACAATAGTCCAAGACAAAGATAATCATAACTCTATAGGTTCGGTGCAGATCAGGTACTTAAAGTTTCTCAACAAACGTCACCTGGCCCACAAAGCTCACTAGACAATACCGGTCTACAAATTATCCACAGAACAAATTCGTTATTCTTTTTTTAAAACATAATGGTCATTTCATCTTATTCTCTTGATGTTATACATTCCTCCAAGGCCTCTCCCACTCGAGTGGTTTTAGAGGTCCCCGTCCAACCCACTGACACCACCCCAGATTCAATCTCCGCTGGCGTCGCCAACACCGACGGCGGTGGCGGCGCCTGTCCCATTAAAGGCAAAGTGCATGGAGGGTGCTATGTAGTGGCGCTTCGGGACGGGGGGACAGAGGTTGCTAGGGCGTGGGTAGATGGGCCGCGCATGGCGGGGTAGGGCGGCTGCAACAAGAAGGGCGACTTGGGAGCTGGTGGCGACCTGCTAGTCGTGATGGCTAGCACGTAGGGACCGATCTGGGCCGAGAGGGACTTTGCTATCGCCGGCATGACAGAGCTCGAAACGGTTCTGTAACGCACTGACGTTTCGTTGCTCGTGTTTGACGTGGCTCTGCGGCGGCGGCCATCGCCTCCGCTACGCGGTCGGCGGATGGCATCATGGGGGCATGCTTGTCCGCATCGAATAAAGATGGTCGAGCCATGTTGTTCTACGAGCACCAAGACATCGATCTGCTGCTTGTCGTCCTCCTTCATCTGTTCGCCGACGAGTTCCGGTCTTCCTCTCGGACATTTTCGCAGTTGGCCAGAGAATGCTACTAGATATGTCTAGCGGAATTGATTTGGTCGTGTGCGCTCTTATGTTCGGCTAGAATGCCTTCATTTGGGCGATGTGCGAAGCTTCGCCTTTTGTGGGTGCCACGGGACATGTCTTAATATAGATTTTCAAGAAACCGACAGAGGTGGAGAAAGTGATGCACAATGCCTGCAATCTGAGGTTGGTGCTAGCGGAGAGGTTTCTAGTTGCGATAATGACAATGCAACACATGTTCCCCATGTGTTTCGGGTGTTTGGCGACTTGCAATAGCAACCTTGGCACACGGAGGTGGCAGCATAGGTGGACTTCATTATCGGTGGTGATCCTCGAGTACCGAGCCACGATATCCAGCGTGAAACCCAAAGGTCGATATGGCCTTTAGTTGTTGCACCTGGCAGTGCCTTTGTTGAAGGCATCGTTTAGTGGACTCGGATTTTATCTATGGTGAAAAGTCAAGATATTTGATTGTGCAATAGAAACGATTATGCATTGTTTTCATTTTAGAGGTGCTCTTTTCGGAGAATCTCTTTTATGCTCTGGGTATTGCCTTCGGTAGTGGTTAAAGTGTTGATGTTGCGAGTGTTTTATCACCGCGATGGATCTTTATTTTCTATTTCACTCTTTTCTATATTTTTCAATCCTTAATGTCTTTAAATATCTTGTCCGTGCAGAGTTTGTGCGTAGGGCAGACTGCAGAATTTTTTACATGTCTCCAAACCGATTGACATTGCGCCATTCATGTCGATCATCTCCCGTCGCAAAAAACTTGACCTTCAACGTGGCTATCAAGGGAGATTTTTGGACTTTGTTGCATCAAACACTAGTTCAAGCTAGTGGACCGCGAATCAGCTGTGAGTCTCGACGGCTGACGAAGAACGTCCCCTCCCATCCTGTCTCATCACCCCGGCGTCGGCGAGAAATGGGCCCGAGCAAATCCAATGGAGTGAGGACGCGCGCCCGTCCGCTTTCTCGAGGCTGCCGCGTCGCTAGCTACCTACGAGTACGAGTCGGCAGTCAGCTGTCGCTTGCACGACCTGTCAGTGTACAGTAGGCGATGGATCGATAGATAGACTTGGCGCGATTGAACTTTCTTTCCTCGTCGTCCTTGTGCCGATCGATCAATTATGTCGGAGGAACATAACGTGCGACTAGGGAGCATACGGCAAGTACGGAGTATCTCCATCGATCTCTGAGCTGATCAGGCAACCGAAAAATAAATTCCCCGGAGCCAGCTACAATACCGATCAGCATGCATGATTCAGGCTGGCCATAGTGCAAAGTATACTACTACCTCCGTTTCAAGGAATAAGACGTTTTTGTTTTACGAGCTTTTTGTTTCACCATGAATTACTTTAAATAGATAAAAATTGTTTGTATGAAATTAGCATCATTAAAAAGTGCTTTTCAATACGAATCCAACGATACTATATACATATAATATAATCAAGATTTTGTTGCTCAATTTTTATGGTCAAATTTCGTCTTGGAATACGTGTGCCCCTTATTCCTTAAAACGGAGGTAGTATCCCTATACTACCTCCGTCTCAAAGAATAAAGGGCACCTGTATTTGAAGGCGAACTTTAACCATAAAAATTGAGCAACAAATTCTTGGTTATATTATATATAATTAGTATCGTTGGATTCATATTAAAAAACACTTTCTAATGATGTTAATTTCATACAAATAATCTTAATATATTTGAAGTAACTCTTAGTCAAACGAAAAGCACGTAAAACGAGGACGTCTTATTCCTTGAATCGGAGATAGTAGTGGTTAGTATCATCTAGTAGTATCATAATGTCATGATATTTAATTATTTGTAGAATCCCAATGCAATTGTGTGTATATGATGTATTTGACATTAAATTGTCTAGTTTCACGTGATATGATACAGTATCATAGTATGATACCACTAGCATATCTCTCCTCATTAATTATAGCGCCACATCAGATTTTTGCCAAGATGGCATACATGATACTTCTTATGATACTAATACTATGGCCAGCTTCAGCCTTCTTTTTTAAGGAAATAGATGCCCCGGACCCAGCTACAATACCGATCAGCGTGCATGATTCAGCCTTCTTTTTTAAGGAAACAGATGCATGACTCACTTAGCGCGCGATTGGTAGGTTGTGGACTTTTTTGCATTGTCTGCAACGTGGAACGGGTTGTTTGGTTGTCTATAGGCCGCCGCGTTATTGTAATCGTACGGTTCTCAAAGCAGTGTTTTGCTTGTATCTGGAGGAACGCCTGAATCCGCAGTTTCTCTAGGGCTAGGCCCGTTCTAGCGCCACTTGCCTTGCATGAGGTGTTGATTAGGCTCACTCTCCCTTACACTGCTACACACTCCCTCTCTCTCAAATCAACACAAACATAGTTCGAATCGAAATAAGATGTACACGAAAAAGATGCGTGTCGATGATATGAACCAATTCCCACAATCGGTTTCGAGTTTCGTCGGTCATAAATCGCCAATTTCATGTATGAAATTTTAAACAAATTTTGCCAAATTCGTCCCACACGCTCAACCGTTTGAAATTTTATTTGAGGAGTAGGTTCACCTCACCATTCCGCATGACTTTCATGTTGACAGGTTTTTGTTTCAGTGTACATACACTGATAGATAAATGGCTCACAAGTATACTATAATCTGTAAGTATGTGTGAGTAAGGTTTGGACTACTTTTGCTCAACTTCTAGCTTGCCATCTTCATGGACGACGATGTGGTGATGATAGGTGACAAGTGAGAAGTGATAATCCATGGTGGTGGAGTCATGGTGGTGTTCGTCTTTGTAGTCGGCGACGTGCTGTGACCGACGTGACTGATGACCCACAAGTATAGGGGATCGCAACAGTCTTCGAGGGAAGTAAAACCCAATTTATTGATTCGACACAAGGGGAGACAAACAATACTTGAAAGCCTTAACAACGGAGTTGTCAATTCAGCTGCACCTGGAAACAGACTTGCTCGCAAGAGTTTATCAGTAGTAACAGTTTTATAGCAATAGCAGTAGTGAAATAACAGCAGCAGAGTAACAAAGACAGCAGTAGTGATTATAGTAAACAACATGATTAAAATACTGTAGGCACATGGATGGATGACGGGCGTTGCATGGATGAGAGAAACTCATGTAACAATCAAAGCAGGGCATTTGCAGATAATAATAAAACGGTGTCCAAGTACTAATCAATCAATAGGCATGTGTTCCATATATAGTCGTACGTGCTCGCAATGAGAAACTTGCACAACATCTTTTGTCCTACCAGCCGGTGGCAGCCGGGCCTCTAGGGAATCTACTGGAAATTTAGGCACTCCTTTTAATAGAGCACCGGAGCAAAGCATTAACACTCCGTGAACACATGTGATCGTCATATCACCGCCATCCCCTTCGGTTGTCCCAATTTCTGTCACTTTGGGGCCTCGGGTTCCGGACAGCAATACGTGTATACAACTTGCAGGTAAGATCATAAAGCAATGAATATCATAATGAATTGATAACATGTTCAGATCTGAGATCATGGCACTCGGGCCCTAGTGACAAGCATTAAGCATAACAAGTTGCAACAATATCATAAAAGTACCAATTACGGACACTAGGCACTACGCCCTAACAATCTTATGCTATTACATGACCAATCTCATCCAATCCCTACCATCCCCTTCAGCCTACAGCGGGAGAATTACTCACACATGGATGGGGGAAACATGGCTGGTCGATGGAGAGGCGTCGGTGGTGATGATGGCGATGATCTCCTCCAAATCCCCGTCCCGGCGGAGTGCTAGAACGGAGTTTCTGGTCCCGAGACGGAGTTTCGCGACGGTGGCGGCGTACTGGATGGTTTCTGGCGATTTCGACTAACTCCCGTGCGTTTTTAGGTCGAAGGCAATAAGTAGTCCGAAGGAGGGCGTCGGGGGCCAGCCGAGGCCGCCACACACTAGGGCCGCGCGCCCCCCTCCTGGGCCGCGCCGGCCTAGTGTGTGGGGCCCTCGGGCCCCCACCTGGCTTGCCCTTCGGCTCCGTCGCATTCTGGGAAAATAGGACCTTCCGCATAAATTCCGAGGATTTTCCCGAAAGTTGGATTTCTGCACAAAAACGAGACACTGAATCAGTTCCGCTGAAAACAGCGTTAGTCCGTGTTAGTTGCATCCAAAATACACAAATTAGAGGCAAAACAATAGCAAAAGTGTTCGGCAAAGTAGATACGTTGGACGTATCAACTCCCCCAAGCTTAGCTTATTGCTTGTCCTCAAGCAATTCAGTTAACAACTGAGTGCGATAAAAGAACTTTCACGAACACATTTGTTCATATGATGTAAATATTCTCATAATATGGCAAGTACTTAAGCAATTCATAATAAGATACATGCAAATAAGATCATCTAATAGCTATGTCAATCATGGAAAAGGTACCAACAAATTAATAATGAGCATCATGAATCATGTCTATCAGCAGGATTGCAATGTTCATAGAATGATATGATAAGGTGGTATCTCGCTTGCCCATAATTGTACAGCAAAACATAAATGCTTGGGCACCTTTGAGGTTCATGAGAAGACTGGCAATATAGATTATCAAAGATTAAAGCATCAAAGTTATACCACAATTAATCACATTTTGGGACAAGCATATTATACTAAGAATGACAGCTTGTGCTCTCAAGAAAGTGCTCAAAGAAAGGATGGAGACTCAATGTAAAAGTAAAAGATTGACCCTTCGCAGAGGGAAGCATGGATTAACATGTGCTAGAGCTTTTCATTTGTAAATCAGGAGTAAAATTATTTTGAGAGGTGTTTGTTGTTGTCAACGAATGATAGTGGGTACTCTAACTACCTCGTCAACCAGACTTTCAAGAGCGGCTCCCATGAAGGACGTTATCTCCACCAGCAAGGTAAATCATCCCTCTTCTCTTTTGTTTACACACGTACTTTAGTTTTATTATGGATGACACTCCCCCAACCTTTGCTTACACAAGCCATGGCTAACCGAATCCTCGGGTGCCTTCCATCAATCACATACCATGGAGGAGTGTCTATTTGCAATTTATGTTGCTTACTGATAAATCAGGGCAAAACATGTGAAGAGAATTATTAATGAAAGTTGATTAATTGGGGCTGGGAACCCCGTTGCCAGCTCTTTTTGCAAAATTATTGGATAAGCGGATGTGTCACTAGTCCATTATGAAAGTCTGTCAGGAGTAAATGACAAGATTGAAAGATAAACACCACATATTTCCTCATGGGCTATAAAACATTGACACAAATTGAGAAGCATTTTGAAGGTTTAAAGGTAGCACATGAAAATTTACTTGGAATGGTTTGAAATGCCATGCATAGGTATTTATGGTGGACACTCTGGAATAACTTGGTTTTTAGGGGTTTGGAAGCACGAGCAGCGTTCCCGCTCAGTACAAGTGAAGGCTAGCAATAGACTAGGAAGCGACAATCAAGAGAGCAATGAATCGTCATAATCATGCTTGCGACAAAAATAAATTAATGGAGGCATAAAAGTGATACAAGAACTCCGAGGTAAAGTAAATCATCGAGGCTTAATTGACATTTTGTTCAGTCATATG